>NC_133656.1:85929670-86244727 GCF_009905375.1 Apium graveolens
CAAAATGACAAAACTGAGAATAATGATCATCAGGTGACTATGATTATGATATCAAGTGAACATTGGATTATGATTTAGAATTGGATATTATACTTTTAATTTAAAAGCCAAGGTTAGGCTGCTGATCAGTCACGCACTAACCCCGAGCAAGGCACACAACATTGCTCTAACTACTGGATCCAATGCACACATTGGCCTAACTTGACCATTATATGGTCTGACCACGAATCTGGTCCACAATTTTATAAAAACAATCCAATTCTAACATAATAACAGAATATGCAATAATAAACAATAACCAAAATCATTAACAATAATGAGTGTTTAACAATGAAAGGTTTTCAATCTTTGTAAGGATCAAATAAGTAGTTTAAAAGCTTGAACGCTGGGTAATGAAAGAATTGGATAACAAAAGAATCAATATTTCAGGGTTTCAAAGATTTGGGCTCTCAAAGCATAGGATACAATGGTTGAATATACAAGTAATTCAGTTCAGTGTTTGGGATTTTGTTTGCATGTATTTATGGAATAGTATCGTATACTTGAGGTTCGAGTTTGGGTTTACAATAATCAATGGCTTAGAAAGAATATGGTTCATGGCTCAAGAACAATAACTGAAATCAGGGTTTAGGTTTCCGTGCTTCAAAGCACTTGCAATGTCAACAAGACTATCAAGAATTACAATGTCTCGAGAAAGTTCAGAACACTTGCCTGGTATTAGCTTACTACTCTGCACTGACTTCCAATCACAACCGTCTTACTCTTCAACTATCTGTTTTCCTTTCCTACGTCTTGCCTTTTCTGCTCACATATCATAAGTATCTATCAATCATCAACTCATAGAGTTCTATTCAACACACACTTCTATCTACCCTTCGTTTTACCCAAATCCGATTAACGGATTGAAATCTATGCAATAACGAAGTAAACACCGAATATATAGACCGATAGTCAAACAACAGGTCACGTATAACACATAATACATCACGTAATCAATGACATATCATTTATAAAGAAGTCTCGGGTCATAAATGTGCTTTCGGGTATTTAAAATAATTTTTAAAACATTTTTCGGAATTAAAACGGGTCGTTGGATCAATTTCGGGTTAATAAACATGGTTCGGTTGGCCAATTCTGGCTCCGAAACAATTTTAGAATAATTATCGAGCCTTGAAAATAATTTAGAATAATATTTTAAAGCTCGAAACTATTTTTCAGAATTTTTAAATCATTTTTAATAATTAAATCTAATTAAATAATTAATTAAAAATCAATTAATAATTAATTAAATCAATTAATCAATTAATTTTCGAATTAATTGACTAATTAATCAATTAAAAATTAACTAAAATTAATTAACTAATTAATTCAGATTTATTTGTGAATTAAAAATAATTTTCGGAATTAAAATAATAATTTTTAGAATTTTCAGAAATTAAAAACGAATTTTTATAATAAAAATAAATAAGAAATATGATTTTTAAACATTTTATAAACAGGAATCCTAAATTTGTAAAGTCTGCAAACCTCAGGGACCTAACTGCATCGTTTTCAAAAGTTGGGGTACCAAACTGTAATTTTCCAGCTCTTCGCCGAAAACAGTCGGGTTCGCCGGAGAACACGTTCCCGGCGTCCTCACCCCACCAACACCTCCAGATCACATCTACACAACATCAGGAACACAACCATGCAATCAATTCATCCTAACAATCCCTGAGTTGGCCGGAATTTGGCCGTGAAGTTTTCCAGTTTCCGGCGAACATCGGAAAACTTCAAAACACAACTCCCTTCTCTACAGACCTCGTTGGTTCATGAAACTTATACGACTAGATTGCAAATTTCACAGAGAACACAATCCACTATAACACATCATCCATCTATCACAGAATAAGAAACCCCCAAATTTCAATTAAGAACATTCATACGGGTTATAAACCCTAATTTTGAAATTCGAAAATCAAACTCAAATTTGAACATGTTATTGAACTTCAAATCAGACGTATGACATATGAAAATCATCAGGAAAACAAGCTCTACAACATGCAATCATCAAATCATACAAACAATCATCCGAACAAAAAATCATATTTTTAATAAAATAAATTCAAAAATAAATAAATTTTTAGAAAAATAACCTTGATTTCTGCAGTGAAACAAAGCTCAGAATCTGATAGAACACCTCAAATCCTTCGTTTTGGTTACTCAAGCTTTAAAAACAGAGATCGGTAACGCCTTCGTTTTGCTGTTTGATTCTTAGAACAGTTTATGAATATAAGATTTTTCTCTGTAAAATTATATAATTATCTGTCTGTAATTGATTTTTATATGAAATAAAATACGGTAAAAGGCTATTTATAATTACGGAAAATTAGTATCCCGTTGGATCATTCCGGATATAAAATGGCGTTTATTTATAAAAACTGATCCAAACGGTATCGGTTTTCGGGATAATTATCCAAATCAGTACAGCTTGTACTGCGGTCTTGGTCTCAGCACCCAGTTACACGTACTACGAAGTGATAATTGGGATAGTTTAATAAAAAGCTCCCGTTTATCGAAAATACGGGTTTTATTAATATACCGAAACGAATATTGTATCGAAAATGTTGTGCCGGGACCCGCGCAGGACAAACCGTACGCCGGATCGAAAAAGTCGAAATATGGAAAATGCTCAGAATATTACAATTAGGTTAGGAAGGAGTTCTCGGAAGAGTTTCGGGTTCCAAAAATGTAACAACGGTTGACGTCGGTTGGTTCCCGTTTTTATAAAATAAATTTTAATTACCCGGAAAAAGATTTTAAAAATTTCATATGATTCTTATAAATCTATAAATCAACATAAAAATAATTAGGAAGATATGACAATTATCTATATTTTATTTTGGACATATAAAAATTAAAATACTCAATTAATATTATTTTTGAATATTCAAGTACATATATCACTTAACAATTAACTCACAAAATAGATATTGAACACACATAATAATTATTTAATATCGAAAATAATTACACGATATATCCCGGATATTACATCCTTCCCCCCTTAAAAGGATTATGTCCTCAGAATCTCCTAAGAAAACAAATGAGGATACTTTTCTCTCATATCACTTTCTAACTCCCAGGTTGACTCTTCAACCTTTGGGTTTCTCCACAATACTCTTACTAACTTTATCACTTTATTCCTCAATACTTTCTCTTTTTCCTCTAAAATCTCTATTGGATTCTCTACATATGATAAATCTGCCTGAAGCTCTATTGGCTCATATTCTATTACATGCCTGGAGTCTGGATTATATTTCTTGAGCATCGATACATGAAAAACATTGTGAATGTGCCCCATGTGCGGAGGTAACGCCAATTCGTAAGCGACTTTGCCAACGCTCTTTAGGATCTCAAAAGGTCCGACATATCTTGGGCTTAGCTTCCCTTTCTTCCCAAACCTCGTTAGTCCTTTCCACGGTGATACTTTTAATAATACCAAGCTCCCTTCTTCAAATTCCATGTCTTTCCTTGACTGGTCTGCATATCTCCTCTAACGATTTTGTGCGGCTATTAATCTCTTCTGGATAATTTCAACAACTTCCTTTGTCTGTTGCACCAATTCAGGTCCGAGTATTTTGCGTTCTCCTACTTCGTTCCAATATAATGGAGATCTATATTTGCGTCCATAAAGGGCTTCATAAGGTGGCATTCCAATGCTGGCATGATAACTGTTGTTGTAAGCAAACTCTACCAGGGGTAAATGTTCGTCCCAACTTCCTTTGAAATCAATAGCACAAACACGTAACATATCCTTGATTGTCTGGATCGTTCTTTCACTTTGGCCATCCGTTTGGGGGTGATAAGTTGTACTCATATTCAGTCTTGTTCCCAAACATTCTTGAAAACTCTTCCAGAATCTTGAATTAAACCTTGGATCTCGATCAGATACGATAGACACTGGAACTCCATGACGAACTACAATTTCTTTTAGGTACATATGGACCAACTTGTCGAGCGAAAATCTTTCATTTATAGGCAGAAAATGAGCTGACTTGGTAAGTCTATCCACTATAACCCAAATGGCATCATGATTAGCTCTTGTCCTTGGTAATCCAACTATGAAATCCATGGTAATATGTTCCCACTTCCACTCTGGAATCTCCAATGGCTGTAGCAATCCGCTTGGTCTTTGATGCTCTGCTTCAACTCTCTGACAGGTATAACATTTGCTAACCCATTCCGCAATTTCCCTCTTCATATATGGCCACCAATAATTTTTCTTTAAATCTCTGTACATTTTGGTACTCCCTGGATGGATGGAATATCTTGAACTATGTGCTTCTTGTAAAATTTCATTCTTTAACTCCGTCACTGGTGGAATCCAGATTCTAGATGAAAATCTCAAAATGCCTTGATCATCCTTCTGCGTGCATAATTCTCCACCTATCAAACGATTTATATCTTGATCCATTACATCTTTCTGACATTTCTTTATTTTCTCCAACAACTCCGGCTGGAAAGTCATACTGTACACTTTCGCTTTCTCAGGCTCGCAAACTCTAATTTCCAATTCCAATTTCTGAAATTCCTTATATATATCTTCAGGTACTGATAATTCATTTAACTTTTCCTTCCGACTTAATGCGTCTACCACCACATTCGCCTTACCGGGATGATAATTAATCGAGCAATCATAATCCTTGATCAATTCTAACCATCTCCTTTGCCTCATATTAAGTTCCTTCTGGGTAAATATATATTTCAAACTTTTGTGATCCGTGAAAATCTCACACTTTTCTCCATACAAATAATGTCTCCAAATCTTCAAAGCAAAAACTATAGCTGCTAGCTCCAAGTCATGAGTAGGATACTTTTGTTCGTGTGGTTTCAATTGCCTTGACGCATACGCAATCACCTTATCGTGCTGCATAAGAACACGTCCTAATCCTTTGTAGGAAGCATCGCTATATATTACGAAATTCCCTTGATTGTCTGGAAGTGACAAAACAAGTGTTATGATTAATCTCCGCTTCAATTCCTGAAAACTTTCTTCGCACTTGTCATTCCATATAAACTTTTCATTCTTTCGTGTAAGCTTTGTTAATGGTGTGGCAATCCTTGAGAAATTCTGAACGAATCGTCGATAATATCCTGCCAATCCCAAGAAACTTCTTACCTCAGTGGGTGTTCTCGGTCTTTCCCAATTCGTAATTGCCTCGATCTTTGCTGGGTCCACTTTGATCCCTTCGTTACTGACTATGTGTCCTAAGAACTGAACTTCTTGTAGCCAAAACTCACACTTCGACAATTTAGCATATAACTTCTTTTTCCTTAAAATCTCCAAAGTTGTCCTTAAATGTTCCGCATGATCCTCCTCCGTCTTTGAATAGATCAAAATATTGTCTATAAATACTATAACGAACTTGTCCAAATATTCCTTGAAAATTCTGTTCATCAGGTCCATAAACGCTGCTGGGGCGTTGGTCAATCCAAAAGACATCACTAAAAACTCGTAATGTCCATACCTTGTTCTGAAAGCTGTCTTTGGTATATCTTCTGGCTTGATCTTTAGTTGATGATATCCCGATCTTAAATCAATTTTGGAGAAGTACTTGGCTCCCTTCAATTGGTCAAACAGATCATTGATTCTGGGTAACGGATACTTGTTCTTGATTGTCAGCTTGTTGAGTTCCCTATAGTCAATGCACAGTCTCATGCTTCCATCTTTCTTCTTGACAAATAATACCGGGGCTCCCCACGGGGATACGCTGGGTTTGATTACTCTTTTTTCTAACAATTCCTGCAATTGCTTTGCTAGCTCTTTCATCTCAACAGGCGCCATTCTGTACGGGGCTTTGGATACTGGTTCTGTTCTAGGTGCTAAGTCGATCGCAAATTCAATTTCTCTATCTGGAGGAAGTCCTGGCAATTCGTCGGGAAATACGTCTGGAAATTCATTCACTATTGGGATATCTTCAAGTTTTGCTGGCTCCTGACTTTTGTCAATCACGTATGTTACGAAATGCTCGCATCCTTGCCGTAGTAACTTCTTGGCTTGAATCATCATTAAGAACTTCTTTACCTGCTTCTGTCCCTTGAACGTTACTATTCTTTCGTCTGGCATTTTCACCATTACTTTCTTATTTCGACAATCTATCTGAGCATCATGCTTAGATAACCAATCCATCCCTAATATCACATCAAATTCTCCTAACTTAAATGGTATCAAATCTACACAAAACTTACTATCAGAAATCTCAATCTCACAATTTCCACAAACTTGGTTTACAGTTACACGTTCTTGATTTGCTAATTCCACAGTCATTATTTCATTTAAGCACTCAACTGGACAGTTTAATTTACTAATAAAATCTTGTGAAACAAATGATCGAGTTGCTCCCGAGTCTATTAACACTTTGGCACATAAAGAATTCACATTAAGCGTACCTGCCACGACATCCGTATCCTGGATCGCATCCTTCACCGACATGTCAAAAACTCTAGCCCTTGAAGTCTCATTCACTATTGGGGTAGATCCCATAATCCTCAATGCATTACTGACTGGGGCTGGTGTCTTACAATCCCTGGCCATATGTCCTGGCTTCCCACATTTAAAGCATGTAAATCCAATGACTGGAACCTTCACTGCTGGATTCTGGATAGGCTGATCCTTATTTGCTGGCTGATTTCGGCACTCCCTCGAGTAGTGCCCTTTCTGGTTGCATTTAAAACATACCACATTCAACTTGTTACAAACTCATCCATGCTTCTTTCCACATACTTGACAATCTGGAAAAGTTAATCTCAACTGATTCGGCGGATTCACATTAGCTGGACGATTGCCCTGGCCTCCGTCTCCTGCATTTTGTCTCCTAAAATTAAAATTTCTCCCTGGCTGAAACTTGCCCTTCTTAAAATTTGGAAACTTCCCTGTTTGTGACTGACCCTCACTTCCCTCAACTTTCCTTTTCTTGCTTTCCTTATCTTTCTGGAACATCTCACTCTCTGTCTCTGCGATCATAGCATTATGTACAACCCCGGCGTAGGTATCCAATTCAAAAATAGCTACTTTCCCCCTGATCCATGGCTTCAAGCCTTGCTGGAATCTCTTAGCTTTCTTTCTATCAGTATCAACATACGACGGCACATACCTTGACAATTCCTCAAACTTCCCTTCATAATCTGTTACCGACATATTCCCTTGCTTTAACTCTAAAAACTTCAGCTCCATTTGATCCTGAACAAACTGAGGAAAATACTTTTCTAAAAACAATTCCTTGAACCTTTCCCAACTAATAACATCTGTGCCTTCCAATGTCTTCACCATTTCCCACCAATAGGTGGCCTCATTCTTCAGATAGTAACTTGCAAACTCAACCTTCTGTTCCTCTTTCACTTTCACTAAGGCAAATGCCTTTTCTATTTCCTTTAACCAAACATTTGCTTCTAAGGAACCCTTGAATTATGGTGGGTTTATTGCCTGAAAAGTTTTGAAAGTTACCTGGGGATTGGTCTATCTCTGCTGTTGTTGTGCCAGGTGAACTATTTGTTGGGCCAAGATTTGAAGAATCTGGGCTATTGCTGGGTCCATGGGTCCTGGGTTCACATTCTGGTTTATATCATTTTGATTGTTATTGTTGTTGTTGTTAGTTTCTTCATTCTGGGTGTTGGTGCGGGTATTTCTTTTGGGAGGCATTTTTCTGTAAAGAATCAATCAATTTATTTAGCTTTTGAATCAAATATTTGCATAAAAGAAAAGTTTTGGAAAACAAGAATATCTCTTTTTGAAAACAGTTGTAACTAAGTAAATTGCATGCTTCTTTACAGAATATAAACAGTTAGAGAAAACAGGGTACATGGTATCACAGGGTATACTGGTGCCATAAATAAGGTAAAGTAAAACAGGTGCAATAAAATAAATGACAGTGCTGGAAAGGAAAAAGGTACTGATATATATAGATCAAAAGTTTTAGGTAGTACAAGCGTAAAGACGCTTCAAAAGTAAAAGCAGAAAGGGTACAACAACCTACTCACTAGTCAGCATCGCTAGTCTATAAATACAACTCAAAAGTCTTCTGATACACACTACACACTACTGTCCATACTACATAACCATACAACACTACTCAGCATCTTCATCTCAAAATCTCTAACTCAGCTCCAAGGAAACTCTGGTCCTGCTAGCCTCTCAAAGTCCTCCATCACCTCAGTAGCCCAGCCCAGCAGTGCATCAGGGCCCCTGCCAGGTAGTGTAGCTCCATGTAACCTAGCCTCAAGAACCCTCCGGGTCACATGAATCTCCTCTCGAAGCTCCCTCACACCACGATTAACATCTGTAGTCCTGATGATATGCTGTAACTCTCTAATCTGAGCCAACAAGGAATCACACTCCAATAGAAGAGCCTCATACCGGTAATAAGGAACTGGGGGCAATATAGACTGGAATGGGGCACTCGCTACTGAATGCCCAGTGGAATCTGAATCAGCTGGTGGGGGTCCTCTGACAGGTGGCCTCATGCCTGGAGGTGGAATAGCCTGCAGTGGCACGGGCTGCAACACCGGTGGAGGTAGAATAGCCAATGCTGGTGGAATAACAGGTCGTGGATCCGATGCTGGTGCTCCAACTGAAGGTTCTGAGTGATCAGCTGATACGGGAACAAAAGAGTCGGCCATCTCTGCTATCTGAAATTATATCGTAATATAAGAATCTCGTTCCATAACGCAAACTATACTAATACCTGATATACCGAAGCACTCAACCTCTCAATGTTCTCTCATCCTATGCCTTACTTCTAATCTTAACCCTCTACCCATTCCCATTATCCTAGGCTTGTGTCAGTGACTTATAACCTGTAGCTCTGATACCAAACCTGTGGCGCCCTCCAAACCCGGGTCAGAAGTTTGGGGTCCATACACACATCTTAATTATAACCTGCTTATAACAATAATAAAGATAATAATAATATATGCAGTGACCCTACTTATCAACTACCACGGACCGCAACAGGTTAAAGTATGCACACAAGCCAAACACACTAATATATTACAAACCGTTCAAATCCCAACTATTTCAAACTCACACTGAGTATCAAACATTAATACAAACTTTTACAAACTTAAATTATCCCAAAAGAAGCCTACTAGCTCAGCTTCCTCAACCTGAACCCTTAGCTCTCGCGCTGGACTGGGGATCCTCGCTACCAATTGGTTCCTTTTTAACTGGAAAGAATATAAACAACATCGCACAAATGAGCTAACTAGCTCAGCAAGTGAAAATGACAAAACTGAGAATAATGATCATCAGGTGACTATGATTATGATATCAAGTGAACATTGGATTATGATTCAGAATTGGATATTATACTTTTAATTTAAAAGCCAAGGTTAGGCTGCTGATCAGTCATACACTAACCCCGAGCAAGGCACACAGCATTGCTCTAACTACTGGATCCAAGGCACACATTGGCCTAACTTGACCATTATATGGTCTGACCACGAATCTGGTCCACAATTTTATAAAAACAATCCAATTCTAACATAATAACAGAATATGCAATAATAAACAATAACCAAAATCATTAACAACAATGAGTGTTTAACAATGAAAGGTTTTCAATCTTTGTAAGGATCAAATAAGTAGTTTAAAAGCTTGAACGCTGGGTAATGAAAGAATTGGATAACAAAAGAATCAATATTTCAGGGTTTCAAAGATTTGGGCTCTCAAAGCATAGGATACAATGGTTGAATGTACAAGTAATTCAGTTTAGTGTTTGGGATTTTGTTTGCATGTATTTATGGAATAGTATCGTATACTTGAGGTTCGAGTTTGGGTTTACAATAATCAATGGCTTAGAAAGAATATGGTTCATGGCTCAAGAACAATAACTGAAATCAGGGTTTAGGTTTCCGTGCTTCAAAGCACTTGCAATGTCAACAAGACTATCAAGAATTACAATGTCTCGAGAAAGTTCAGAACACTTGCCTGGTATTAGCTTACTACTCTGCACTGACTTCCAATCACAACCGTCTTACTCTTCAACTATCTGTTTTCCTTTCCTACGTCTTGCCTTTTCTGCTCACATATCATAAGTATCTATCAATCATCAACTCATAGAGTTCTATTCAACACACACTTCTATCTACCCTTCGTTTTACCCAAATCCGATTAACGGATTGAAATCTATGCAATAACGAAGTAAACACCGAATATATAGACCGATAGTCAAACAACAGGTCACGTATAACACATAATACATCACGTAATCAATGACATATCATTTATAAAGAAGTCTCGGGTCATAAATGTGCTTTCGGGTACTTAAAATAATTTTTAAAACATTTTTCGGAATTAAAACGGGTCGTTGGATCAATTTCGGGTTAATAAACAGGGTTCGGTTGGCCAATTATGGCTCCGAAACAATTTTAGAATAATTATCGAGCCTTGAAAATAATTTAGAATAATATTTTAAAGCTCGAAACTATTTTTCAGAATTTTTAAATCATTTTTAATAATTAAATCTAATTAAATAATTAATTAAAAATCAATTAATAATTAATTAAATCAATTAATCAATTAATTTTTGAATTAATTGACTAATTAATCAATTAAAAATTAATTGAAATTAATTAACTAATTAATTCAGATTTATTTGTGAATTAAAAATAATTTTCGGAATTAAAATAATAATTTTTAGAATTTTCAGAAATTAAAAACGAATTTTTATAATAAAAATAAATAAGAAATATGATTTTTAAACATTTTATAAACAGGAATCCTAAATTTGCAAAGTCTGCAAACCTCAGGGACCTAACTGCATCGTTTTCAAAAGTTGGGGTACCAAACTGTAATTTTCCAACTCTTCGCCGGAAAACAGTCGGGTTCGCCGGAGAACACGTTCCCGGCGTCCTCACCCCACCAACACCTCCAGATCACATCTACACAACATCAGGAACACAACCATGCAATCAATTCATCCTAACAATCCCTGAGTTGGCCGGAATTTGGCCGTGAAGTTTTCCAGTTTCCGGCGAACATCGGAAAACTTCAAAACACAACTCCCTTCTCTACAGACCTCGTTGGTTCATGAAACTTATACGACTAGATTGCAAATTTCACAGAGAACACAACCCACTATAACACATCATCAATCTATCACAGAATAAGAAACCCCCAAATTTCAATTAAGAACATTCATACGGGTTATAAACCCTAATTTTGAAATTCGAAAATCAAACTCAAATTTGAACATGTTATTGAACTCCAAATCAGACGTATGATATATGAAAATCATCAGGAAAACAAGCTCTACAACATGCAATCATCAAATCATACAAACAATCATCCGAACAAAAATTCATATTTTTAATAATATAAATTCGAAAATAAATAAATTTTTAGAAAAATAACCTTGATTTCTGCAGTGAAACAAAGCTCAGAATCTGATAGAACACCTCAAATCCTTCGTTTTGGTTACTCAAGCTTTAAAAACAGAGATCGGTAACGCCTTCGTTTTGCTGTTTGATTCTTAGAACAGTTTATGAATATAAGATTTTTCTCTGTAAAATTATATAATTATCTGTCTGCAATTGATTTTTATACGAAATAAAATACGGTAAAAGGCTATTTATAATTACGGAAAATTAGTATCCCGTTGGATCATTCCGGATATAAAATGGTACGTTTATTTATAAAAACTGATCCAAACGGTATCGGTTTTCGGGATAATTATCCAAATCAGTACAGCTTGTACTGCGGTCTTGGTCTCAGCACCCAGTTACACGTACTACGAAGTGATAATTGGGATAGTTCAATAAAAAGCTCCCGTTTATCGAAAATACGGGTTTTATTAATATACCGAAACGAATATTGTATCGAAAATGTTGTGCCGGGACCCGCGCAGGACAAACCGTACGCCGGATCGAAAAAGTCGAAACATGGAAAATGCTCGGAATATTACAATTAGGTTAGGAAGGAGTTCTCGGAAGAGTTTCAGGTTCCAAAAACGTAACAACGGTTGACGTCGGTTGGTTCCCGTTTTTATAAAATAAATTTTAATTACCCGGAAAAAGATTTTAAAAATTTCATATGATTCTTATAAATCTATAAATCAACATAAAAATAATTAGGAAGATATGACAATTATCTATATTTTATTTTGGAAATATAAAAATTAAAATACTCAATTAATATTATTTTTGAATATTCAAGTACATTTATCACTTAACAATTAACTCACAAAATAGATACTGAACACACATAATAATTATTTAATATCGAAAATAATTACACGATATATCCCGGATATTACAAATTAGTCATTTAAGGTCCTTAACCAAGGTTTCAAAGTAAGGCGAGGGGTAAAGGTTCGTTTGCGAAACGCCGTTACTTAAAACGATCGTTTCTCCTAAACCGTACATCGGATTCAAGCGAACCACATATCAAAACGAAGATCGTAACATGAACTATCTAAAAATTGCAATGGTCAAAACCTAGCACTGAGTTCACGGGTCCTGATGTTAAGAACAAAAGCAGTCTAAGGTAAATCGGACATTACGACGGCTATGTTTACGCGATTTCCCAAATTTTATCATTCCAAATCATATCAATCCAACTACCAATCAACAACAACTCAAGATACACATCAATGCTACTGATTTCAGTCATAATAAGCTCAAGGATCTCAATCCAATCAAATATTATAACATCTCCAAATTCAACTAAACTACTTAACAATTAAGCTCGAATCATGCTTATCATTCAAATTACTACTCATCCATCCAAACCATCTCCAAACTTCAACATTCAAACTTATTACTAAAGGGTGTGAAGATTTATGCCTTTCTTGGAGGGTGAAAAGTTACTAGCGAGCCTCAAAGAACCTTGATCTATCCTTATATAACCTTAATCTTGCAAATGAAATTAAGAAACACAAAGTTATAATTTGAAAACACTATTCACCCTAATCTTTGGTGAATTAACTAGCTATGAATCAATTTGAATCAAGAGCTTAAAATCATACCCAAGCTAAGTTATGAAATGTAGAATCCATAAAAACAAACCATGGAATTTATGCTTGAGTGGAGCTTGGACTCTGGATTTTTCTTCCTTGTTTTTTCCTTGAAAGCCGAGAGCAAAAATGAAAATGGGGAGAAGAAATGCTTCTTGCTTGGTTGCCTAGTTATTTGTGTGATGATTTTTGTTTTGTTTCTTTGTTTATGGCTTGGCTAATTGTTTTGGATTTACCATGGTAACTTTTGCATGGCCAAGAATCAACCAACAACACACTTCCTTTTTGTCATGCTTAGGTCATCATTCTTATGTCATCCAATTGCCACATGTCTTCTCCTTGTAGTGTGATGACATCATCATCACTAACCTCTTTGATTAACTCCTAATTACTTGGCTAATGACCGCTGATCTGTTATACGGTTCGCTTAACTTTCGTTCTCGTTTATCGTTTGAGGGATCAGACCCGGGATCTTATTACTTGGGTTCGCCTAAACCTTTCTCAATATTTTATATTCCTTTTATGATCCTCTCTTATAATCCTTGAATTTAAATCCTTTTAATCCTTTTACCTTATACTCAATTCTTTCGGTATCTGGTGGATTTTCAGGAAAAATTAAAGTGTTCGAATTTGGATTCTGACGATCTTTACATACACTTATATACCACATAGAGTACTAATAAGATCTCAGAATATCAATAAAAGAACCCCTACATAGTATTCAGCATAATCAGCAAAAACACTATTCATAATGGTTATAAAAAGTTCAAAAATTTTGGGGTTATTACAGTGTCCCCTCCTTAAAAGGATTCCGTCCCGGAATCAGATAGAAAATGAATAGAGATACTTTCTTAGCATTGCACTTTCTAACTCTTAAGTCAATTTTCCCACATTGTGGTTCTGCCACAAACCCTGACTAGCATGACAACCCTTCTTCTAAGTACTCGTCTGGTTGCATGTCTATGCGCTCATATGCCCCTATTTGTCTGGCATCCGGATTACACTTTCTTAACATTGATACATGGAACATGTTATGAACTTGCTAAGGTTCGGGGTAAGGCTAGCTCATATGTTAACTTCCCAATACGTCTTAATATATCCAAGGGTCCAACAATTCGTGGGCTTAACTTTCCTTTCTTTTTGAACCTCATCCATCATCTCTAAGGGAATACCTATAATAGCACTAGGTCCCCTACTTCCTATTCTTTGTCCTTTCATGTCAAATCAACATACTTTTTATGTCCATCTTGGGCTACTACCAGCCGTCCTCTGATTAGATCTATTATATCCTTGGTCCTTTGGACCACTGCTGGTCGGAGCATCTTGCGCTTTGCAATATCATCCTATCATAAGGGAGATCGACAGTGTCTTCCCTCAAGGATATCATAAGGCGATATCTCAATACTGACATATGATCTATTATCGTAAGAAAACTCAATCCGCGTTAAGTGATCATTCCAAATTCTTTCAAGTCTATTGCACAGATTCTCATCATAGCTTCTAGCATTATAGCTTTTGCTTCTCAATACCCATTCTTTTCCAGTTCGTAGTCGTTACTATCTTCCGTACATAATACTATACTGGTTACACTTTTGTTCGTTAGTGTTCTATAACCTTTTAATAACCACGTCAACCTTAGTATCATGAACGCGTTAGAATCGGAATACCACCATACTTGGTACCACTTCATCTCTAGCTGCCTCCATCTTCGAAAGCTTGGTCCTTCATATAGAAGTAAAAGAATTTATTGAGAGATCACTATGATCATGAACACTTGTTCTATTGCATATTTAGTACAGAAGGTGGCCAGCCTTTAGTACTTGACAAGCAATTAAACAATAGATGGTATCCTACTAGGCTTCTATCACCCAGATAGATAATCATTCGGCAATACCTCCCCTTCTGGAAGGGTTGTTCTTCTCAGCTTATATGAAATGAAAAGGAGAGAAAAGAACGAATTGAAGAGAATTGTATATATATGAAATATACTGCCACAAAATATCTGGCTTGGAATCTACTTCTGAACTATAGAGGTTTGTCATAGGAGAACAAATCACATACGTATATATATCACCATCAAGTATTATAGCATCGCAATTCATGTTCCTGAATCTTTCACTATTCCATCCATCATTCTATGGACCCATGCTCTTGCTCGAGCTCATAAACACTCACCATTGAAACTCCCTTGACAACGAAAATCGAATCCGGGATTTCATTCTAGACATCATCGTTACTAGAATTCTATGCTTGCACCACAACCTTCCTCGTATAGTAATACGACTCTCTATTGATAAGAAGGAATAAGTATTCAATAAGTAATAATCGACTTAATTAGTCTATTAATGATAACTTATACATCACCACAACCCGATTAAGGGTACCCAATCTCAACATCCATTACACTACAACTCTCACGGTTGTAATCGGCTCATTATTCAAAGAATCGTTGCTGCATTACTATGGTCCACCACTGACCTACCGTCGTCATTCGTTTTCCTTGGAATCTTAATAGCTAACCATACGGAGTCCATACCTGTCGTATCAAATTCTTCTAAAGAGTTAACATAATCACCATTCATAATTCATGAAGAACACTCTAGATCCTAACGTACTTTCATGACATGAAGCAGATAAAATTGCAGAAGAGTTTTAATCAAAGCAACGATAGGAGGTTAATACCATTCTTAATCATATGCCTTCAATAGAAGACTTAACTCCAAGGTTCATTTAGTCCTTTTTGAAACATAGTCCTGGATTATTCTCAATATAGGACCTTCTAAGATAGATAGCCCGCTCACGGCGATTACATGAATTAAATCTTTACCAAACTACTATTATGGTTGGGTATTGCACAGTCATCAGAAGGAATGTCAATCTTCCAAACCATAATACAACCTTCACGGCTTCAACCATCATCACTGTATTCCTCTGGCACGAGCGCCTATAATTATCCTCTTACATTTAAAGTGTCGGCCACCTCATTGGCCTTTCCTGATAGTAATAGTTCCTTATAATCAATGTCTTTTAAACGATCTCCAACTAAATTTTTCTACCTCATTTCCAACCACTGCTTGTGTAAAAATGCTCTTCCTTAAGCTCTAGTGAGAAAAAAAATCACCATTTTTCCATAAGTCATTGCCTTAGTCTTTAGATGTGAACATTGCCACAACTGACTCTCGGTCATACTTAGGACGTCTCTTATCTTGGGTCTTGTTTTCACCAATCTCGACCCTCATTGGATCGATCTATATTTTCTTATGGTTCAACATGTGCCCCACCTGGCATTATTATAATTACGTCATATTTCCTTCATCAAAATTTCTATTCTTGAGAATTTTGAATATTACCTTTCTCCTTGTAAAACCTCTAAGATTATCCTTAAATCCTTCATCAGGTACACCCTAGGCACGGGGCATATCAAGATACCATTTACTAATACCAGAATCATTGTCTATATACTTCTGAAAAATTTCTCCACTGA
This sequence comes from Apium graveolens, assembly GCF_009905375.1. NCBI lineage: Eukaryota > Viridiplantae > Streptophyta > Magnoliopsida > Apiales > Apiaceae > Apium > Apium graveolens. Next base: position 85,946,147 of record NC_133656.1, read on the forward strand.
TCCTTAAAGGTTGTTGTTACCTTAATCCTTTCCAATTCATACTGTCAAAACTCATACTATCCCTATTAAGGGTGAAATGCCAACCTTTATGCATTTCCCTAGGATTCATTTTAAGTTACCGATGTTCTATCCTTAATTCCACCTTTAAAAAGGTACATGCATCCTTCCATGGATAAATCAAGTCATATATCCCTGATATGGGTGTCTTATTCAATCATTCCCACCTCGATAGTATATGCCTACTTTCACGATAACATCTGTATTCAAAATGAGGTCAATCAATATGGCCTCCAAAATATAACAATGGTTATTCGCTTTTCTTGCCTGATTCAGTAATGATAATAGGGATGTTCTGGAAGATATTGGGCGGGTTCAACGTGAACTTCTTAGTTCTAACTATTCATTTACCTCTGTTATTTATCTCAACAGTCATCTCAATGTTGGAATACCTTTTATACCTAGAGTCTCCCTTTTGGGCATCAAGCCCCAGGTGTTATATACACTTTATATTTTTGAAGGTCACTTCCTTCATCCCATTTTTCCTAATTTCTTACTTCCTTGTCTCCTCAGTCTATCTGTGTCTCATTATTTATCCTTCGAACTATCTCAAGGTTTCCTCGAATCCACCCAACTTACAGGGGATAAAATATATGTATCTTTTATGCCTTCAACCATCAATTTTAACTCATGGTGAATCACCCTCATCCTGACGATTTCATACTTTTCTATTTCTATTGCTACGAGTCTTTAGGATTTCCTCATACCCAACTCCCTTATCATTCCTCAAACTCTATTGTCTTTATTTTCCTTTCCACTTCAGTTTCTTTATATTTTCTTTTCTATTACAATCATTTCACGAACCCACTAATCATTGACTTCAAATATCACGTCGTTCTGGGATCCTTGTCATCAAGAACGAATCTTGACAACTTTTATAACTTAGCTTCATAATTCATCATACTCGTCCTCCTTTGTTCTGGCTCTAAAGCTTTTTCACTATCTCCATAACCTTGGGAATTACTTTCTCGAAAATAATTGACTGAACTTTAATCAGTTTATTCTAACCTCTGGCTCCGTGCCTTTCTTGGTCTTTCACCAGCGGGTGACCTCTCTCTTAGGTGGGTAAGTGACAAAAATAGTCTTTTGTGATTCGTCAATCATTTAGAATCTCAAATGATTCCTATATTTTCTTTAACCAAGCTCTTGCCTCGACAAATACATACAAACTAATTATCAAACACTGAACCGGATTGCTTACACACTCAAACCATTGTATCTTATGCTTTGAAAGACCAAATCCTTGAAACCCTGAAATATTGATCTTTTTGTTATCCAATTCTTTCACTACCTAGCAGCCAAGCTTTGGAAATGCTATATTGATCTTTATGTAGATTGAAACCATTTTCATTATTGAACGTCCAATGTTGTTAATGATTCTGTTTATTGTTTATTAATGCTTATTATGTCATTATAGTAGAATTGGATTGTTTTTACTAAAATTTTGGACCAGATTCGTGGTCAGACCATATAATGGTCAAGTTAGGCCAATGTGTGCCTTGGATCCAGTAGTTAGAGCAGTGATGTGTGCTTTTCTCGGGGTTAGTGCGTGACTGATCAGCAGCCTAACCTTGGTTTTTAAAATGAAAATATAATATCCAATTCTAAATCATAATCCATTGTTCACTTGATATCTTAACCATATTTACCTGATGATCATTATTCTCAGTTTTGTCATTGTGACTTGCTGAGCCAGCTAGCTCATTTGTGCGATGTTGTTTATGTTCTTTTCCAGTTAAGAAGGAACCGGTTGGTACCGAGGATCCCTAGTCCAGTGCGAGAGCTAGGGGTTCAGGTTGATCGAGTTGAGCTAGTAGGCTTCTTTTGGAATAATTTAAGTTTGTAAAAGTTTGTAATAATGTTTAATACTCAGTTCTGAGTTTGGATAGTTGGGATTTGAACGGTTTGTAATATAAGTAAGTGTGGTTGGCTTGTGTGCATAATTTAACCTGTTGCGGTCCGTGGTAATCGGTAAGTAGGGTCACTGCATATCATTATTATTATCTTTATCATTGTTATAAGCAGGTTATTAATAAGGTGTGTGTGTGTGTGGACCCCAAACTTCTGACCCGGGTTTGGAGGGCGCCACATCTATCACCAAATGGGAGGATCTTGCTCAAAAGTTCTTAACTAAATTCTTTCATATGGCGAAGACTGATGCGATCAGAAACGCATTTACTCAATTTGCTCAGCAATCTGGAGAATCTTTATGTAAGGCTTGGGATCAATATAAGGAGATTCTTAGGAAGTGTCCTCACCATAGGATGCCTGATTGGATGATCATTAATTGTTTCTATAATGGTTTGGGTGCTACTTCTAAACCCATGCTGGATGCAGCACTAGGAGGAGCCCTGTGGGCTAAAAGCTATGATGAAGCTTATGAATTGATTGAACTGATGGCTGCTAATGAATACCAGAATCCTACTCAGAGATAATCTTCGGGCAAGGTAGCAGGAATTCTGGACTTAGATACAGCTATTGTTATAGCTGTTCAGCTTAAGGATTTTGACGATAAAGGTGGATTCTTTGGCTAATTATGGAGTTAATCAGATCACTAGTGTCTGTAAGCTTTGTGTTGGTGCCCATGAGACGGAGCAGTGTGCTATTTCTAGTGAATCAGCTCAGTTTGTGAGCAACTTTCAGAGGTCGCAGCAACCTGTGTCAACCACCTATCATCCTAACAACCTCAATCATCCTAACTTTAGCTGGAGCAACACTCTGAATGCGGTTCAGCAGCCTTATCAGCAGTATCCAACAAAGCAGTACAACCCTCCTGGTTTTTAGCAACCACAATATGCACCAAGGCAGCAACTCCAACTACAACAGTCTAATGAAAAGTTTGAATTGGAGAAGTTGAGGCTAATGTGCATGAGCCAAGGGGTTTCTATCAAGACCTTGGAAAATCAAATTGGAAAAATTGCCAATGCTTTGCTAAAATCGTCAACCTGGTACACTCCTTAGTGACACTGAAGTGCCGGGAAAGAGGGAAGCTAAGGAGCAGGTAAAGGCAATTACATTGAGGTCTTGGAAGGTTGCGAATCCCGAACACTCCCAAGTTTCGGATGAAGAAGTTGTGGCTGAAGAAGAAGTGCAGAATAAAGCTGAAGTAGAACCAAGGAAGACTACTGTTGAACACACTCCTCTTGAGGTTAATACAGGGGAGAAGCAGATCCATCATCCACCTCCCTTTCCTAAGAGTCTGTAGAAGAAAATGTTGGATAAGCAGTTTGAGAAGTTTCTTGAGGTGTTCAAGAAACTTCATATCAACATACCTTTCGCTGAAGCTCTTGAATAGATGCCTAATTATGCAAAGATTATGAAAGGTATACTTTCTCGAAAAGTGAAGCTTGATGACTTAGAGACAGTTGCTCTCACGGAGGAATGCAGTGTTGTGGTACAACAGAAGTTGCCTCCAAAGCTTAAAGATCCTGGAAGCTTCACGATTCCTTGCACCATTGGAAAAGTGTCATTTGAAAAATGCTTATGTGACTTGGGAGATAACATCAATCTTATGCCTTTGTCAATCTTCAAAAAGTTGGACTTACCTGATCCAAAGCCTACTTATATGACCTTGCAGTTGGCCGATCATTCTATTACATATCCACAAGGCATTGTTAAGGATGTTTTGGTCATGGTGGATAAACTCATCTTTCCTGCTGATTTTGTAATTCTTGATTTTGAGGAGGATAAGAAGATTCCCATAATTTTGGGAAGATCTTTCTTGGCTACAGGCCGAACCTTGATAGATGTGCAGAAGGGTGAGCTCACTATGCGAGTGTTGTATCATGATGTAACTTTTAATGTGTTCAATGCCATGAAATTTCCTACAAAAAATGAGGAGTGCTCTAAGGTGTAGTTGGTTGATTCTGTGGTTACTTCAGAACTTAATCAATTGCTAAGGTATGATGCCTTAGAAAATGCATTGTTGGGGAATTCAGATAGTGAAGATGACGAAGGTGATGAGCAGTTGCAATATCTGAATGCTTCTCCCTGGAAGCGGAAGATAGATATGCCTTTTGAATCTCTTAGAATGGAGAAGTTAAACAAATCTCCAAAGCGCCTCAAGCCATCTATTGAGGAAGCTCCTACACTTGAGCTTAAACCATTGCCTGAACAATTAAGGTATGCATTTTTAGGTGATGCATCTACTTTACCTATTTGTTATGTAATAACCCCAATTTTTGGAAAATTTTGAAACCCTTATGAATAGTGTTTTTGCTGAATGAGAAAACTTTTCATGCCATACTATGTAGGGGTTCTGTTATGGATATTCTGAGATTTTATTAGTACTCTATATGATATATAAGTGTATGTAAAGATCGTTAGAATCCAATTCCGAACACTTTGATTTTCCCCCGAAATCCACTAGATACGAAAAGAATTGAGTATAAGGTAACAAGATAAGAAGGATTTAAATTAAAGGATTATAAGAGAGGATCATAAAAGGAATATAATATATTGAGAAAGGTTAAGGGAACCTAAGTAATAAGATCCCGGGTATGATCCCTCAAACGATAAACGAAAACGAAAGTTAAGCGAACCGTATAACAGATCAGCGGTCATTAGGCAAACAATTAGGAAGTTAATCAAAGAGATTAGAGGGGATGATGTCATCCAACCAATGGGAAGAGGACAAAGAGGGAAGGATGACACCACATGATGACATAAGCATGACATAGGAGGGAAGGAGGTGTGGTTGGCTATTAACCACATAATTTGCAAGGTTAATAAAGTAATTAACCAAAATCTAAACAAAAACAACCAACCAAAAGCAAAACAAAGCAAAACACAAAAATCATTTCATCTTCTTCAAGCCTTTGCTCTCGGCTTTTCTTGTTTTCAAAGAGAAGAATTTCAAAAATCCAAGATCCAAGCTTCCTAAATTGGTGAGTTAATTCTCTAGTCTTCCTTATGCATAGTTATGGCTACCTTATGAGTTTAAGCCTCTAATTCATTCTCAATCTTCTCCAATAAATCAATGAAGAAGACAATAAATAGTGATTTCAAAGTTTTTAACTTGATTTTCTTACTTTTCCTTTAAGATCCAAGCATTCCTAAGACTCCTCAAGGCTTCTTAAGGCTTCATAGCTACTCCCACCACTTCAAGGAAGGTATATCATCTCCAAACCCTAGCTTTAATTTGTATATTAGGTTGATTATGGTTTTGAGGGTAAAGAGTAGCTTGAAACTTGTTTGTTTAAGAGTTTGGGTTGGAATGGTGGTGGTTGATTTGTTGAAATCTTAAGAGTTGGTTAAAGAATGTAGTATAGTTTAAATTCAAGTTTTGGGATTAAGTAAATTGATTATAATGAGTTGATTTGGGGCTGTTGTAATGTAGTTTAGATGGAGGTTTGATTGGGTTGTGAATTGGAGTTGAAATTGTGGTTGTTTGAATTGGTTTAAATTTGGGAAATCGCGTAAACATAGCCGTCGTAATGTCCGATTTACTTTAGACTGCTTTTGTTCATAAAATTTGGACCCGAGAACTCCTTGCTAGATTATGACCATTGCCATTTTTAGATAGTTCATGTTACGAGCTTCGTTTTGATATGTAGTTCGTTTGATTCCAATGTACGGTTTAGGAGAAACGACCGTTTTAAGTAACGGCGTTTCGCGAACGAAACTTTTCCCCTCGCCTTACTTTGAAACATAGGTTAAAGACCAAAAAGGGTTAATTAGTGTATGAAACAATTATGGTAAGAGTGTTAGGTAGTTGGTAAGACACTCGCGAAGGAATCGCCTTAAAACTTGTAATGGTTAAATTATAAAAAATGGTGGAGCCGAGGGTACTCGAGTGACTTAAGAGAATCAGTAAGCGCAAAACGAGCGTTAGAGTCTAAGGTAGTTAGAGTATAGATTTACAAGTGACTTTGGTTTAATTCCAACTTACTTGTTGTTTATAGGTTACCAGACTCGTCCCGAGCCTTTTATCACCCCCAGTCGCTCAGGCAAGTTTTCTACCCGTTATACTGTTGTTGTGATGTATATATGTATATGCATTATCTTGTGATAGATGCATGTTGGTTAATTAGCAAATTTTGCGATATATTGAAGCATGCTGATATGGTATATATATGCATGCCTGTTTCGTATTCTTGCCATATATATCTGTTGGTTCAGTTGATAATACCTATGCTAGAGAATAGCGGTAATTTGCATATACCCTTAGTATAGGGACCCAAAGGTGAAAACATTTTCTAAAAACGGGAGTCGAGGATCCCGAGTAGATTTTATATATATATATATATATTTATATATATATGGTTATAGTTTTCAAAACTATTAATCGAATAAGGTTTATTCGATAACTTTATTTTATTAATGAATATTATCTTGAATATTCATTCGAGGACTTATGACTCCTTTATATTATTTATTGAATATTACTTGGATATTCATTTGAGGATGTATGACTCCTTTATTTTATTTGATCAATATTATTTATAATATTCATTCGAGGTATTATGACTCAGCTTATTATTTAATGAATATTATTTCGAATATTCATTCGAGGGCTTATGACTCAGCTTATTTATTTATTGAATATTATTTCGAATATTCATTTGAAGGCTTATGACTCAGCTTATTTTATTTATTGAATATTATTTGAATATTCATTTGAGGATCTATGACTCCGATTATTTGCTGAGATATATTCTTTATTTTATTAAAGAATAAGGTGTCGATAATCAAACTCATTTTTGATTATTCAAATAAAGATAGTACTTTCGTATAGGTATATCTTTGGATATTTAATATTCATTTCAAGTATAAGTTTCAAAACTTCTACTTCAATTATTTTTATAAAGATTATTCTTTATGAAAATATTATTTAAATAATAATATTCAGATATTTTCTAATATATTGGGACTGATTTATTTTGTTAAATCAGCATCACTCCAAACATTCTTAAAAATGTTTTGCGAGTCTTCAAAATGATTTTTAAAAGTTAGAGCGGATCCCAAAACTCATTTTTATATTTAAGATCCTCCTTTCGAAGGGGATTTAAATACTCGCTCAAAACCTGAGGGATCCGGCTCTGTGGTGTGTTTTAAATTCACAGCAAGGTTGCTGTTTTGTTAAATGAATCGATTACTTACCCAACACTCGGGAAGTAAAATTCTTGGAACAAGTTAATCCATTAACAGGCATCGCCTGGGAAATATCGGTGAGTTCTCCTTTCCAACTAGATACGACTTCTTGGTGGAGCCGTATCAACAAGTTTCTACTTGGGGAAAGGGGGAACGAGCTTTACGTTTCAGAGTCATGGATTTCATCTGAACTAGGAGTGGCGTAAGTGGTCGAGTGGCGCCGGCCCAGCCTTATTATATTGGCCCAAATGGCCTGGAAGTTCCGCTAAGGCGGTCCATTCCTTAGGAGTTCAGTGTTCGGTTGACAAGTAAATCCGACAGGTTCTCCTCTACATGTAGAAAATGGTGGGGTTGCACTACTACGACTGATCATCGTAAGTGGTCTTCCTGGCGCGGCAAACTCCCGTAATGAGTTCATCATCCAATTGGATATTTCTGCAACACTACCCAGAGCACTTCGATAGAAAGGCTACGGTTGGGCGATTGTTGAGTGTTGGCAGGGTCAAGTTTTCAAAATGATGTTTATATCAAATGAAGTATCTCGTAACTTCATTTTATTTTGATGATATTTTAAAGATTTAATCTATTCAAATCTGGTCTTGTAGTCTCATCTACGTGATGAACTTTTGAAACTAATTATAACTTGAACGGTGGTAGTTCGAGTAGTATTTGGAAAAGATATAAGTATATTGGAGTATCTTGTAACTTCATCTTTTAAACTTATATCTAGTAAATGATTATCTTATGCATGACAAAGATTTTCAGAAAAACGTTGAGACAAGGTTAGATATATGAGATCACCTTGCAACGATATTTTTATACAGTTATACACTGGAACTCTGTGTATATTATGCATGGAAGAGGACTTCCAAGATTTTGAAAAGTATATATGTATATATACTGAATATTTTGCGACTTCATCGCATTAAGATATCAAACTTGGTTCATTTCTTTTGACCAAGACTTTCATGAGTACTATGAGAAGGCTCATATATTGTAAATTATTATACATATTATTTTGGTGGGCTTGCTGCTCACCCTTGCTTTCTTCTTTCATCACACAACAACAGATAGAAAAGATGAACAGGACCAAGCTCCCGATTCGCGAGCGGATAGGAAACGTTCCGCAGTTTCCTATAGGCGTTGATGCCGCCGTAGCTGAGGTAGGAGCTACCAATAGGCTAGGCTTTCAACTTTTGATGTACCAGATTATGTATATTTATGAATTGTAATAATGGTAAAGAAATGTAAATCTATTCAGAAACCCTTTGAAGGTGTAATGGCATATAATTTTGGAATATAATGATTCGTGTTACTTTTGGATATTCATCTCTGAGACTATAACTTGTGGTGTGTGTGTTTATTGTGGGGTCACAGTACAGAGTAGTTGATTGTTTATTAAGATTGGGTGTTATTAAGGGAAATGGAACTCGTGACAACCCGGATCCCCGACCCCGGATTTGGGGGTGTTACAGAAGTGGTATCAGAGCTAAGCGTTATAAACCTCAGAGATGATGTGACGTTAAGATAATAAGTTCATTAAGATAATAAGAACTCTTGCCAAGTTCATAGTCGGGCTACCTAACGTAGCACCGACAGTTAAAACCCTTATGGGAACCCTTATAAATATCGTGATAGAAGAGTAGTTCGTTATCGTATATGGTAGCGGGACTCCGAACCCTGAGGTTGAGGAGCAACAACGCGATGATGTTTTATTACTAATTGGAGATCGGATTGTGGATCCGATAGAGCGTCCTAACGCAGGACCGGATGATGTTCATATTGAGGATGTAACGGTTGAAGATGTTGTCCTAGAAGGGATTGTTGCTGAGGAGGATCCCGTGGAGGATCCTGACAAGAATGAATAAAGGACCACTGAAGAATTGATGACCATGGTTAGGGAAACTACCAGAGGTAGGATTGGCCGGTCACTACCGGAGGTTCATTCAAGTTCCTAAAGATAGTAGCCCCTTTAACGCGGCTTACTCGTAAGACTGAGAAGTTCGAATGGACAGAGAAATACGAGAACAGCTTTCAAGAACTGAAGCAAAGATTGGTGATGGCCCCTATGTTGGCATTGCCGGATGGAAAAAGGAGATTTTGTGGTTTGTATTGACGCTTCGCATAAGGAATTAGGGTGCTCTTATGCAGCACAACAAGGTACTCGCGTATGCGTTAAGAAAATTAAGGGAATATAAAATTCGATATCCCCACCCATGAGCTTGGGCTCATGGAAATAATTTTGCCCTAAAGATTTGAGGCACTACTTGTATGGAGAGAAGTGCGAGATTCACAAACCATAGGAGCTCTAGTACATTTTTACGTAGAAAGAGCTCAACATACGCCAGAGGAGGCGGTTAGAGCTAATCAAGAATTATGATTGGGAGATTCTTTATCATTCGGGGAAAGCCAATATGGTGGCTGATGCCCTTAGTAAAAAGGAGAGACTCAAGATGATAATGTCTTTTGGAGAGTTTATAAGAGATTTTGAGAAAATGGAAATAGAAGTGAAGGTAACCGGAGCCGATACCGAAAAGCTGTTTGAGATTGCAATACAGTCCGAATTATCGGAAAAGAACATATTGTGCCAGAAAAAGTGATGAAGGAAGGCAGAGAGCCAACAAATAAATATGAGATTAATATCGAGAAAGATGATAAGGGAATAATGAGGTATTCCTATAGAATTTGGGTTTCGAAAGTTCAAGAGCTTAAGGATGAGAACTTAGATGACAGCCATAGTTTGAGGAATAAGATTTAGGGCAAACCCTGAATGTGATAGTCAGGGAGGTTGCCAGCAAGAAAGAAAGAACCCATAACATAATAGAGTGGAAAATAAGGTTTTTAATGTATAAGATAACCCCGATTATGGGAGAAGGTTGAAACATTTCATACTAAGGAAACAGAAAGTCGAGTAAGGAAAGGAGACCCGAGACGATACTCCTATACGGCAATTTATGGACCTGTCTAGACAGAACTTAGACTATTATCCCCAACCACCACCTTGAGGAAACAATGTGATAGGAAATTCTTTCAGGACCTTTAAGTCTCTAAGCTCTCAGAGTTCCAAGGAACAGGTTGACCTAGTCGAGGCAAGAGCCTGGCTAAAGGAAATAGAGGAATCATTTGAGATTCGGAATGATTGACGAACCACAAAAGACTGTTTTTGTCACTTACCCTCCTAAGAGAGAGACCACCCGCTGGTGAAAGGCCAAGGAAGGCACGAAGCAAGAGATTATAATAAAGTGATTTAAGTTCAGTCAATTGTTTTCAGGAAAGTAATTCCCAAAAATAAGGAGATAGTGTAAAAGCTTTAGAGCCAGAACAAAGGCAGATGAGTATGATGAATTATGAATCTAAGTTGTAAAAGTTATCAAGATTCGTTCTGAGGACACGAATCCAGAATGACAGGATGTATGAAATCAATGCTTATGTTGTGTTGGTTCATGAAATAATGATAAGAGAAAGGAAAATAAAAAGAAACTGGAGTGGAAAGGAATATAAAGGCAATAGAGTTTGAGGAATGATAAGGGAGTTGGGTATGAGGAAACCCTAAAGACTCGTAGTAATAGAAATAGAAAAGTATGTAATCGTCAGGATGAGGGTGATTCACCATGAGTTAAATTGATGGTTGAAGGTATAATAGATACATATATTTTATCCCCTGTAAGTTGGGAGGATTCGAGGAAACCTTGAGATAGTTTGAAGGATAAATAATGAGACGAGGATAGACTGAGGAGACAAGAAAGTAAGAAATTAGGAAAAATTGGATGAAGGAAGTGACCTTCAAGAATATGAAGTGTAAGACCGGTGGCTTGATACCCAGAAAGGGAGACGCCATGTATGAAAGATATCCCAACATTGAGGTGATTGTTGAGATAAACAACAAAAGTAAATAAGGAATTATTAAGAAGAGGTTCACGTTGAACATGACCAATATCTTCCAGAACATCCTTGTTATCGTTACCAAATTAGGCAAGAAAAGCGGATAACCGTTGTTATCTTTTGGAGGCCATATTGATTGACCTCATTTTGAATACAGATGTTATTGTGAAATTAGGCATATACTATTGAGGTGGGAATGATTGAATAAGACACCCTTATCAGGGATATATGACTTGATTTATCCATGGAAGGATGCATGTACCTTTTTAAAGGTGGAATTAAGGATAGAACATCGGTAACTTAAAACGAATCCTAGGGGAATGCATAAAGGTTGGCATTTCACCCTTAATAGGGATAGTATGAGTTTTGACAGTATGAATTGGAAAGGATTAAGGTAATAATAACCTTTAAGGATCAGTGGAGAAATTTTTCAGAAGTATATAGACAATGGTTCTAGTATTAGTAAATGGTATTTTGATATGCCCTGTATATAGGGAATACAGGAGGAACGATTGAAGGATAACCTTAGAGGTTTTACAAGGAGAAAGGAAATATTCAAAATTCTCAAGAATAAAAATGTTGATAAAGGAAATATGACATAATTATAATGATGCGAAGTGGGGCACGTGTTAAACCACGAGAAAGTATGGATCGAACCAGTAAAGGTCGAAATTGTTCAGGGCAATTAGGATCTAAGATAAAAGATGTTCTAAGTATGATTGAGAGTCAGTCGTGATAGTGATTAACCTCTAAAGATTGAGGCAATAACTTATGGAAAAATGGTGATATTTTTTTTATTTACTCATCAGATATTAAAGAAAAGCATTTTCACATAAGCTATGATTGAAATAAGGTAGAAAATTTATTTGGAGGTGGTTAAAATGACATTGACTGTAAGGAAATTTTACTATCAGGAAAGGCCAAAGAGGTGGCCGACACTTTAAAGGTAAGAGGATAATTATAGGCGCTTGTGCCAAAGGAATACAGTGATGATGGTTAAAGCTATGAAGGTTGTATTATGGTTTGGAAGATTGACATTCCTTCTGATGAATGTGCAATACCCAACCGTAATAGTAGTTGGTAAAGGTTTAATTCGTGTAATCGCCATGAGCGGGCTATCTATCTCAGGAGATACTATCTTGAGAATGAGCCTGGACCATGTTTCAAAAAAAAAGGACTAAACAAACCTTTGAGTTAAGTCTTCTATTGAAGGCATATGATTAAGAATGGTATTAACCTGCTATCATTGCTTTCATTGAAACTCTTCTGCAATTTTATCTGCTTCACGTCATGAATGTACGTCAGGATCATGAGTGTTCTTCATGAATCAAGAACGGTGATCATGTTACCTCCTTAGAAGAATTCGATATGATATGAATGGACTCCGTATGGTTAGCTATTAAAACTTCATGGAAAATGAATGACTACAGTAGGTCAACGGTGGGCCATAGTAATGCAGGAATGATTCTGAGAGTAATGAGCTGATTACTTACAACCGTGAGAGTTGTATAGGAATGGATGTTGAGAGTAAGTACCACTAATCGGGTCGTGGTGGTGTATAAGTTATCATTGATAGACTAATTAAGTCGATTATCTACCTATGATATATTTATTCCTTCTTATCGATAAAGAGTAGTATTACCCATACGAAGAAGGTTGCGGTATAGAAATGGATTCTAGTAACGATGAGGTCTAGAATGAGATCCCAGATTCGATTTTCGATATCGAGGGAGTTTCAAAGGTGATTGTGTATAAGCTCGAGGAAGAGCATGGGTCCATAGAATGATGGACGGAATGGCAAAAATATTTAGGCATGTGAAATGCGATGCTATAATACTAGATGTTGATATAAATACATATATGTTTTGTTCTCCTATGACAAACCTCTATAGTTCAGAGGTAGGTTCCAAGCCAGATATTTTGTGGCAGTATATTTTTTCATATATACAATTCTCTTCAATTCGTTCTTTTCTCTTCTTTTCATTTCATGTAAGCTGAGAAGAACAACCCTTCCAGAAAGGGGAGGTATTGCCAAATGACTATCTATCTGTGTGATAGAAGCCTAGTAGGATACCATCTATTGTTTAATTGCTTGTCAAGTACTAAAGGCTGGCCACCTTCTGTACTAACTATGTGATATAACAAGTGTTCATGATCATAGTGATCTTTCAATAAATTCTTTTACTTCTATATGAAGGATTAAGCTTTCAAAAATAGAAACAGCTGAAAAAGGAGTAATAAAGTTGTGGTAGTATTCGGAATGGAAACACATTCGTGATACTAAGGTTGACGTGGTTATTAAAAGGTTATAAAACGCTAACGAGCAAAAGTATAACCAGTATAATATTAGGAACGGAAGGTAGTAGCGATTACGAACTGGAAAAGAATGGGTATTGAGAAGCAAAAGCTCTAATGTTAAAAGCTATAATGAGAGTCTGTGCAATAGACTTGAAAGAATTTGGAATGATCACTTAACACGGATTGAGTTTTCTTACGATAATAGATCATATGTCAGTATTGAGATATCGCCTTATGAGATCCTTGAGGGAAGACAATGTCGATCTCCCTTATGTTAGGATGAAGTTATAGAGCGCAAGATGCTCGGAGCCGCAGTAGTCCAAAGGATCAAGGATATAATAGATTTTAATCAGAGGACGGCTGGTAGTAGCCCAAGATAGGAACACGAAGTATGTTGATTTGACACGAAAGGACAAGGAATAGGAAGTGGGGGACCTAGTGTTGTTATAGGTATTTCCTTGGAAAGGAAGGATGAGGTTCGGAAAGAAATGAAAGCTAAGTCCACGAATTGTTGGACCCTTGGATATATTAAGACGTATTGGGAGGATAGCATATGAGCTAGCCCTAACCCCGAACATGTAGCAGGTCGTAACGTGTTTCACGTATCAATGTTAAGGAAGTGTAATTCAGATGCCAGATAAATAGGGGCATATGAGCGCATAGATATGCAACCCGACGTAACCTATATGGAGCAACCAAGAAGGGTTATAGAGTGAAAAGGAACAAGTGCTTAGGAGAAGGATTATCAAACTAGGCAGAGTTTGGCGGTAGGACCACAATGTGGGAAAATTTACTCGAGAGTTAGAAAGTGCAATGCTAAGAGAGTACCCCTATTCATTTTCTATCTGATTCCGGGACGGAATCCTTTTAAGGAGGGGAGACTGTAATAACCCCAATTTTTGGAAAATTTTGAAACCCTTATGAATAGTGTTTTTGCTAAATGAGAAAACTTTTCATGTCACACTATGTAGGGGTTCTGTTATGGATATTCTGAGATTTTATTAGTACTCTATATGGTATATAAGTGTATGTAAAGATCGTCAGAATCCAATTCCGAACACTTTGATTTTTCCCGGAAATCCACTAGATACGAAAAGAATTGAGTATAAGGTAACAAGATAAGAAGGATTTAAATTAAAGGATTATAAGAGAGGATCATAAAAGGAATATAATATATTGAGAAAGGTTAAGGGAACCTAAGTAATAAGATCCCGGGCATGATCCCTCAAACGATAAACGAAAACGAAAGTTAAGCGAACCGTATAACAGATCAGCGGTCATTAGGCAAACAATTAGGAAGTTAATCAAAGAGATTAGAGGGGATGATGTCATCCAACCAATGGGAAGAGGACAAAGAGGGAAGGATGACACCACATGATGACATAAGCATGACATAGGAGGGAAGGAGGTGTGGTTGGCTATTAACCACACAATTTGCAAGGTTAATAAAGTAATTAACCAAAATCTAAACAAAAACAACCAACTAAAAGCAAAACAAAGCAAAACACAAAAATAATTTCATCTTCTTCAAGCCTTTGCTCTCGGCTTTTCTTGTTTTCAAAGAGAAGAATTTCAAAAATCCAAGATCCAAGCTTCCTAAATTGGTGAGTTAATTCTCTAGTCTTCCTTATGCATAGTTATGGCTACCTTATGAGTTTAAGCCTCTAATTCATTTTCAATCTTCTCCAATAAATCAATGAAGAAGACAATGAATAGTGATTTCAAAGTTTTTAACTTGATTTTCTTACTTTTCCTTTAAGATCCAAGCATTCCTAAGACTCCTCAAGGCTTCTTAAGGCTTCATAGCTACTCCCACCACTTCAAGGAAGGTATATCATCTCCAAACCCTAGCTTTAATTTGTATATTAGGTTGATTATGGTTGTGAGGGTAAAGAGTAGCTTGAAATTTGTTTGTTTAAGAGTTTGGGTTGGAATGGTGGTGGTTGATTTGTTGAAATCTTAAGAGTTGGTTAAAGAATGTAGTATAGTTTAAATTCAAGTTTTGGGATTAAGTAAATTGATTATAATGAGTTGATTTGGGGCTGTTGTAATGTAGTTTAGATGGAGGTTTGATTGGGTTGTGAATTGGAGTTGAAATTGTGGTTGTTTGAATTGGTTTAAATTTGGGAAATCGCGTAAACATAGCCGTCGTAATGTCCGATTTACTTTAGACTGCTTTTCTTCATAACATTTGGACCCGAGAACTCCTTGCTAGATTATGACCATTGCCATGTTTAGATAGTTCATGTTACGAGCTTCGTTTTGATATGTAGTTCGTTTGATTCCAATGTACGGTTTAGGAGAAACGACCATTTTAAGTAACGGCGTTTCGCGAACGAAACTTTTCCCCTCGCCTTACTTTGAAACATAGGTTAAAGACCAAAAAGGGTTAATTAGTGTATGAAACAATTATGGTAAGAGTGTTAGGCAGTTGGTAAGACACTCGCGAAGGAATCGCCTTAAAACTTGTAATGGTTAAATTATAAAAAATGGTGGAGCCGAGGGTACTCGAGTGACTTAAGAGAATCAGTAAGCGCAAAGCGAGCGTTAGAGTCTAAGGTAGTTAGAGTATAGATTTACAAGTGACTTTGGTTTAATTCCAACTTACTTGTTGTTTATAGGTTACCAGACTCGTCCCGAGCCTTTTATCACCCCCAGTCGCTCAGGCAAGTTTTCTACCCGTTATACTGTTGTTGTGATGTATATATGTATATGCATTATCTTGTGATAGATGCATGTTGGTTAATTAGCAAATTTTGCGATATATTGAAGCATGCTGATATGGTATATATATGCATGCCTGTTTCGTATTCTTGCCATATATATCTGTTGGTTCAGTTGATAATACCTATGCTAGAGAATAGCGGTAATTTGCATATACCCTTAGTATAGGGACCCAAAGGTGAAAACATTTTCTAAAAACGGGAGTCGAGGATCCCGAGTAGATTTCATATATATATATTTATATATATATGGTTATAGTTTTCAAAACTATTAATCGAATAAGGTTTATTCGATAACTTTATTTTATTAATGAATATTATCTTGAATATTCATTCGTGGACTTATGACTCCTTTATATTATTTATTGAATATTACTTGGATATTCATTTGAGGATGTATGACTCCTTTATTTTATTTAATGAATATTATTTATAATATTCATTCGAGGTATTATGACTCAGCTTATTATTTAATGAATATTATTTCGAATATTAATTCGAGGGCTTATGACTCAGCTTATTTATTTATTGAATATTATTTCGAATATTCATTCGAGGGCTTATGACTCAGCTTATTTTATTTATTGAATATTATTTGAATATTCATTTGAGGATCTATGACTCCGATTATTTGCTGAGATATATTCTTTATTTTATTAAAGAATAAGGTGTCGATAATCAAACTCATTTTTGATTATTCAAATAAAGATAGTACTTTCGTATAGGTATATCTTTGGATATTTAATATTCATTTCAAGTATAAGTTTCAAAACTTCTACTTCAATTATTTTTATAAAGATTATTCTTTATGGAAATATTATTTAAATAATAATATTCAGATATTTTCTAATATATTGGGACTAATTTATTTTGTTAAATCAGCATCACTCCAAACATTCTTAAAAATGTTTTGCGAGTCGTCAAAATGATTTTTAAAAGTTAGAACGGATCCCAAAACTCATTTTTATATTTAAGATCCTCCTTTCGAAGGGGATTTAAATACTCGCCCAAAACCTGAGGGATCCGGCTCTGTGGTGTGTTTTAAATTCGCAACAAGGTTGCTGTTTTGTTAAATGAATCGATTACTTACCCAACACTCGGGAAGTAAAATTATTGGAACAAGTTAATCCATTAACAGGCATCGCCTGGGAAATATCGGTGAGTTCTCCTTTCCAACTAGATACGACTTCTTGGTGGAGCCGTATCAACAAGTTTCTACTTGGGGAAAGGGGGAACGAGCTTTACGTTTCAGAGTCATGGATTTCATCTGAACTAGGAGTGGCGTAAGTGGTCGAGTGGCGCCGGCCCAGCCTTATTATATTGGCCCAAATGGCCTGGAAGTTCCGCTAAGGCGGTCCATTCCTTAGGAGTTCAGTGTTCGGTTGACAAGTAAATCCGACAGGTTCTCCTCTACATGTAGAAAATGGTGGGGTTGCACTACTACGACTGATCATCGTAAGTGGTCTTCCTGGCACGGCAAACTCCCGTAATGAGTTCATCATCCAATTGGATATTTCTGCAACACTACCCAGAGCACTTCGATAGAAAGGCTACGGTTGGGCGATTGTTGAGTGTTGGCAGGGTCAAGTTTTCAAAATGATGTTTGCATCAAATGAAGTATCTCGTAACTTCATTTTATTTTGATGATATTTTAAAGATTTAATCTATTCAAATCTGGTCTTGTAGTCTCATCTACGTGATGAACTTTTGAAACTAATTATAACTTGAACGGTGTTAGTTCAAGTAGTATTTGGAAAAGATATAAGTATATTGGAGTATCTTGTAACTTCATCTTTTAAACTTATATCTAGTAAATGATTATCTTATGCATGACAAAGATTTTTAGAAAAATGTTGAGACAAGGTTAGATATATGAGATCACCTTGCAACGATATTTTTATACAGTTATACACTGGAACTCTGTGTATATTATGCATGGAAGAGGACTTCCAAGATTTTGAAAAGTATATATGTATATATACTGAATATTTTACGACTTCATCGCATTAAGATATCAAACTTGGTTCATTTCTTTTGACCAAGACTTTCATGAGTACTATGAGAAGTGTTATTCCCAGTGGACTAACAATGAGATTTACAAAAGGGGGGTTGAATGTAAATCTCAAAACTTTTTCAAGTTTTGAGCAGTTTCTAAGGCTAAGTGTTTGAGTGATCAAATGTGTGTGAATTGCTTGAAGCTGATGCAGATAGATATATATTCAAACACAAATGAAATGAGCACAAAGAACTTAAAAACTTTTCTGGTGGATTTGTTGTTCCACCAGAGATGTGTTATTTCAGAAAATCTGTGATTCAAAGAAATAAATCACAGCTACTTCCTAGTACAAACTAGATGATTTTCTCTTTTGATATTTCTAAACAGCTTAGGAAAATTCATGTCTAATTACTAGCTGCTACTTGGTTTATATATCACCAAGTTTACAAGTGAAGACAAACTGTAAAATACAATTGAAAAGATTCTTCACATGTTTCTTCTTCATTTCTCTATCCAATACAATCTAGGATAATCTGTAAATCTTTGAATACTTCCTTGTTTGCATCAGAATGGAAATGCTGCATTTTCTTAATTCCTCCTAGAGGCTTCCACATTCCAGTATGTCTCTGTCAACCCATGTGCCTCTGTTAGCTTGTGATTTGTCACCATCAACTGCTAATGAACTAAGCATCAATTGAAGCTTTCATCCATTGATGCCTTATCCGTTGAGGCTTTATCCGTTGAAGCTTTATTTGTTGATGCATTATCAGTTGAAGTCTTTATCCGTTGAAGCACTTATCCGTTGATGGATATTATCCGTTGAAGTAATAGAGATATCCGTTGAAGCTTTGTTTCTTATCCGTTGAAGGTCTTCAATATCCGTTGACACTTCTTCACTTATACAAAATTACAAGGCATGAAATATTTACAATTAGCCCTCCTATTTGTACATCCATTAGTAGTCAACATGACTGATTATTTCCTAACAACATCTAAGAATTACAGCTTGAAACCAGAGAGTGAAATGTGCTACAATACTAAACTTATTGCTAAGTAAAGCTACTCCTTCAACGGATAGCCAAGATGGTCTTATCCGTTGAGGCTACAAACACTAGATTTCTACTTAGGTGTTTTGCTTAACTTATCATCAAACTAATACACATATTCCTAACAATCTCCCCCTATTTATGTCTACTAGAACTGTAGGCATAAATTTGGGTTTAGCTTGATGATAACAAAACATTTAACAAAAATATAAACTGTAACAAAGTAGAAATTCAAAAGTGCTACAAAAATGTATATGCTGAGATGGAATTGAAGAATTACATTGTGTCCAAGGGTGCTCCTTTAGCCTGAGCAAATTACTTTCTTTTCCTTTGATCCCTGGTTTTCTTTCCTAGCCTCCTGTCATTCTCCTCTATTTGAAGTTGAAGTTGTCTGTAGAATTCAGCTTCATCTTCTTCATTGATATCTAACTTAGATTGCATATCCTTGAGAGTTTCATTACTGGCAATCTTTAGCTGATCTTCAATTCTGAAAAATCTTCTGACTCCTTTGTTGTCTCTGAACTCCATCAACCAATGAGGTGATTTGTGAATTGTAATTCCTCTTTCTTGAATGAGTAAAGTTCTAGGCAAAGCATTGGGCTCCCTCCAAGTTTTCCTTATGTTGGCAATCTTGTTGAGAATCTCAGTCTTGGCAGTCCTGGTAAAGCCAGAATCCTTTTGTATGGCTGAGTAGACTCTAATCAAGGTAGAGTAGCCTTCATTCAGAATTCTGTGAAGAGGCCATGTTCTTTCCCCAGCTCCTTTATATTTGAACACTAGTCTTTCTGGTAGCTGTCTGTAGGCAGCTATTCCCCTTACTTCCTCCAGCTCATCCAGATAGAGTTCAATGTCTGAAAATTCTTTTATGTCACAGATCTGAACATAATCATCTTTAGAGGTTTGAGGTTTAGGCTTAGGCTTCTGTGTGAATTTGATTGAAGCTTTAGAGGGTGTTGATTTGATTCTTCTTTTCTGCTTCTTTGATGGTGGAGAAGAGGTTAGGAAGGTGGGCAATTTGATGGTGTCCCAATCAATTGGTTCCTCCTTGGGAATGATTGTTTCACCATGAATGTTCATGAAGGGGTCAGGTACAATTGGTTCAGGAATAGAGGGTAGTGGTTTGGATATTGATTGGGTTTCTTCAGTCTTATCTACCTTCTTTCTCTTTGCATTGACCTTCTTTCTTTTCCCTTTCTGCCATTCTTCCTTACTTCTTTCCTCCATCTCAGTACCAACCATGTCCCCCATAGCTTCATCTTCACCTTTGTCTTCAATCTCTTTTTGTTCTTCAGCCTGACTTGACTTTAGCTGTTTTTCAAGCTTTGCTTGTGCTCTTTTGTCAGCCTTTAGCTGTTTGGCTTCTTCCTTCAACCTTTTGGTTTCTTCCCTCTTGGCTATTGAGAATTTGGGATGTCCTTGCATCACACATATGCTCTTTCCCTCTCTGAAGATAATAGCCATGTTTCTCCTTATAGCCTCATCCATGGTCTCTTTGAGATATGCAATACTTCTACCTAAAAGCTTGTCCTCATCAGCTTTTGGAAGAGGAAAATCCACCTCTTTTAGAGGATTCTTTGTAGAGTCCTTATTGGATCTGTTGTTGGGCTTGAGAACCATAGGTTGCAGATCTTTGGAAGAAGTTTCTCCATCCTTATGCCTCCCTACTGGCTTGAGTTCCACAATAATTGATTCCACTTTTGTGCTATGCTTCACAGATTGTGATTGAGAAGTTGTAGAACCAAATATTAGTTGCATATTTTCATCAATCTTCTTCCTTTGCTCTTTGACTTGCAATTCAGCTGCTGCTATCTGGATTAGATCAATTCCATCTAGCTTTCCTTTGACTTGAATAGTTGGAGAAGTTGTGATGACAGGAACTAGCACTTGAGAAATTTGAACTGTTGTAGATGGCTCTCCTTTTGTAGATGGCTCTCCTTCCCCTTCCCCTTTATTCTCCCCCTTTTTGTTATCATCAAGGGTAGGTGTCAAGCCTTGTACTTGTGCCAGCTGCATGAGTAGATTTGTTTAAGTTTGTTGATTCTGAAGGATGGTGACCATAGAGTCTTCAATGATTTGAACCCTATCTTCCAATCTGGCCAGCCTCTTGCTAGCATCAGATGCTTTCCTCAGTCTCCCCATCAAATCTTGCATAGTACCATAGGGTATAAGTGAATCCAATTTCTCAGCATTGTAGGATTTCAGATCAGCAATGTCCAGCTTGAGCTCATCCACACTTAGATTTTGCTGGTAGTGCTGCAACTGCAAGAGATGCAGAGATTCCAGATGAGCTTGAAGAATTACCTTGGTACCAGCATCCTGAGTCTCCTGAAGGGCCTGCTGAATTGTCATGACTTGTCTGACCAAAGTGACACCAAACTCTCCTGGTGTTGATGGTTTTGCCCATGCCCATGCAGGAAGATCAGGAACAGAACTTGGGCCTGCTACTCCCCCTAAGTTCATGCTCTCATTCAAAGAATTAGAGTCATCATCATTAGAATTTACTCCAAATTCTTCAGATGGCTCACCAGCTTGAGAAGGCAGCCTGTTGATAGCAGCTTTGTCTCTGAGAAGAGATTCTGAAGTGTGTACAATGTGTAGTGTCTGTTGTGCCTCCACATTTCCCTGTGCAGCCAATAATTGATAGGCTGAAACAGGGTGAGTAAAAGTGTCAGCATCCAAGGAAATGTTATCAATGACAGCTTTGTAAAGTTGCTGAAAGTGTCTTCCCTTGTCTGCATCATCCACTTTCATTAACTCACTAGCAATGGCTGGATCCACCCTTATAGCTTCTGTACCTGCCTTTCTCTCAATTTCTCTCTGTTCTTGCATCAGGGGCTCCCCCTGGCTCACACACACCCTCACACCCTCACCCTCACCTTCTAAGGTGGCACTCCTCTCACTCACTTTTGCCATGCTGGAAGAAATAGCATGCATATGGTGACTCTCAACCTCTCCTTTTGCCTGGGAGCAACCCAGCCTCTCACTCAAAATATCACTCTCTTCCCTCAAACCTAAAAGTGATTGTACAGTTGCCATGTCCTCTACAGTTGGAATTATTTATGTTAAGTGTGTAGAGACCATTAACGGATAAGGAATATCCATTGAAGTGGAAACTGATGGCATCAACGGATGACTGCTGTTAAGCTTATCCGTTGAAAAACAACCACTTGTCAACGGATGAGAGATATCCGTTGAGGAAGGAAAAGATGTAGATATGGAAAGTGACATAATTGTTGAATCTGTGTGGATTGATTTTAAGTGAGGTGACACAGATTCTGCAACTACATCTGAAATAATTGGCTGTTGATCCAACAAATCATCTAAAAGATGATGATCACCAGGTTTTGAGTGGGGCTCCTCCCTGAGTTTTAATGAGGGAGAATCAGGAATTGATGTGAATATCATATCCACATCCAGAGAGGGTGTTGGAGAGTTTGATGAATGGTGTGTTTCTATATTGAGAGAATGGGGCTGTGATTCCACATTTGCTGGAATCACATCAAGCTGAATTTGAGAAGGCACAGATACTGGTGGATGTATCTGTGCTGTGTGTGGCCCTTGTGTGGAAACTATGGTTTTGGCCTTCTTCTTCCTTGAAAAGGCTTTAAATGGTGAATGTGTGGCATCGGTGTCCCTCCCTCTTTTGTTCTGTGTCCCTGGTTGGGGACTATTTTCAATAGTTACATCCTTTTGGGAGGATGCAACTAGGGATGTGTTGGACTCCTTTTGAACCACCACAGTCTTTTGAGAGACTGTGGCTTGGCTGGTTTGGGTACCACTCACCTCTCCCACCTTATCCTGGGGGGCTTTTTGATGTTCACCCCTCCCCTCACCACTCACACCCTGTTCACTCCCTTCATGGTTTATGGTAGTTGTTACAACTGTTGTCTTTTGAGAAACAACAGAGGTAGGTTTCTTTGACTTGACTTTGGAAACTTTAGATTTGGTGGCTTTGGTAGGAGCCTGTTTGGACAAAGACACAGGTTCCATAGCCACACTAGAAGGCAAAGAAACATTGGGGTTGGAAATAGTAGGAGTTATAGAAATATTTACCTCACTTACCTGTGGTGCATTCATGATTGGCAAGTATACCAATGGCACCTGGCTGTTGAGGTTCATTCTCAAAAGATCTGCAAGGACCCTTTTCTCTTGTGCCCAGCATTTGAGTTTATTATTCTCATTGGATATAACCAAACCTTCAGCAACATGGTTAGCCAATAACATAAAGAATCTAGCATAGTAGATGTTATGTGGTCTATTAGCTTTGCTACCTAATCTGGAACCTAATTCTAGCATAACACAGTTGCTAAAATTAAAGTACCTATCAGAAACTAGCATATAGAGCATATTAACAAGAGATGAAGTGATAGCATCAAAATTGCTAATCTTCCCAGAGAAAACCTTAATAAAGGCATCTCCAAGAAAACTCCATTCTTTCCTAAGGCCTTTCCTTCTAATACTACCTAAACTAGCAGAATCAAAAGCATAGCCTATGGAATCTAGCATAGCAGAGACATCTTTATCAGTGTGTGGTGTCATGGCATTATTCTCAGGCAACTTAAAGCAAGATTGTATATCATCACAATTAATGCAATAGTCCTTACCTTTGAGAGAGAAGGCAATAGTCATATCTGTGGAGTTGAACTCTGCAGTTGTCCAAATCTCCTCAATCACCTCACAGTAAATGGTTGGGGCTTCCAGCATTGCATAGCTTAGTTTGCAGTTTTTGATGAAGTCCATCATCTTGTGATAATCAGAATGTGCTTCATTCTTTTCAACCAAGGCTATGAAATTGTTCTTTTCATAAACAAATCCTGTTTGAGACATAATTTTGACTACTGGTGCCATTGTTGTGAGTAGAGGTTGTAGAGAAAAACTTGAGAATTTAGAGAGAAAGAGAATAAGAAATGCAAGAAAGCGTAAAGTGAGAATAAGAGTTCAATTGGGCTTTTATACTTTCTTGAATTAAAACGTAAATAAAATGATTGAATGATAATTTTAAGTAAGTTACAGTCGTTCAAGAATAAATAAAACTGTAGAAATTCTGAAAACTACCTTAAATACAAATACATACAACACTGTGTATCTGTATCAACGGTTGAGTAAAAGAATCAACGGCTGTGACTCACTTATAGTAACTGACGTGACACTTCAACGGATAAGGGAAATAGTTATCCGTTGATGAACAACACCATTTTATCCGTTGAAGGATAAAATTACCAGAAATGTATTTGTCTTTCAACGGATAATGAACATCCATTGATGGAACAATTTTGGCTTTCAACGGATAGAGAATATCCGTTGATAGGATAAGTCATAATGAAAGCCAACTTTGTTCTTGCAGCAAATTTCATTTCAGGCTTCAAGATAGATTATATAGATGACATAGATTATGAATAATTAAGCATACCTAACTCACTTACTAATCTTGTGAATGTTGATTCATCAAGTGGCTTGGTAAATATGTCTGCAATCTATTTTTCACTTGGAACAAAATGAAGTTCCACTGTACCTTTCATCACATGTTCCCTAATGAAGTGGTACTTGATATCAATGTGCTTGGTTCTTGAGTGCTGCACTGGATTTTCAGTAATGGCAATGGCACTTGTGTTGTCACAGAATATTGGAATTTTGTCAACAGTCAGACCATAGTCAAATAGTTGATTCCTCATCCATAGTATCTGTGCACAGCAACTACCAGTAGCAATGTACTCAGCTTCAGCTGTTGATGTGGAAACAGAATTCTGCTTCTTGCTGAACCATGATACAAGCTTGTTCCCTAGAAATTGACAGGTGCCTGTTGTGCTTTTTCTGTCTATTTTGCAACCTGAATAATCTGCATCTGAGTAGCCAATTAGATCAAAGCCAGACTCTCTAGGGTACCAAATTCCTAGATTTGGAGTCCCCTTGAGATATCTGAAAATTCTTTTAATAGCCACTAAGTGAGATTCTTTAGGGTCGGCTTGAAATCTAGCACAGAGACATGTAGAAAATATTATATCAGGTCTACTAGCAGTTAAATATAAAAGTGAACCAACCATGCCTCTATAACTTGTAATATCCACAGACTTTTCAGCCTTGTTTAATTCAAGCTTAGTGGCAGTGGCCATGGGAGTTTTTGCAGGTGAACAATCCATTAAGTCAAACTTCTTTAAAAGATCATAAATATATTTAGTTTGACTAATGAAAATTCCACCACTAACTTGTTTAACTTGTAAACCAAGAAAGTAAGTTAGCTCTCCCATCATGCTTATTTCATATTTACTTTGCATTAACTTAGCAAACTTTTTACAAAGCTTATCATCTGTAGATCCAAATATAATATCATCTACATAAATTTGTACAAGTATCTTAGAGCCATTAACATTTCTAAAGAAGAGAGTTTTGTCAACAGTACCTCTTGTGAAGTGATTATCTAGAAGGAACTTTGACAAAGTCTCATACCAGGCTCTAGGTGCTTGCTTTAGTCCATAGAGTGCTTTCAACAGATAATACACATAGTTTGGAAAATTTGGATCTTCAAAACCTGGAGGTTGGCTTACATAAACTTCTTCCTCCAATTCCCCATTTAGAAATGCACTCTTGACATCCATTTGATAGACTTTGAAATTGGCATTAGCTGCATAAGCTAGAAAGATTCTGATGGCTTCAAGTCTGGCAACTGGAGCAAATGTTTCATCAAAATATATTCCCTCTTGTTGAGAATAGCCTTTAGCAACCAATCTGGCTTTATTCCTTATGACAATGCCATTTTCATCCATCTTGTTTCTGAATACCCATTTTGTGTCAATAGAACTCTTGTTCTTTGGCTTGGGTACAAGCTTCCATACTTTGTTCCTCTCAAATTGGTTTATCTCCTCTTGCATTGCTAAAATCCAATCTGGATCCAATAGAGCTTCTTCCACTCGCTTAGGTTCCTCCTGTGATAGAAAGCTACTATACAGACATTCATCTTGAGTAGCCCTTCTAGTTTGTACTTTTGATGTAGCATCACCAATGATCAGTTCAAAAGGGTGATTCTTGGTCCATTTCCTTTGAGGTGGTAGATTAGCCCTAGATGAGGTTGACTCAGTATTGTCATAATGTGAGATAGAATGTTGATTTGTTGAAACTCCCCCTGAGTTGCTGATCCTTTGAAAGGAATTTGGAGCTCTATCAACTGATGAAGTGAATTGATTATCCGTTGACAGGCTGTGATCAACGGATGCTTCATTATGAACTCCAACGGATGATGAACTTTGTCTTTCAACGGATGCTGCATTGCTTCTTTCAACGGAAGCTGAATTATGACTTTCAACGGATGCAGCATTCTGTGCATTATCCAAAGGCAGATTCTGAATTCTTCTTGAGATGCCTTCTTTATCATTCTCATCTTCACTATCATCACAGTATATCTCAATGTTGTCAAATTTGAGTCCTTCATGATGTCCCTCATCTGTTAGTCCATCAATCTTTTTATCATCAAACACAACATGTACAGATTCCATGACAATGTTGGTTCTTAGATTGAAGACCCTATATAATTTTCCAGCAGAATAACCAACAAATATTCCTTCATCAGCCTTTGCATCAAACTTCCCTTTGTGATCAGATTGATTCCTTAAGATGTAGCATTTGCAACCAAAGACATGTAGAAAGTTTAAAGTTGGTTTTCTTCTCTTGAATAATTGATAGGGAGTCATGCATTTTGCCTGATTGATTAGAGAAATATTCTAAGTGTAACATGAACAGTTAACAGCCTCAACCCAAAAATAAGTTGGGAGTTTTGACTCTTCAAGCATTGTCCTTGCAGCTTCAATTAGTGATATGTTCTTCCTTTCGACCACACCATTTTGTTGTGGAGTTCTTGGAGCTGAGAACTCATGCATGATCCCACTTTCTTCACAGAACAACTTCATGGTTGAATTCTTGAACTCAGTTCCATTGTCACTCCTAATATTCCTTACTTTGAAATCAGGATGATTGTTGACTTGCTTGATATGATTGATGATGATTTCACTAGCTTCATCCTTTGATCCAAGAAAATAAACCCATGAAAACTTTGAGAAATCATCTACAATCACTAGGCAGTATCTTTTCCTTGAAATTGATAATACATTGACTGGTCCAAAAAGATCCATGTGTAGAAGTTGCAGTGGTTCATCAATTGCAGATTCAAGCTTCTTACTGAATGATACTTTCTTTTGCTTTCCTTTCTGACAGGCATCACATAGTCCATCCCTTGTGAATTCCACTAGAGGCATTCCTCTAACTAAGTCCTTTTTGACTAGATCATTCATTGTCTTGAAATTCAAATGGAACAGCTTCTTGTGCCATAGCCAACTTTCAATTGGACTTGCTTTGCTGAGAAGACAAGTTATGGATTCTGCATCTGTAGAGTTGAAATCAGCTAAGTACACATTCCCTTTTCTAACTCCAGTTAGAACCACTTTATTATCCTTTTTACTTGTGACAATACAGGCTTCAGAATTGAAGGAAACAGTATTCCCTCTGTCACATAGTTGACTGATGCTCAATAAATTGTGTTTGAGATCATCAACCAATGCAACTTCATCAATGATGACATTTTCTTTTGAAATCAAGCCATATCCCATAGTGAATCCTTTGCTGTCATCTCCAAAGGTTATGCTAGGGCCAGCTCTCTCCTTAAACTCTGTGAGCAGGGTGAAATCTCATGTCATGTGTCTTGAACAACCACTGTCCAAGTCCCATAGATTCCTTCTTTGTCCCTGCACACAACAAAATCAATCAAGTTGATTTTGGTACCCAAGTTTCCTTGGGTCCAGCCTTGTTAGTCTTTTTCCTAGACTTCATTCCTCCTGCATCTTTTGACTTAGGTAACTTTGGGTCAACCTTGGTCTCAGATATGGTTGGTTGAAGTGTAGGGTTAGTCACAGAATCATTTAACACATTTGATTGAATTTGATAAGGCATAGGTTGTGCAAACATGTTATTCCACATAGGCATATTGTATGGTATTTGAGGCATACTAAATGCAGTAAAATAAGGATTGTTAATATATGGCATGTTTGCAAAATGTGCATGGGGATTCTGGTGAGACATAACAGGCATAGCATGCAGAGGTGACATAGACATGTTAGGCATGGAGGGATTTGAAGGCATGGGAGCATTTTTAACAGATTTGCAATTATCAGATAGGTGATTAACACTTTTACAATGCACACAGCTTTTTCTAGGAGCATACCTATCAGGTGTGTAATTGTTATGTTTATTAATTCTACCTTCCCATTTCTTTTAGATTTTCTTTTAGTTTCCTTCTTATCCTCAACCAACTTAAGCCTATCTTTTAGCTGATCTAAAGTCATGTGTCCTATATTCACCTTACTGACATCTCTGGATGTGCTAGCTCATTCTTTGATAAAGTATTTGAGAGTTGAATCATTCTTTTTATTGAGAATTTTATTTTTAAAAGAACTTGCCTGTTTTAATTGATGAGCCTTCAACGGATGCTCCTTTTCTTCCTTCAACGGATAACTTTCATCATCCGTTGATTCCACATCCGTTGACAATCCATCAATTAATTCTAACTCCTTTTTGTTTTTCTTCCAGGCATCCTCACAGAATGATTCAATTCCCTGAACCTTTGCAATCTGAACACTAACATCCCTAGATGTTTTTCAGGCCTTGATTATCTCTTGCTCACTTTCTAACTGTGTAGAAAGAATTTCTACTTTCTTAACAGCTTCTGCTAGTTCACTCTCAACAGTCAAGCATTTAAGTTTTATCTTTTCAAGCTCAATTACCTGATCCTCTAACACAGCATTCCTATCACTTAAAAACATATTATTCTCCTTGATCCTAGTGTTCTCTTTTGCTAGTGATTTAAGGGAAACACGCAAATGATATAATTCATTGGTCATATCATTTATGGCTTCATTGCATTCATGTTTAGAAAGCTGAGAGAGATCAGTAGTAATTACCTGGTTGCTTGATGAACTAGTTTCATTTTCATCAGAATTAGCCATCAGGGCTAGGTTGACATATTCCACATCATCATCTTCATTTACCCTATCTGCTGCCCAATCATCTTGAGTGAGAAAAGCTCTTTCCTTTTGTTTGAGCAAATCAAAATACTTCTTTTTGTTATCAACTTGCTCAAATTTCTTTTTCTCAGAGTTTGGCTTCCTACACTCACTTGCAA
This sequence comes from Apium graveolens, assembly GCF_009905375.1. Classification (NCBI taxonomy): domain Eukaryota; kingdom Viridiplantae; phylum Streptophyta; class Magnoliopsida; order Apiales; family Apiaceae; genus Apium; species Apium graveolens. The sequence continues at coordinate 85,975,403 of NC_133656.1, forward strand.
AGTGTCCACTAATGCCACAGTTGTAACATTTGAACTTTGATTTGTCCACCATGTTTTTGTTTGGCTTAGTGAACTTTGTGTTTTTCCTGAACTTCATTTTTGCAAACCTCCTGGACAGAAAGGCCAAATGTTCTTCAATATCATCAGATTCATCCTGACTGGAATTGTCTTCATCCTCAGCAACTTGCTATTTACCCTTTCTTGATTCTGATTTGCTTGTGCCAATTTTGAGACTTGGCATTGTCTTCTCCTCATTCCTGGCTTCCATCTTCTCACTGTCAGCTATAAGAGCAACTGTTCCTCCTTTTCTCTTTCCCTTTTCCAACAGCTCATCCTGCTCCATTTCAAGTTCATAAGTCTTCAGAATTCCATATAGTCTTTCAAGTGTGAAGTTCTTATAATCTTGAGAATTTCTCAAAGAGACAGTCATGGGCTTCCATTCCTTTGGCAGAGACCTAAGAAATTTTAAGTTGGAATCCTTGACTTGGTACACTCTGCCATACAGCTTCAATCCATTCAACAGTTTCTGAAACCTGTTGAAGGTATCATTTAATGATTCACCTTCTTCAAAGTGAAAATATTCATACTGTTGAATAAGAAGCTGCATCTTGTTCTCTCTGACCTGCTCAGTACCTTCACAGATGATTTGTACAGTATCCCAAACTTCATTTGCAGTTTGGCTATTGATGACATTGTCAAACATATCTTGATCTAAGCCATTAAACAAAATGTTCATAGCTCTCTTATCCTTGCGGATTTCTTCCATGTCTTCAATAGTCCATTCTGCTTTTGGCTTGGGAATGGACTGTCCAACAGCAACTGTTGCAGTAGCAGTTGTGGCTACTTTGTGAGAGATGTGAGAACCATTTTCAGTACAGTTGATGTAGCTTTCATCTTGAGAAAGAAGATGAAAATGCATCTTCACTTTCCAGTGATGATAATTATCTTTTTCCAAGACTGGAATCTTTACACCAATATCCTTCCTACTCATGATGGTAGCTGGAGGATTCTTCTGTGCACTCATGATGTTAGCAGAATAGATCTTTAAACTCTTTGTATGTTAAGAGCTTGCTCTGATACCAATTGTTATTCCCAGTGGACTAACAATGAGATTTACAGAAGGGGGGTTGAATGTAAATCTCAAAACTTTTTCAAGTTTTGAGCAGTTTCTAAGGCTAAGTGTTTGAGTGATCAAATGTGTGTGAATTGCTTGAAGCTGATGCAGACAGATATATATTCAAACACAAATGAAATGAGCACAAAGAACTTAAAAACTTTTCTGGTGGATTTGTTGTTCCACCATAGATGTGTTATTTCAGAAAATCTGTGATTCAAAGAATTAAATCACAGCTGCTTCCTAGTACAAACTAGATGATTTTCTCTTTTGATATTTCTAAACAGCTTAGGAAAATTCATGTCTAATTACTAGCTGCTACTTGGTTTATATATCCCCAAGTTTATAAGTGAAGACAAATTGTAAAATACAATTGAAAAGATTCTTCACATGTTTCTTCTTCATTTCTCTATCCAATGCAATCTAGGATAATCTGTAAATCTTTGAATACTTCCTTGTTTGCATCAGAATGGAAATGCTGCATTTTCTTGATTTCTCCTAGAGGCTTCCACATTCCAGTATGTCTCTGTCAACCCATGTGCCTCTGTTAGCTTGTGAATTGTCACCATTAACTGCTAATGAACTAAGCATCCGTTGAAGCTTTCATCCATTGATGCCTTATCCGTTGAGGCTTTATCCGTTGAAGCTTTATCCGTTGATGCATTATCAGTTGAAGTCTTTATCCGTTGAAGCACTTATCCGTTGATGGATATTATCCGTTGAAGCAATAGAGAAATCCGTTGAAGCTTTGTTTCTTATCCGTTGAAGGTCTTCAATATCCGTTGACACTTCTTCACTTATACAAAATTACAAGGCATGAAATATTTACAATTAGCCCTCCTATTTGTACATCCATTAGTAGTCAACATGACTGATTATTTCCTAACAACATCTAAGAATTACAGCTTGAAACCAGAGAGTGAAATGTGCTACAATACTAAACTTATTGCTAAGTAAAGCTACTCCTTCAACGGATAGCCAAGATGGTCTTATCCGTTGAGGCTACAAACACTAGATTTCTACTTAGGTGTTTTGCATAACTTATCATCAAACTAATACACATATTCCTAACAAGAAGGCTTATATATTGTAAATTATTATACATATTATTTTGGTGGGCTTGCTGCTCACCCTTGCTTTCTTCTTTCATCACACAGCAACAGATAGAAAAGATGAACAGGACCAAGCTTCCGATTCGCGAGCGGATAGGAAACGTTCTGCAGTTTCCTATAGGCGTTGATATCGCCGTAGCTGAGGTAGGAGCTACCAATAGGCTAGGCTTTCAACTTTTGATGTACCAGATTATGTATATTTATGAATTGTAATAATGGCAAAGAATTGTAAATCTATTCAGAAACCCTTTGAAGGTGTAATGGCATATAATTTTGGAATAAAATGATTCGTGTTACTTTTGGATATTCATCTCTGAGACTATAACTTGTGGTGTGTGTGTTTATTGTGGGGTCACAGTACAGAGTAGTTGATTGTTTATTAAGATTGGGTGTTATTAAGGGAAATGGAACTCGTGACAACCCGGATCCCCGACCCCGGATTTGGGGGTGTTACATGTTAGGTCACACACACTGTAGAAGGGGGTTGAATACATTGTATACTACAATCAAATCGAATGAAGAACACAAGTATGTAACACAGAATAATCTTATTAATAAAACAGTATTGTAATGGAACCGTTCTCTCTCAGTGATGAACAAATATCACAAGAGCTGCTAGGGTTACAATGAATAATATTCTCGATAATGATAACACATCTAGTGTAAACCCTATGTTGTGTTTATATACCACACAGTTACAAGATAATCTCTAATTGATATCAAATATGATTCTATATCCTAAAATATATCAATTAGTTATCTTTTCTTCCAAGTCTTCTATTCTTCATAGAATTCTTCTCCATGCATATCTCTTCTTGTTTTAGTCTTGATCTTCTTTCATTTCAATCAGTCGCCTTCCTTATCTGAAAGTCTTCTTAAGTCCTGATATTATCTCCTGATGAATATCTTCTGATATCTTAAGTTCTGATAACTTAAGTTCTGATATCTTAAGTTCTGACTTCAGTACAAGTACTGATTTCCAGTTAAGTCTTGATTTGTACTGTTAGTCAAGATTTGAAAACTAAACACAAGTCATTATTAGACATGACATCACAAATATATCTAACAATCTCCCTCAACTTGTAAATTAGCATAATATACAAGTTCAATAGATATTTGATGATGTCAAAAACATTAAGTACAAATGCATATGAGAATTTGACTAGATACTCATAGTCCTTGTAGCTTTTACCATCCTTAAAGTCTGATATCAACTTTAGCCTGTATATCCTTCAAAATTTAAAAGTTGTAGTCCTTGACCTGGCTTCAGTTTTTGATCTCTTGAATGTCAGGAGTTGTTCTGAGATAGTTCTTCAAAAGAGTTCTCTCAGCATATTCAAGTTCATTTATCATCCTCCTTTTAGCATCTTTAAGTTCAACTGTATCTTCTCATGTCTGAAAGATAGCAGCCCTTAGATCATTAATCTTTGTTTTCCTTATTTCCTGATCCAGTTTGATCAGATAAGCTTTGTCAGACTCCAGATTAAATTCAACACCCTTAATACCCAGAAATGTAGTGATCTTGGCGGTATTAGGCTTCATCTCAACTAATTTACCATTGTGAGCTCTGTACTTTGGATAGTATGGTCTGTCAGACTTTATAGAGTAAAGTTTCTTCTATCTTTGAATATCAGATTTTAAGTAACTGGAAGCACCATGTGTTGACCTGTTCTTCACTTGAAGTAGAAATAAAACATGTTGCAGTTCTTCATAATACTTCAACTGAATTATAACCTTTCTTATCTGGAATACTCTTCCATCTGTCATAAAATAAAGCATTATATCTTGTGAACATTGCCACAACTAACTCTCGATCATACTTAGGACGTCTCTTATCTTGGGTCCTTGTTTTCACCAATCTCGACCCTCATTGGATCGATCTATACTTTCTTATGGTTCAACACGTGCCCCACCTGGCATTATTATAATTACGTCATATTTCCTTCATCAAAATTTCTATTCTTGAGAACTTTGAATATTACCTTTCTCCTTGTAAAACCTCTAAGGTTATCCTTAAATCCTTCATCAGGTACACCCTAGGCACGGGGCATATCAAGATACCATTTACTAATACCAGAATCATTGTCTATATACTACTGAAAAATTTCTCCACTGATCCTTAAAGGTTGTTGTTACCTTAATCCTTTCCAATTCATACTATCAAAACTCATACTATCCCTATTAAGGGTGAAATGCCAACCTTTATGCATTCCCCTAGGATTCATTTTAAGTTACTGATGTTCTATCCTTAATTCCACCTTTAAAAAGGTACATGCATCCTTCCATGGATAAATCAAGTCATATATCCCTGATATGGGTGTCTTATTCAATCATTCCCACCTCGATAGTATATGCCTACTTTCACGATAACATCTGTATTCAAAATGAGGTCAATCAATATGGCCTCCAAAAGATAACAACGGTTATTCGCTTTTCTTGCCTGATTCAGTAATGATAATAGGGATGTTCTGGAAGATATTGGGCGGGTTCAACGTGAACTTCTTAGTTCTAACTATTCATTTACCTCTGTTATTTATCTCAACAGTCATCTCAATGTTGGAATACCTTTTATACCTAGAGTCTCCCTTTTGGGCATCAAGCCCCAGGTGTTATATACACTTCATATTTTTGAAGGTCACTTCCTTCATCCCATTTTTCCTAATTTCTTACTTCCTTGTCTCCTCAGTCTATCTGTGTCTCATTATTTATCCTTCGAACTATCTCAAGGTTTCCTCGAATCCTCCCAACTTACAGGGGATAAAATATATGTATCTCTTATGCCTTCAACCATCAATTTTAACTCATGGTGAATCACCCTCATCCTCACGATTTCATACTTTTCTAATTCTATTGCTATGAGTCTTTAGGATTTCCTCATACCCAACTCCCTTATCATTCCTCAAACTCTATTGTCTTTATTTTCCTTTCCACTTCAGTTTCTTTTTATTTTCTTTTCTATTACAATCATTTCACGAACCCACTAATCATTGACTTCAAATATCACGTCATTCTGGGATCCTTGTCATCAGAACGAATCTTGACAACTTTTATAACTTAGCTTCATAATTCATCATACTCGTCCGCCTTTGTTCTGGCTCTAAAGCTTTTTCACTATCTCCATAACCTTGGGAATTACTTTCCCGAAAACAATTGACTGAACTTTAATCAGTTTATTCTAACCTCTGGCTCCGTGCCTTTCTTGGTCTTTCACCAGCGGGTGGCCTCTATCTTAGGTGGGTAAGTGACAAAAATAGTCTTTTGTGATTCGTCAATCATTTAGAATCTCAAATGATTCCTATATTTCCTTTAGCCAGGCTCTTGCCTCGACTGGGTCAGCTTGTTCCTTGGAACTCTGAGAGCTTAGCTACTTAAAGGTCCTGAAAGAATTTCACACCACATTATTTCCTCAGGGTGGTGTTTGGGGGTAGAAGTATTAGTTTTGTTTAGGCAGGTCCATGAATTGTCTCATAGGAGTATCGTCTTGGTGCTCCCTTCCTTGCTCGAGTTCCGTTTTCTCAGTCTAAATATTTCTTCCTACTCCCCATAATCGGGGTCATCTTATATTTTAAAATCCTCATTTTCCCCTTCATTACGTTCTGGGTTCCTTATATCTTAATTGCGACATCCCTGATTATCACATTCAGGGTTTGCCCCAAATCTTATTCTTCGTGGGGGCATAATGCTTGGAAAAATTCTGAGAATATCTTTATATTTGCCTTACTTACTTTGCTTAATTCTTTCCCTGTTCAGTCCTTACACGATCGTGTATTATGAATTCTCAAGTTCTATAACTTCATGACACTCTTAAGTGTTAATAGTGCCATTAACAATATGAACTTATTCACCACCAACTGATCTGAACTGAAAGGAATGAATATATACATAACCATTTGTTCGAGGGTACAACAACTAAACACCTGAAAGAGAATTACATCATTTGGCCTGATCGCTTCTATCCTAAAAGTACTACCACAGATAATCATCTAGTCATTAAAACTTAATCGTTCATAACTTAGGCTCATCCTCCAAAAGCGGTGCTGCATGAAATCCTTGTCAAATTGCTCAGACTCTGCACACTATTATGGATCAAGAAATGCGGGCACGCACAACATCCCTAACCTGCTCCATTAAAGCGGTGATGAGGTCTAAGATAGTTGCAAGTAGAGCTGGATCAATCTGACCCTCAAGATGGCCTCTAGCTATAACAAGGGTGGTAGCCTCAATCCTTTCCGTGCTATAAGCTAATCTTGACGGAAGTACCCCACCCTCAATCCTTGGTGCAGTAAGTCGATCCAACAGATCACTCTTAACATTACGGGCCTCAGACAGGCCACCCAAAGTCATATGATACTCGGCGATAAGAGAAGCCTGAGTGGTAGCATCTAGCAGTCCATGGGGTGCAGGGGGTGCAGACCCAGGAGATCCAAATGGATAACCAAGCACGGTATCAGGTGACAATGGTGCAGGAGATAAAGGTGGCATCTCCTCAGTAGGTGTTGGGCTTTGTACAGGGGAGGGAATAGGAATTGGTGGAACCTCATGGATGTCTACAGGAACCTCTGGAAGAGGGTCTGATACTGGTATAATTGGTGTCGTGGAAGGCCCCACTCCTTCTGCCCTCATTATCCTCTGTGCCCTTGGTAACTCTTCATCCTCTAGTGCCACCCTCGCGGCCATCCTAGCTCTGGTAGTCAACTTGACTACGGTCATCAATTCCTCAGCGGTCCTCCCTTTTACTAATCTGGACCCTCCACGAGATCCTCCTCAGCAGCAATCCCTTCTGGGATAACATCCTCAACTGCAACATTCCCAATATGAATCTCATCCGGTCCCTCGTTAGGGTACTCTATCGGATTCACAATTTGATCTCCAACATGTAATAAAACATCCTCATGCTGATGCCCCTGAAGCTCAGGGTTCGGTGCCCCGCTGCCCTATATGATAACGAACTATGTTACTATCACGATATTTATAAGGGTTCCCATAAGGGTTTTAACTGTCAGTACTACGTTAGGTAGCCCGACTATGAACTTGGCAAGATTTCTTATTATCTTAGTGAACTTATTATCTTAACGTCACATCATCTCTGAGGTTTATAACGCTTGGCTCTGATACCATTTCTGTAACACCCCCAAATCTGGGGTCGGGGATCCGGGTTGTCACGAGTTTCATTTCCCTTAATAACACCCAATCTTAATAAACAACCAACTACTGCGTACTGTGACCCCACAATAAACACACACACCACAAGTTATAGTCTCAGAGATGAACACCCAAAAATAACACAAGTCATTTTATTCCAAAATTATAAGCCATTACACCTCAAAAGGGTTTCTGAATAAATTTACATTTTCTTTGCCATTATTACAATTCATAAATATACATAAGTCTGGTACATCAAAAGTTGAAATCCAAGCCTATTGGTAGTTCCTACCTCAGCTACAGCGACATCAACGCCTATAGGAAACTGTGGAACGTTTCCTATCCGCTCGCGAATTGGGAGCTTGGTCATGTTCATCTTGTCTATCTGATGTTGTGAGATGAAAGAAGAAAGCAAGGGTGAGGCCCACCGAAATAATATGTATAAAATTTACAATATATGAGCATTCTCATAGTACTCAAGAAAGTCTTGGTTAAGAAGAAATGAACCAAGTTGATATCTTAACGCGACCAAGTTGCAAAATATTCAGTATATACATATATACTTTTCAAAATCTTTGAAATACTCTGCCATGCATAATACACACATAGTTCCAGTTTATAACTGTATAAAATACCGTTGCCAGGTGATCTCATATATGTACCCTTGTCTCAACATTTTTCTGAAAATCTTTGACATGCATAAGATAATCATTTACTAGATATAAGTTTAAAAGATGAAGTTACAAGATACTCCAATATACTTATATCTTTTCCGAATACTACTTGAACTACCACCGTTCAAGTTATAATTAGTTTCAAAAGTTCATCACAAAGATGAGACTACAAGATAAGATTTGAATAGATTCAATCTTTGAAATATCATTGAATGAAATGAAGTTACGAGATACTTCATTAAGTCCCGATATATATATATTCATATATATCTCCCATACATTTCCTGAAAACCTCTATCATGTAAAGTATGAACAAAGTTGCAATATCCAATGAATTTGGAAAGAAATTTTTTTTGGCATAAACCCGATATCTTGCTGATCAGGCAAAGACACCAATAAGTAACATTTTCTACTAGTAGATGGATGAATCCCCCACCGGTCATCACCCTGGCCTCATTAGGACCTTGTGCTGGACTGCCACCCGGCCTCTTACGCGTTGATGGACTGCCACCCAGCCACTTACACTTTGATAGACCGTACCCCGACCTGTCGCTTATGCCGACTCAATTAGATGGGCTTACTTCCCGAACGTTGGGTAAGTAATCAATTCATTTGTCAAAACAACAACCTCGTTGTGAATATAAAATACACCACAGAGCCGGATCCCTCAGGTTTTGAGCGAGTATTTAAATCCCCTTTGAAAGGAGGATCTTAAATATAAAAATGAGTTTTGGGATCCGCCCTAACTTTTAAAAATCATTTTGAAGCCAGAATTTGTCAACCGAACCCTGTTTACTACTTCGAAATTGATTCAACGATCTGGTTTAATTCCGAAAAATGTTTTAAAAATCATTTTAAATATCCGAAAGCCTGTTTATGACCCGAGACTTCTTTATAAATGATATATCATTGATTATGTGACGTGTTATGTGTTATATGTGACTTGTTGATTAACTGTCGGTCTATATATTCGATGTTTACTTGTTTATTGCGTAACTTTCAATCCGTTAATCGGATTTGGGTGAAACGAAGGGTAGATAGAAGTATGTGTTGAATTGAATCGTATGAGTTGAATATTGATAGATGCTTATGATAAGTGAGCAGAAGAGGCAAGGCGTAGGAAAGGGAAATAGATAGTCAAGGAGTAAGACAGTGGTGATTGAGAACAAGTGCAGTGTAGTAAGCTAGTACTAGGCAAGTGTTCTGAACTTTCTCGAGATATTATAGTGATTGATAGTCCTATTTATATTGCAAGTGCTTTGAAGCACTGAACCATATACACTGATTCCAGTTATTGATCTTGAGTTGTAAACCTGATTCTTTCTAAACCATTGATTGTTGTATCCCCAAATACGAACCTCAAATATACGATACTACTCCATAAATACATACAAACTAATTATCAAACACTGAACCGGATTGCTTACACACTCAAACCATTGTATCTTATGCTTTGAAAGACCAAATCCTTGAAACCCTGAAATATTGATCTTTTTGTTATCCAATTATTTCACTACCTAGCAGCCAAGCTTTGGAAATGCTATATTGATCTTTATGTAGATTGAAACCATTTTCATTATTGAACGTCCAATGTTGTTAATGATTCTATTTATTGTTTATTAATGCTTATTCTATCATTATAGTAGAATTGGATTGTTTTTACTAAAATTTTGGACCAGATTCGTGGTCAGACCATATAATGGTCAAGTTAGGCCAATGTGTGCCTTGGATCCAGTAGTTAGAGCAGTGATGTGTGCTTTGCTCGGGGTTAGTGCGTGACTGATCAGCAGTCTAACCTTGGTTTTTAAAATGAAAATATAATCATAATCCATTGTTCACTTGATATCTTAACCATATTTACCTGATGATCATTATTCTCAGTTTTGTCATTGTGACTTGCTGAGCCAGCTAGCTCATTTGTGCGATGTTGTTTATGTTCTTTTCCAGTTAAGAAGGAACCGGTTGGTACCGAGGATCCCTAGTCCAGTGCGAGAGCTAGGGGTTCAGGTTGATCGAGTTGAGCTAGTGGGCTTCTTTTGGAGAATATCTAAATATTATTATTTAAATAATATTCCCATAAAGGATGATCTTTATAAAAATAAATGAAGTGAAAGTTTTAAAAGCTCATACTTGAATTGAATAATAAATAACCAAAGATATACTTATATACGAAAGTACGATCTTTATTTGAATAATCGAAAATAAGTTTGATTATCGAAACATTATTCTTTAATAAAATAAAGAATATTATTTAGTAAATAAGCGGAGTCATAAGTCCTCGAATGAATATTCAAAATAATATTCATTAAATAGAATAAACAGAGTCATAAGTCCTCGAATGAATATTCAAAATAATATTCATTAAATAAAATAAACGGAGTCATAAGTCCTCGAATGAATATTCAAAGTAATATTCATTAAATAAAATAAACGGAGTCATAAGTCCTCGAATGAATATTCAAAGTAATATTCATTAAATAAAATAAACCGAGTCATAAGTCCTCGAATAAATATTCAAAGTAATATTCATTAATAAAAATAAAGTTATTGAATAAACCTTATTCGATTAATAGTTTTGAAAACTATATCTATATATATAGATATATATAATATACTCAGGAATATCGATTCCCGGTTTTAGAAAACGTTCACCTTTGGGTCCCCTATACAAAGGGTATACGCAATTACTGCTTATCTCTAGCATAGGTATTATGCAACTTATAAGCATTTGAATCAACAATCAGATATCAAGATTACGAAACAAACATGCATATATACCACATCAGCATGCTCCAATATATCGCAAAATTTGCTAATAACATTCATGCATTTATCACAAGATAATGCATATACATATATACATCACAACAACAGTATAACGGGTAGAAAACTTGCCTGAGCGACTGGGGGTAGTAAAAGGCCTAGGACGAGCCTGGTAACCTATAAATAACATATAAGTTGGAATCAAACCAAAGTCGCTTAAGAATCTATACTTTAACCAACTAGACTCTAACGCTCGCTTTTGCGCTTAATGATTCACTTAAGTCGCTCGAGTACCCTCGGCTCCACCATTTTTAATAAATTAACCATTAAGAGTTTTAAGGCAATTCTTCCGCGCGTACCCTACCAACTGCCTAATCCACTTTACATAATTGTTTAATACCCCAATTAGTCATTTAAGGTCCTTAACCAAGGTTTCAAAGTAAGGCGAGGGGTAAAGGTTCGTTTGCGAAACGCCGTTACTTAAAACGGTCGGATCTCCTAAACCGTACATCGGATTCAAGCGAACCACATATCAAAACGAAGCTCGTAACATGAACTATTTAAACATGGCAATGGTAAAAACCTAAAAGTGAGTTCACGGGTCCTGATGTTAAGAACAAAAGTAGTCTAAGGTAAATCGGACATTACGACGGCTATGTTTACGCGATTTCCCAAATTTTACCATTCCAAATCATATCAATCCAACTACCAATCAACAACAACTCAAGATACACATCAATGCTACTGATTTCAGTCATAATAAGCTCAAGGATCTCAATCTAATCAAATATTATAACATCTCCAAATTTAACTAAACTACTTAACAATTAAGCTCGAATCATGCTTATCATTCAGATTACTACTCATCCATCCAAACCATCTCCAAACTTCAACATTCAAACTTATTACCAAAGGGTGTGAAGATTTATACCTTTCTTGGAGAGTGGAAAGTTACTAGGGAGCCTCAAATAACCTTGATCTATCCTTATATAACCTTAATCTTGCAAATGAAATCAAGAAACACAAAGTTATAATTTGAAAACACTATTCACCCTAATCTTTGGTGCATTAATTAGCTATGAATCCATTTGAATCAAGAGCTTAAAATCATACCCAAGCTAAGTTATGAAATTTAGAATCCATAAAAACAAACCATGGAATTTATGCTTGAGTGGAGCTTGGACTTTGGATTTTTCTTCCTTGCTTTTTCCTTGAAAGCCGAGAACAAAGATGAAAATGGGGATAAGAAATGCTTCTTGCTTGGTTGCCTAGGTATTTGTGTGATGATTTTTGTTTTGTTTCTTTGTTTATGGCTTGGCTAATTGTTTTGGATTTACCATGGTAACTTTTGCATGGACAAGAATCAACCAGCAACACACTTCCTTTTTGTCATGCTTAGGTCATCATTCTTATATCATCCAATTGCCACATGTCTTCTCCTTGTAGTGTGATGACATCATCATCACTAACCTCTTTGATTAACTTCTAATTACTTGGCTAATGACCGTTGATCTGTTATACGGCTCACTTAACTTTCGTTCTCGTTTATCGTTTGAGGGATCAGACCCGGGATCTTATTACTTGGGTTCCCCTAAAACTTTCTCAATATTTTATATTCCTTTTATGATCTTCTCTTATAATCCTTGAATTTAAATAATTTTAATCCTGTTACCTTATACTCAATTCTTTCGGTATCTGGTGGATTTTCAGGAAAAATCAAAGTGTTCGAATTTGGATAATCAAAGCTTCCAAATAGCCCAAAGCTGTTGTCCTATAGCCAAAGTAGAGCTTCAAGCATGGCTATCAATTTCACCTATATTTTTTTGCGGTAAATTCTGACGATCTTTACATACACTTATATACCACATAGAGTACCAATAAGATCTCAGAATATCAATAAAAGAACCCCTACATAGTATGGCATGAAAAGTTTTCTTATTCAGCATAATCAGCAAAAACACTATTTATAAGGGTTACAAAAAGTTCAAAAATTTTGGGGTTATTACAAATATAAAGAATCAAAAGATTAGAAGAAGACTTGAAGTCTATTTACAGATCACTAAAAGATGTTAATTAATATGTTCATGCCTCAGTGAAGAATAAAGGTTAAAGACTTTCAGGGTTTCAGAAAAGATGAAGATTCCGTGTATAAGTGCTACCAGAAGATTTCAGTGTATTGGCATTGATTGAAGATAGGCAGTGTATGAAGCATAGGAATCTGAAGAGTTGAAGACATGGTATAAACAGAGGTTAAAGAAGATAGCTGCAGTCTTGAAGTTATGCTCACTGATAGGAGCTAAGTTATATGTTCAAACATCGGTGAAGAACAGTGAATAAAGTGTTCAAGATTGTAGTAGCAATGAAGACGATGTTTAAAGTACCAGAAAGGATTCCAGTAAAATTACAGTTGTTTATTGACGGTCAGTATTAGAAGCAATGGATATTAAACCAATCTATATCAACTCAGAAACACAAGACAAATTAAATTAGGTTCTCTCAATGCTAGTTATTTGTGAACCAGACTAGTGCACCAAATATCAGTATACAAGAAAGGATTTTAATTCAATTACAGAAGAAAGTGTTGACACAGTGAAGAATGGAAAAATAGAAGCAAAATATTCTAAGGCAGAAGACTCTTCATTCTGGTCGTCATAGAAGTGTAAGGACTACTACAAGTAATTCCAGTGGTCGCCATAAAGCTCCAGTGGTTGCCATAGAGCTCCAGTGGTCGCCATAGAGCTTCAGTGGTCGCCATAGAGCTCCAGTGATCGCCATAGAGCTCCAGTGGTCGCCATAGAGCTCCAGTGGCTGCCATAGAGCTCAAGTGGTCTCCATAGAGCTTAATTGGTCTCCATAGAGCAACACAGATGTTGGTCACCATAGAAGAAAAGACAAACGATACTCCAGTCACCATAAAACACTTGGTCGATTTTCTAGTGAATTATACAGCAGCAATTCAAGGATATTTGTGGACACAAAGCTGCCACCTGTCCAAATGAATTGAATGTCTACACAGAGAAGCATAATATTTAAAAATCAAAATTATTATTGTTAAGAAGTTATGTTCATCTTCTCTCTCACGAGAGGTGATGAAAACAAGAAACAAAGAGAATACAGAGAAGCTCCAGGCACATTGTAAATCCGTTTAACTTCTCACCGGAGTAACGTTATAATGCCCAATTTAATTCTTGTGTATTCATAGGGGCATTATAACCGTTACCCGGTAATTAAATCCTTAGACAAACAAAATCTAGATCATTGTATAGGATTTAATTTGTATATCTTTGTAGAAGCAAGAACATTGTTGTTCTTGGATTGTAGCCGGTTAATTTATTTACCGGAGTGTAGCAACACCCCTCACGGATTTATATATGAATATATATTTCCCCGAATATCTTGTGTTCCTCATTTTATATTCCCAAACACTATTCACCTCAAGAACACGAAAACACTAACCGAGCACTAAATCTTATATCCGCTAAAGATTTGAAAGAATTTTCAATTTAGTGATTATCGTATTCAACCCCCCCTTCTATGATAATTCGGGACCTAACATGCAATAATAAGTATATCTTATTGGCGGTCGATTATGTGCCGAAATGGGTTGAAGTCAAGGCTCTACCGATAAATGATGCGAAGGTATTGCTTAATTTTCTACATAAGCAGATATTCACACGATTTGGGACTCTAAGAGTCATAATTAGTGATGAGGGATCGCATTTTTGCAATCGCAAATTCACTGCCATGATGCAAAGGTATAATGTGAATCATCGCATTATTACAGCCTACCATCCTCAGACTAATGGTCAAGTTGCGGTGTCTAAGAGGGAGATCAAGCATATTCTAGAGAAAGTTGTGTGTCCATCAAGGAAGGTTTGGTCTTTGAAGCTTGATGAAGCTGTTTGGGCATGTAGAACAGCATACAAGACTCCGTTAGGAATGTCGTCGTAGCTGTTGGTTTACGGTAAGGGGTGTCATTTGCCAGTGGAACTCGAGCATAAAGCGTATCGGGCTTTGAAGAAGTTGAACCTTGATTTGGATGCAGCAGCTGGTAAGAAAAGAATGCTTCAATTGAATGAACTCGAAGAATTTCGGTTTCAAGCATATGAAAACAACAAAATGTACAAGGAAAAAGTCAAGAGGTGGCACGATAAGGGTCTAGTGCTCAAGTTATTTGTGTCGGGGCAACAAGTTTTGTTATTTAACTCTCGTCTCCATCTTTTTCCTGGAAAATTGAAGTCGAGACGGTCCGGGCCTTTCATAATCAAAACTGTATTTCCGTATGGAGTTGTGGAGATTTTGAAAATGATCCAGGCCAAGCATTCAATTAAATGGTCAGAGGTTGAAGCACTACTATGGGGATATAGCAAACCGTGAGGTGGTTAGTGCCCTTTTATTGTCTACTTGATCTCGAGATTCAACGTCAAGCTAACAACGTAAACCAAATGCTTCTTGGGAGGCAACCCAAGTTTATTGTACATTAGTAGATAGAGGAAGCAGAAAGAAAAGAGAAAAACACAAAAAAATCAGAAAAACAGAAAAAATTAAGGCTAACTACAGTAGCACAGCGCGCTGTAGAGCGGGGCGGCCGCGCTAAAATTCCAGAAACTGTGCGCGCCCGCACTGCCTGGCGGGGCGGCCGTGCTGAAATTTCAGAAGCACGGCGCGCCCGCGCCATGGTAGCGTGTGGCCGCGCTGGGTCCCTGTGTTAGAAAATATATATATATAAGTCAGAATGAGTGCAAATTCGGGAATTTTAATAAAATATCAATTCTCACCCGAATTTTACTCACCTACATCCCAAATTTCCCTCTCCAGATCAAACCCATTATTCCCATTATTCTCATAATTAATTCCCACTCCTTTCCATAACCAATTTTATTCTCAATCTCCTATATATACATACACTTATACACAAACCTCTCCATCACTTCTCAAAACTCTCAAACACATAAATCTCTCTTAAAATATTCTATTCTCTCAAACTTATTCAATCTCAATGGCACCAAAAAGATAGCAAACTCAAGTAAGAAGCAGCACTATTGATTCTTCGAGTATATATGGTGTGAGGCCTAGGTTTTTAACTCCCGAGGCTGAGGCGGAGTATGTGAGGCTGCTTTCGAAGCCTATAGCCAAGGAGCATGGTTTTCTGCCATCGGGGAAAGATGGTAAGTTGTTGGATATGATCTTGAAGATGGGCTGGGTTATTTTTTGCGAGACGCCCGCTGCTGTGCCCATGAGTGTGGTGCGTGAGTTCTACGCCAATGCTGAGGCGGAGAAGAATTATTTCATCGTGGTGAGGGGGATGAAGGTGGACTACAGTGCTGAGACTATTCGTAGGGTGATTGAGCAGCCCGAGAGGAAGGAGGAGCAGGAGAAATGGAACGAGAAGACTCCGGAGGAGTTTAACTTGGATTTGATTGTTGCTACCCTGTGTGTGCCTGAGACTCATTTGAAGTTTAAGAAGGGCACGAATGAGTATGCCACGTTCCCTGCTTCGTGCATGAACAGGTTTGCACGTGCATGGAATTCTTTTATTTGTGCTAACATCATGCCATCTTCTCACGTGCATGAGATTATTATGGAGCGTGCGCGTTTGTTGTGGGGTATTCTACAGGGAGACTATGTGGATCTTGGGATGGTTATCCATCAGGGTATTTTGAGGTTCTTGCGAGGGAGTACTACGAGTTCGATACCCTATACATCCATTGTGATGAAGTTGTGTGTGGCAGTTGGCATTCTTTTGGCGCGCACATGAGCAGCTGCAGCTCCCTAGTGCCCCAATTGATAGTTTGATGTTGTTGAATATGACAGAGTGGTATGGTGGGAAGCCCAATCCTAAGGGGCTTGGATATTTTTATGACCATCTTCCAGGTGGAAGGCCAGCGGATCAAACTTATGTTGGTGGGACTTCGCGGGCTCGTCGAGCAACGTGGAGAGCTCAGTTGGGAGAGGAGGCTGGTCCTTCGGGATCGCAGTAGCAGCAGTAGGAGGAAGCACGGGGCAGTGCTGGTTTGAGTACGACGCAGCATAGGCATTTAGCTAGGAGGATGGATGCGATACATGACATCCATAGCAGGTTTGTACATGACCTTACCCAGGCATTGAGGACTGCATTCAGAGCCACGGGAGTTGACATCCAGTGGCCAGTATTCGGTAAGGATTCCGTGTATCCGCCTCCAGAGACTCCTGACACTCCACCCCTTGAGGGTGATCATCTTGGTTCTGATTAGGTTTGCTTAATTCCTTGCTATTACCTTCACTGGGGATAGTGAATATTTTAAGTTTGGGGGTAGTAGTTAAGGATTATGTGTTTTATATGAGTCACATATAGTTTGCATATTCATGCTAGTTTAGTTCATATAGTTGCATATTTACCATGTAGTAGTGTTTTTTTATTTTAGTAGTTTTTTTGTTTTTTTATTTATTTTTTATGATAGTTGTTCCATATAGTTTCATTCATTTGCATAATAACATGATCCCTTAGATGATTTTACCGATTGATTTGTGATATTGATGCTAGTGTAGTGATGTCGTATTTAGTGATGTTAAGTCTTGTCGAGTTGATTTGCATGCTAGAGACAATTGTATTTCACTAAGTCTTATAGGTTGCTTGATGGCTAGATCATGGTCATGGTTTATTTGTTTGTCGAAGTTTAATCGCTTGTTTATATTTAGAATTTAGGATATTCTCTTAATGATAAAATAACATAGATATTTAAAAATTGGAGAAAATTGGATTTCATTGCTAGTTGTTGTGGCTAGGTGTCAAATGGCTAGTAGTCGGCTCATTTTATATGAGTAGTCTAGGGTTGAACGAGATGGGGCGAAACGCACTCGTTCAGAAATTTGTGAAAAAAGAAAAGAAAAAAGAAAGAAAAGAAAAGGAAAAGAAAAAAATTTGTGTTTATGCATAATTGATCACGAGTAGGCTCTTTAATATTCGAGTTATTAAGTTCTTAGAGGACTTTGTGCCTAGTGACCTAAGGCTTTTTATAGTCTGGAATCCATTAACCTAACACTCGCTACATGGGTATTATTGTATAAGTCTTTTATGGACCTCACTCATAGCACGGTCAAATAAGCATATTTGTGTTGTTTTTGTGTTATGAATAAAAGCATGAATCCGTGTAAATTCCGATATAAGAATTGAAGTGTTATAAGTTATTTTGAGTTTAGCTTTTATTCTATTGATAACCTTGCGATTGCTTTGATGAGTAGTGAGTCATTATTATTGATCTAGTAGTTATAGTTTATTTGTAAGCATTTGCACACACGCACGTTTTTGGCTTGTAAGTTGACTTGTGGGGCTTGATTAAATTTTGTGCGAATAACTGCATTTGTTGAGATGTTGCTTGTTGAATGGTTTAATTATTCTATAAGGATCGCTGCATTCATATAGTTGCATTCATGCATTTTATTTCTTGTTCTTTGAGTCTGTTTATGCTTGAGGACAAGCATCTTTTCAAGTTTGGGGGTATGTTTAGTGGCATTTATGATACTTTATAACGCTCTGTAAAGCTTTGAATTGGTGTGTTGTGCTCAAGTTGTTAATCTTTTTATAGTGTTTTTGTAGTGTTTTTGCATTTCAGGCATTTATCATGAATACAGGTGAATTAGCATTGTTGATGCTAATATGGTGTTAGGATGATGTCCAGAATAAAAGCTCATAAAAAGACCAACTCAAACCAACAAGAAAAGAAAAAGTCATAAATTTCTCCAGAGAGACGGCGAGCCCGCGCTGTAGTAGCGCGCAGCCGCGCCCAAAGAGCAGAATGTCAGCGCGCCCGTGCTGGTGAAGCGTGCGGCCGCGCTTGGTCGGGAAAATTAAATCATGTTTCTTCTGGAATTTTGATCCGTTGGACTTCTACTCTGCATGGGATGCTATATATACGTAACTTATGTTCGTTTTTCATAACAAGACATACCAGAGCTTAAGGAGAAGGTGTAAGAAGACCATAGGGCATGATTCAACCAAGGCGAAGAAGATCTAGTCTATAATTGTGATTCTTTGTTTTAAGTTGTAACTTTGGATGCTAGTTTTCTTATTCGCGAACCTATACTCTTGTTTCGTACTTGGTTTGTTATTTATTCAGTATAAAGACTATGTTTATTATACCATGCTTTCATCGGAACCCACGTTGATGATGAGTCTGATTATGGGCTAATCGTTATCGTGGGGTTCTAACGGATTTATTTATGCATTTCTTTAGTCAATTTGTTTCGATACCTTAGTGTGTGGTGATTGTATGATAACCTAGTATTGGTTGTGCTTATTCATCTTATAAGCGTCGTGAACTTATAAGATAGCGTGTTAATCTTTAATTAAGGCAAAGTGAATTTAAGGGTTTAGAACTTGCCATGCTAGCATAGGTTCATGTAATTGTTATGCATGATTCGTAGGTAATTTTAACCATCTTACTTTCCCTATGTAATCACGATAGATAACTTGTGCAATAAACCGTTATGTTGTCAAATTCTATAGACATATAGGGTCTCAATGTAATTGGTGTCTATTCAGCTTCCATCTCTTTTCTGGATGTCTTGTAGTATGGTATTCGTACAACGAAAGTTGGCATGTATTAGTTTCGTGTTATCTGATTAGTGTCATCACCATTACATGTTAAGGTTAAGAATGAAAAGGCTATTGAATGAAGTATTTAATGAAGTTAGAATCCCATGTTTGTGTCATATAGTATTCAACTCTCTTTAATCTCTTAGTTAATGTTCTTTAGTATAATCTTTTAGTTAATTGTAGTTATAAACAACATCAATTTGTTATTCATCTTAGCATTGGATAATAGTCATACCAGTGTTGCATAAATACGTTGATTGAAATTAACCTAAACCAATCCCTGTGGGAATGAACTAGAATTTATTATATATTACTTGTGAATGCATATACTTGCGTGAATATTAGCGCGTGTTTCAGCCCTAACAGTTAGCCATTGATGTTGTAGCTTCATATATTAGTTGGTTGCTCACTTTCATTTAATCAAACATGGCATCGAATATTTACAATTAGCCACCATATTCTATTATCCATAGAGTCAACATGACTTCTAAATGAATAACAACATTGATATCTATAACAGAGAATTTCATAAAAAAGTGTTACAAAAACCTCATCAGTTAATGGGAAACTCCTTCAACGGTTATCCCTTAGGATGGCTAGCCGTTAAAGGCTATAATTTGTCTTAACATAATTAAGCAATGTGATTTATTTATCATCAGAATTTAGGCTTGATTCCTAACAAGAACTTAAGTGATGCATATATTCTTTTTAACAAATTTCAATTATCTAGAAGAAAAGACCATAGGAGCAGAGTCTAATATTAATATAAACGAAATCACATATTTATGGCCTATATATGCTACCATCAAGATCAAAAGTACTTAGAATAAAGTTATTCACGTATGTATTTTAAAATACATGAATTCCTGATTATCACCTTTTAAATTTTGATTTAGTATTCAGAAGTATCAAAATCTTAGGAATGTGATACAAGGGCTACAAAATGCTTAATGGAATTACAAGGAAAGAAATAAGATATTTTTTAGTAGTATAATATCATATAATTTTTAGAATTATAATAATAGATTAATAATAGAAGAAACATATTAAAATTTGATAATGATTAGGATTAAAAATTAGATTAGGATAGTGGACCTAAAGATTTTGGTTTAAATATGGATATTGTTGTCTACAACTTCCGTTTTATGTTTTTCTACTAAAACGTCATTTGGAGGGTCAAAATAGTAAAAATATAAATCTGGGCAGGATTGGTATATGGAACGCTTTCAGGATTATAGATGTGATGTTAGGCCTTTAAACGAAATGTACGAAACTCAAAGTATGGAGAACAGTTTATATATTGATAATAAAAAAAGTTACGAAACTCTCTAAAAAAATGAACAAATATTCTTGAGAGCTGCTAGGTTACACGAATGATAAAACGGTAATCAGCACCTATAGTGTAAACCTAATATGTGCTTATATACTGCACAGTTACACACTCAATCTAAGATATGTTAAGTAATGAAATATAATGTATATATTATAAATCATTGCTACAAATACTAAAGTCCTACACCGACATATCTCTGCAAACTCTATCCTTCTGGGACAATATAAATCTTCTCCTAATTTCTAGTTTTGACAAATACTTATATGACTATATGCTATGACAAACGTTGATCTCAAATACTAATCACGTCACCCTTTGTCAAACTCTGATATCTTCATAAACTCTGATATCAACTTATCACATATAAACACTAATAGTATATACTGATATCATCAATTATATCTAATATGTGATATTTTTTATGGGTTACTAATTGTCAGATATTTATTCAAATATAAATTCTCTATCTCCGTATTGAGCTAAGGAAGTTTTCATAATTTTGTATTATTGTATTAGCATGGCCTATATCATTTACTTACATGTTCTTAAATATTTAATAAGTAACTATTTAGTGCTCTGTATTATTTTGTAATGTACCTTGTAATGTTTGATTAAATGTTCTCAATTATTTGGTAAGTAACAATTTGTACTCTTTCTTATTGTGTAATGTACAGTGTGTTTTTTTGTTTACATGTTCTCTAATATTTTTTAGTGATTATATATATGATATCATTATATAATTGATAAGATTCAAATTTAATGAAATCGCCCGATATAGTTTTAGTTATGTATAAGAATAAGATTTGGATCACTAGGCAGGTGTGATACATAATACTAGTTTGTCCACGTTCTGGAAAATATCAATGTTAGGAATATGTTGTGAACTTGATGATAAGTTGAACAAAACACCTTAGTAGATTTAACTTAGTGTTTTTGTAGCTCTCGACAGATGTTTTAATATAGTCCCGACTGATGAACTATATAGTCCCGATGGATAACAATTTGACATCCATCGAGAGTGTAGCTTATGTAATAATAAGTATTGTAGCACATTTCTGCAAACAACAATGTTTTAGTTGAATAGATGTTGTTGGATTCTTTGAGTCATGTTGACTACTAGATTGATATGCAGAATAGGTTGGCTAATTATAAATTTAAGATGTCTTGTAATTCTGTATAAGTGAAATAGAGTCAAGTGACAGAAAGACTCCCGACGGATGATCTACAAAGGCTCCCGACAGATAATCAACCAGACTTCCGACGGATGATCAACACAGTCCCAACGGATGATAATTGTAACGCCCCCAAATCCGGGTCAAGGGATTTAGTCATCACTATGAAACCTTAATCCAAATTAACCTGTTTAATCAATAAACAAATGCCAGCGGAAGATATTTAGCATAATTGACCCCAAACTAATCCAAGATCTTTTAAGGTTACAGTTATAGAAACAAGATATCCAAATTCCACAAATAAATTTTTCACTTTCTTTTAAAACTCTTTGCAACAATTCTCAATCTCAAAACTTAACCCGCTAGTATAACTTCGAAAAGAAGTATACTAGGCCCAACTATAAAGTACACAACTATAATATAATATAATATAAACAACTTTATACAATAAAACTTACACTAGTTTGCAAACCCTGGACCAACCACCTTCCAAAAGCTTCTTCTTTGCTTCCTCAAATTACACAGCTAAACAGCGCAAGCTAATCCTCACTGGAGGTTAAATTTGAAAACAGGCAAGTATGAGCGAAAGAAATGCTCAGCAAGATCATTATGATATTTAAAGGGTCTTTTAATATAAAACCGACATCTGCATCAGAGCAGAATATTTAAAAATCATAATTGTTGAATCATAAAATTTTAGTTGAAGAACCCCAGAATTGGTTCCTTAATTGTATCCAAAACCATTTTGATATTTTTGAGCGAAATTCTTCAGCAATACTTTGAATCTTGAAGAAAATAAAACTCGTAAAACAGTGTTTACGGAAATATCGTAAACAACAATAACATGAAACAATAATTATGGATTGAATCACAAACTTTATTCAAAATTGAACTCTTGAAATTAATACTTATTTTGTTGTCATATCAAATTAGATATCAATACGAACTTTGATGCTCATAACCTACCCGCGCTAAAATAGGGAAGTCAACATCAATTATCTGCATTAATACCATATTTGATATTTAACAATAACTTAAATGTCAACATCAACCAGCAACCAAATTAAAACTGTATTCCACCTTTATTCAAAACCAAAATAGTTAATAAATCATTCCTTATAAGATTATCAAAAGCAATATAATAATTTAGATTAGAATCCTCGAATGACGGTGTGTTGCCGCCGGTGATCAGCCGCGGAGCAACATCGGTATGTCGAAGCATATCCAACTAAACAAATGGGGCACCCAGGGCACATATCGGCCTAATGGTATTATATCCTGTATGGTACCTAAATCTCCGCTGGACCGCCGCCACGGCCTCTTACGCAACCATCCAATCTTAAAACATTTTATTGAAAGGGGTCATAATACTCGACACCCTTATAAACTTTTATTCCCCCATTTACTTGGGCAAGAATACTCGTAAAACTAACTCATTTTTCTCAAAATCCAAAACATTTACAAATCCATTCATTTGATAAGTAAAATCACCTAGCTATTCTGAACATAGAACTGCAGAAGAGTACTTTCATAAACAAAATCATTTAATTCAGCGATATGTAAAACATTTATCTACCTTGAACTGAGAATAGGGAAAACAATACTTGCATAAGAAGATTTAAAATAAATATCACTTGAACAATAAATGATGATAGGGATACTTGCCTTTGAGTTTTAGCAGTTAGTCACACTCGCAATGACACATCTATTTGATATTCTGTCTCCAAACATCACTATCTTTATTTTCCTAATACTTTGGCCTGCTGCTCATTCAGTGCTGCACTTCAATATTCCATAGAATTTAGCTTTAGTCTTCATCCATTCCATCTGGTCCTGATTGTCTTGAAAGACTCACATCTACAACTTTAATCGTCTAAACGATAATTACTCGACGAACTGCGCGTCAAAACCCTACTGTCTACCCATACGATAGCCCACACTTAGAGAAGACAATCAAATACTAGACTCTTGACTCATGTATGCATGTAATTCACATAGCACGTAAACACATAACTCACGTCTCATATAATTCATATCACATATAACTCGGTTCGTTAAAAGGTTCGACTCAGTACGTTTAAAACTGAAATCAGGTAAAAAATATGATTTATCGCTCAAAAATCGACTCAGAATGATTCGTAAAACAAGAGACCTTTCGAAACAAAAGAATTTAGGTCTCGAAAGTATTTTTAATGAAAGCGAAATATTTTTCTGAGTCTGTACGCATTCGCTTCGTATTAAACGGACGAACGATTTATTTATTATGAATAAAATAGGAAATAAACAGGAATAAATCAATTAATAATAATTTTCATTAATTTTTAAATGCTTAAACATAATTTTTAAAAGCTCAAAAATAATTTTTAAATCATTATTTAGGAAAAATCAGAATTAAAAATTATTTTTCCATAATTTTTGGAATTGAAAATACAATTAATACAAATTATGTAAATAAACTGATTAATTATTAAAATATTTAATCAATTTAAATGAATAAAATTTTCGGATTTTTGAAAATAATAAAAAAAAATAACTTTTGGAATTTAAAAATAAGTAAGTGAATAATTTTAAGAATTTACAACAATAATTAAAAGATTTTTAGAATTAAAAGAAATGGGTTTTTTTGGAAATAAGAAATGAATTTTTAATAAAATTTTATATCAAATTTGCAGAAACATTTCTTTGAAATCAGGAAAGGGGTGATTTGGATCAAACCCGGGTTTTATGAAACAAAAACGGGTCGGGTCCCCGGGCAAATAGGTTGCCAAGAACACCAAGAACTCGCCGGAAAATCTGCAGATTCCGGCTTGTTCTCGGTGGTTCTGGCGAACCCCGATTGGCCCTCAAACTATCATGTTCCAGGCCGTTCTTTAGCTAACTCATCCGTAAATAAACTGGGCAACTCAAAGTGAGTCACCACCGCAACAGACGAGCTTCAGCTCGTCACTTCCGGCCGATTAACAGCCAAAAACCGGCGAACTCGTCGGTTTTCCGACGAGCTGCCCAATAACAACCAAACACAGCAACCTATATCTAAAAACAAAGCTTGTAATCACAGGAATCTGTTCACGCGCCCATAATCATCAAATAATCAACAAGAAGAACAACAAATTTGATCAAAAATTTGCCTTCTCAAATCGAATTCAAACTATCAATTCTAGTAATCAATCAATTCGGATTTATACTCTACTCGACAGTAAACATCGTATTAAAACTAATTATAACATCAATAAGAACCGAAAATCAACACAAATCAGAAACCTTAATTCAAGAACAATGGTCAAAAATCGAGTTTGTGCAATAATCAACATTTGATTGAGATGTTTGTATCAATAGAAGGAGAATGAACAGGGCTTCATTTCGAGTATTAGAGCGTCAAAAACGGATCATCGAAGCTCCTGAAATCACTGGATGAAGAACAAGAATGGATTTTCACCCCCGAACTCAAGTTCTTGATTTTTTATTTTGTTTTTAATAAAAAAAATGAAATAAAATCAGTATTTACGCTATTTATATTTTCCGAAATTTTATATCCCAAAATCTATTTAGGGTATTTTTATCCCCTAATTAAAATAATTAGGCCCAAAATATAATTAGAGGAAGTAATTTTTAAAAACGATAAAATATAAAGTTTGTATCAAAATTCCCAAAAATTGTGAGTAATTCAAAAATGTGAAAATACTGGGTATTTGAAATACAATTGATTTTATAAAAGTAAAAACACGAATTTTGTGGGCCTTGACGTCCCTATGGGATCCCGATCCGTTTATTTTTGAAAAACAGAATTGATCCTTAAATAAATAGAAAATCCCCAAAGACACATAAAATACATTCAACACACATACAACGAGATAAAACGAATAACGCAATTAAACACACGTCCAAATTACAGATCGATTCATATAAATACATCTTAAACACGTAACAAGTATTCTACTGGATCATATCGGATCCGAAAGTAGATTACTTAGCCGATAAGTAACTATAAAATGATATAATTTAATATCAGATTTGGATAATTACCAAAACCGAGCTTCTTGTAAAACACCATATGAGAAAATAATATAAAATATCCTGTCTCTAAAGAATACGGGTTTTATTGATTTATCGAAACGATCATCGTATCGAAAATTTTGCGCCGGGACTCGTACGGGTCAAATCGTAATCCGGATCGAAAAAGTTAAAACACGAAAAATATCCGGAATTACCAGATTAGGTTAGAAAGGAGTTTTCGGAAGAGTTTCGGGTTGTAAAAACGCAAAACCGGTTGAAGTTGGACGATTCCCGGCTTTATAAAATAGTTTTATAATTACTCAGAATTAATTTATAAATCCACAAATTATTATAAAATCATATAACAGACCAAAAATTACCAGAAAAATATCACAATTATATATATTTTATTCTGGACATATAATAATTAGATATTCACTGAATATCACATATAAACATCCAAAACATCAACTCCACTTACCAGATAACTCACTAAAATTCACATAAAAATCACATAAACAACTTCAAATAATAATAATAATATCTGAAAATATGGGATATTACAATCTACCCCCCTTATAAGGATTCTGTCCTCGGAATCAGCAGAAGAAAGCACTAAGGGTTTTCTAGCCAACTTTTCAACCTTGTATATATAACTTTTCCTCAAAATTTTCAAATAACTTGGATTCCTTGTATAACATATTGATTACAGAAGCTTCATTTTGCACCATTGTTTCATCCTCATTCTTTGACCAATTCCTCAATAGAATCACTTTTACTGATTGCGAGAAAGAAGAATAGAGAGAAAGATAGAGAGAAAGAAAGAGAGAGATAAAGAGATAAATAGAGAGAGAATAAAGAAACAGACTGACTTCGTTATACGCCACTGATATTCTAATCGCATCGCAGTCCACTGCTGCTATTGGTAATCCCATCATATAACCCTGCTTTGACTTGACCAGGATAAATCAGCTTTACTTGATTAACATACCTTCGGATATTTCAGATGATAAAATCATGGAATTTCAAAGAGAAAAGAATTTTATGTCATAACAGGACCAAAATCTGAATTTGCGAAAAAGTATTGTTGAAATAAGAGAATAACTGAGAGATCCATATGATCAAATGAACTTGGTATTGCGTGTCCAAATTAAGACACTACTAAAGGTTGTTAACCTTCTTGTAGTCACAACACACACAAGTGATAGCGTCCCATCCAACTCCTATCACACAGACAGGTATACCTTGTGTCCCCTATAGTTAGGGTTGTTCATCTCAGTCAGAATTAAAGAATATAAAAGGAATTCAAAATCAAATGAATAAAACTAAAAAGATTTCAAAAATGATATTTCTGAAGGAAATGAAATCCAGGGAACAAAATTCTGGCACCAAATGAGCAAGTGGTATCACATCACCAAGAAACTATCCACCAAATAAGAAAAGTGGAAGTTAAATTATCATAACTTGGCAGAGCTATCAAAACCTGAAAAATAGGCTTCATGACAGCCTCTGGCATATTTAAAACACAAATATGATTGAAAATGAGTGTTAGGGAATATATCCTCTAACAATTACTTCTTTTTTGAGAGATGTCAAAAGGGAGTTATAAAAAGAGAAAGTATGGCCAAAGTCTTAATACTTATCTTCTATTTGAACTCTTCTGTTGACTCGTCGTTCGATTCTAGACAATTTTTCATGTTCCAAGGATATCGATAATATTCATCTGTTATGGATTAAAAACTAATATATATGATTGCTGTATTTAGTACTATGGAACGTGAGTTTCAAGGCTCGATTTGGCTGCTCTCGTGTTTCGTAGCTTAACTCTGCCTTTACGAGATGCCTACGTATCTCTGTGAATTAGAGAATCAAGCCAAAAAATGTAGTTTTGACTTGTGGGGTGAGGCCCCTTATATAGATGTGGGGGTCCTTGAATTGGACTTGGTATATAAGACTTGGTGGGCAAGTCTCATAATTAGAATGGACTTTGGAGTCCTAGATAGTAGGAAACTGATTCCTTATCCTTTTAGGTCCCCTTGAGGCTAATCTACAAGGATTTATATCCTTATCGGGACTCTTCTCAATAGATGATTTTTCCCTTATTAATTAATTACGAAATTAATTAATAATATACATGGTTTTTGGGCCTTCTTTGTTCCATCTGGCCTGATCTGGTCTATCAGGCCTGATCAACATGTTAACCTTTCTGGTCTGAATATCATACATCTTCTTATTGGGCCTTGCAGCCCAAACTGTAATATTTAATTATGTAATCAGGATTTATTTATCCCTATCATTTACTCCCCAACTTTTGGAAAACCGTATAAGATTTCGCGAAAGTTAAGTTCATTTATTCCCTTACAGGGTATCATTTTGCGTAAAGTGTGGAGCGACCTACATGTTTACAACGATTTACTTCTATTCCTTTTATTCAGGAATTATCTTAATTTCCAGGAATTTTTCCTCAACTCCGAGATTTTTCCCTAATTTTCTGGATTTTTCCCTTAATTTCTGGGATTTATCCTTATTTTTCTGGATTTTTCCCTTAATTTCTGGGATTTATCCCTATTTCTAGGATTTTTCAGATTTCCAGCCCTTTTTCGACCAGGATCCTAGTCGAAATTTCGACCTGGATCCTAGTCAACATATGGGTCAGCCTTGCAATCCTGGTCGAAGGAGTTCGACTAGGATCCACGACCTGGAATTCGACCAGGATCCTAGTCGAACTTTCGACCTGGATCTAGGTCAAAAACTTACCCTTTTTCAATTCCTGGTCTTCAGTTTATTGACTAGGATTTCGACCAGGATCCTAGTTGACATTTCGACCTGATACCTGTTCGAAAATTCTCTGTTTCTCATGCTTCCTGGTCGAAAGATTTCGACTAGGATCTACGACCTGGTTTTCGACCAGGATCCTAGTCGATTTTCGACCTATTTTTAGTCTAGGTTTCTTAAACCCCATTCTTGAAAAATGTTTGGTTCATTCGACCTCATTCCTGGTCGAAGTTTTGACCTCAATCCAGTTCTGTGATACCTGTTATTTTCGGGTGTCTGCTCGAAAGATTTCGGGCAGGATTTACGACCTAGAATTTGACCTGAATTCTGGTCTTTTTTACCCGTTATTTTTGGGTGCCTGCTCGAAAGATTTTGGGCAGGATTCACGACCTGGTTTTCGACCTGAATTCTGGTCTTTTTTACCCGTTATTTTCGGGTGCCTGCTCAAAAGATTTCGGGCAGGATTCACGACCTGGTTTTCGACCTGAATTCTGGTCTTTTACTAGCCTTCTTCATTGGGCCTTACATCTTTTAGGGCTACAATTTAGGGTATTGTATTTTCCAAATCCTAATTGGATTTGGGCCTAGCCTTTTTTATTAGGCCTTATTAAATCTTACTGGGCCTCTTTATTGGGCCTTACTAAATCTTACTGGGCCTCTTTATTGATTTAGAATTCTCTAGAGTTCCTTGGAATATTCTGGAATATTCCTTATTCTGGGCTTTTTTCTTTGGGCCTCTATCCTTAATGGGCTTTTGTCCCTTCAACTTCCCTTTTCCTCTTATATAAAGGAGTGAGGAGAAGCTACTACTCCTCACTTTCTCATTTCTAAGTTCTTCTTCTTTCTCCTCCTGCCAAGATTCTTAGAGCAATAACAGCAAGTCGGAGTAGCAAAGCCTTTTTTAGGAGCACTTCTTCAGGTAAAATTCCTCCCTTTACTTTTTGTGCTTAATTTTACATTGTATGCACTTCTTCAGGTAAAATTCCTCCCTTTTTTCAGATGGCTGATAAGAAAATGACTCGTTTGGCCAAGATGAACGTGGCTAGAAAGTCCAATGAATTCCCTATTCGATCAAGGTACACTTCCTTAATCGACATGATCAACACCCGCGGGGACGAGTACCCGTCTGATGCACATCTGGACGCGCACGACCATATTAGTGCCTTGCGGGATCCCAAAGAGCTGGAAAAGTTGAGCAGCTGTTTCAAAATCAAGGAACCTTTCAAGCTGGTTCTTGCAGGTCCGGCCGACAGGGCCTGCCAGTGGAAGAAGGACGCATTATGCGTCTACAGGGATACTCTAAGGGCAGGTATTAGACTCCCATTTCACCCGTTCATTCCTCTTTTACTAGCTGATGTGGGCATCAGCCCTTGCCAACTCCCCCCTAATTCTTGGAGGCTCATTCTGTGCTATATGTCGCAATGCGCCAAGCACAATGTCCCTACTTCCGTTGCTGTTTTCAGAAAGATTTTCCAGTTCAAAAATAGCCCTGATAAAAGTCCGGGTTGGGTTTCTTTAAACCAGCGCCCTACCATTCCCCACATTGTGAATGGGAAGTCCATCCCTGACAACAACTTGGGGTGGAAGAAAGATTTTTTGTTCGTCATTTGGGAGGGTGGAGATTGGGGCACCCTATTTCGATCGTCTTTTGGGCTTGCCATTGATGGGAGCCCAAACGATATAACTTTGTCTGAGGAGGAGGCTAGAGCTTTCAAACTCCTGACGCAAGATAATGGGACTTCCCATTCTTGGGACCTCATCAGGGAGACCGTTCTTGTAGAACATGGCCTCTCTCCCATCCCTAAGAAAAGTAAGTTTCCTCCCTTATATCACTTTTTTATTTCCTTCATTTTCTATTTTGCCGATTACTCAACTTACTTATCTTATTTGCTGCAGTGGCTGAGAAAATTGAGGAGGCCACCAAGCCTAAAGACCTGGAGACAATCAGGATGAAGCGTGCTGGAAAGGTCTTTAAAGACCCGCACCTGGGTGACCGCTTCCCGGAGTTCCTACTCCAAGCAATGGAACCAGGCGAAGAAGGCCCCAGCCAAGTTTTGTGCACCAAGCAGAGGCCAGGGGCCTATTTTCAACCTTCTTGGGGAATCCGGGGCAAGGATTCAATCATTGGCAGCACGGCGCTTGCCAAGGAATGTTCTAAACATTTCATCTCCCTGGTGGACTATCAAGACTTTGTCCTTCAACAGGACTTAGAGGGGAACGAGCTTTTCGGAGCCCAGGCTTTGGCGACGGTACGTCCTTTTCCTATGCCCTTCATACTTGCCCTTTTTGATTTTCTTATCTCATACTTTTGTTGCTTCTCTTGTAGGCTAACGCCCATTTTCAAGGGGTGATTCACCAAGCCAAGGCTTGGAAGGTTGGCCTGGAGGACGCTAACAAGAAGTTGGAGGAGGCCAACCAGAAAATAGAGGCCCTTGAAGCTCAACTTGCCTCTTCCACTTCTGACCTGGAAACGGCCCGGGCTGAAAATGTTATCCTGAAGGCTCAGAAGGATAAAACCTTTGACGGCTGGATGGACACTCAGGAGTTCAAGGACGTAATGGTGGAGCACGATGTCCTCTTACACCCAGTTAGCTATAAAGAAGGTTGGGATGCTGTTGTGGAGGCCATCCAAGATGAATTTCCAGAAGTCCTCGAGCAGTCCTCCTTTCCATGCCCTGTGCGAGTTCCAGAGCTTGGGGGTGTTACTGACAAGCTCGCTGATCTGATCAAGGATGGCCCGTCAGGGAGCCAAGACCACAAGAGGAAAGAACTCGAGTCCAGCTCTGGGGAGGAGGAGACTTCTTCTGAAGAAGATTCTGAGTCTGCTGTGAAGAAGGTCAGGGTGGAAGAGCCTCCAAGGGCTGCGCCTCAGAATCCAGCGTCTCCCGCAGTATCCAAAGCATCCGAAGGCAGTTCTGATGGAGCCTCTACGGGGACTTCTGAGGGGACGACTGAGACGTCCGAGGAGACTTCGGATAGTGGTTCTGAAGAATTCCAGCCTTCCGAGGCCTAAGTTTTTTATGTATATCTTCTTTTTAGACAATATGTGAACTTTGTTTATATCAGAACTTGTTACCCTTCGGGGTTATTTCATATGCTGCTTTTCTTACTTGCCTCTTTCGATTTGTGCAACGTGCACTCTTATAAAAGAATCCTTAAAGTCTTCCTTTTCTTTTCAATGATCAAAGCATGATTTTTTGTTAAAACCACACAAGGTATTATCACAACTTTAAACATCTATAGGTTGAAATAATTTCGAACTCTTTAATATGAAGTCTGGTTTTCCAAAACCTTATATAGCATGGGTTCGACCCTAATCAATAATAACTCGACAATGTAAATTCTACTGGAATATAAAATCCTACACAAGCAAAGCTTGAAGGTGCTTTGCAACCTACTTGTCATCCAGACAAGTGAGAATCGTATTCCAACTGTCTTACACATAGTAAACCTTCAGGTTTTGTGCATGCCAGATTCTCGGGACTTCAAAACCATCCATAGTCTCCAGCTTATAGGTTCCTCTACCCTGAATGCTCTTGACTATGTACGGCCCTTCCCAATTTGGGGCAAGTTTCCCTTTCTGCCCTACACCAGAAGAATCTTTCTTTAACCCTTAGGTTGTAATAAAACGAAGCTTTTTCTGGTATTCTATTATCTTCGCATGTGCCTCATCTCGTACTTCATCAATTAGATCCAAGGATAACCTCTGCCCTTCTTCATTTTCCTCTGCATTGAAGGCTTGAATCATGGGGGAAGAATGTGATATCTCTACAAAATCAACTGCTTCTGCACCATATGCTAACATGAAAGGAGTTGCTCCAGTGGTGACCCTACAGGTAGTCCTATAGGCCCATAATATGGGGAGTATCTCATCCACCCAGTTATTCCTTAACTTCTTGATCCTCTTCTTTAGCCCATCCAGGATTATCCGATTTGCTACCTCTGCTTGCCCATTGGCTTGCGGGTGCGCCACAGAGGTGAACCATAACTCAATTTCATTTTCTTCGCAATACTTCTTAAATTCCTCGTTGTTGAACTGTGTTCCATTATCGGTGACTAGGATACGGGGAATTCCATACCGGCACATAATATTTTCCCATAGGAATTGTGCAACCTGCTTAGTTGTGATCTTGGCCAAAGGTTTGGCTTCAATCCATTTGGTGAAATAATCAATGGCTACAAATAGAAACTTCCTTTGTGCCGTGGCCATGGGGAAAGGCCCTAAAATGTCCATTCCCCACATAGCAAAGGGAATGGGCGAGTTGATAGAGGTCAGCATCTCGGGGGGTTGTCTAATAATAGGTGCATACTTCTGATAGCGGTCACACTTCTTCACATATTCTTTGGCATCAGCCATCATTTCTTGCCAGTAAAAGCCTAAACGAGTTATCTTATGAGCCAAGGCCCTGCCCCCCACGTGTTGTCCACAGATACCTTCATGCACTTCTTCAAGAGCCAAGCGTGCCTCATCGGGCCTGAGACACCTTAAATAAGGAACCACGAAAGATCTTTTATACAGAATCCCATCTATTAAAGAGTACCTTAGTGCCCGAACAGTTAACTTCCGTGCTTCAGTTGCATCGCTTGGCAACCAACCGATTTGAATGTGAGCCTTAATGGGATCAATCCATGACGTCCCCGGGCCTATAAGAGCCACAAGCTTAACATCTATGCTTTGTGTCTTCAAAACACGGAAGTACACACTTCCTGAACTTTCTTATCTCGGATGAAGCAAACTTTGATAACGCATCTGCCTTAGCATTTTCTTCCCTTGGAATGTGCTCAACATGGCATTCATTAAATTGGGTCATCACAGCCCTTACTAGGCGGACATACTTAGCCATCGTATCATCCCTTGCCTCAAATTCTCCCTTTACCTGGGATATGATCAGCTTCGAGTCTCCACGGACCTTTAAGTTTTTGACTCTAAGTGTCCCAGCTAGGCCAAGGCCAGCTATCAGGGCTTCATATTCTGCCTCATTGTTTATGGTTTGGAAGTCTAATTTCATGGCATACTCAATCGAGAACCCGTCAGGGCTTTGTAAAACCAATCCTGCTCCACTGGAGTTCGTTTTTGATGCTCCATCAAAATAGAGAACCCAATATTCTTTTTCCTTATCATCCTTCTCTTTGCCCCCATTATCGACTCCCTTGTCTTGAGGTATGGTATCTTCCTGCCCCCCGACTTCTTGGTTGGGTATGGTACATTCCACCACGAAGTCAGCTAGTGCCTGGGCTTTTATCGCCGTACGTGGCTTATACTTGAGATCGAACTCTCCCAGCTCTATTGCCCACTTAATCAATCTCCCACTTGCCTTGGGACTGTGAATGATATTTCTCAGGGGCTGATTTGTTAGCACCTCAATCTGATGAGCCTGAAAGTAAGGACGCAGCTTTCTCGAAGCCATTACCAAGGCTAGAGCAAATTTCTCAATAGTTGAATATTTCAATTCAGCACCATGCAGAATTTTACTGACATAGTATACGGGTTTCTGGACTTTCAGTTCCTCCTTAACCAACACCGCGCTCAAGGCACTCTCTGAAATAGCCAAGTACAAGAATAAAACTTCACTCAAAACTGGCTTGGCCAACAACGGGGCTTGCGCCATATATTGCTTCAGTTCTTCGAAAGCCTTCTGGTTTTCTTCGCTTCATACAAAGTCCTTAATATTTTTTAGTGACTTAAAGAATGACAGGCACTTGTCTCCTAACTTAGAGATGAATCGTCCCAGCGCAGCAACCCTTCCTGTGAGCTTCTGAACATCCTTGACAGTTTTTGGTGGTTCCATGTCCAGGATTACCTTTATTTTATCGGGGTTAGCCTCGATTCGTCTCTTTGAGACCATCAATCCCAAGAATTTTCCAGATCCTACTCCGAAAGCACACTTTGTAGGATTCAACATCATCTTGTGGTACCTCAGGACCTCAAAAGCTTCCCTCAAATGGGTTATATGATCAGTCTTTACTAGACTCTTGACTAACATGTCATTAACATAGACTTCCATAGTCTTACCAATAAGATCCTTAAAAATTTTATTTACCAACCTTTGATAGGTGGCTCCTGCATTCTTAAGACCAAACGCCATAACAAGATAACAATAAACACCAAAGTCAGTGATGAATGATACCTTTGGAATGTCATCCTTATGCATCTTAATCTGATTGTATCCGCTAAATCCATCCATGAAACTCAGCATCTCATGCCCAGCAGTGGCATCAATCAAAGTATCAATCTTTGGCAACGGAAAACAGTCTTTAGGGCATGCATCATTCAGGTCAGTGAAGTCTATACACATCCTCCACTTTCCATTAGCCTTCTTCACCATTACAGGGTTTGCTTACCATTCCGAAAATTGAATCTCTTCAATAAAACCAGCCTCTAAGAGCTTTTCTACTTCCTGTTTTATAGCCTCTTGTCTTTCTGGGACAAAATTTCTTTTCTTTTGTTTCACTGTCTTCCTGCTTGGATCCACGTTTAACTTATGAGTAATCAGCTCCGGGTCTATGCCTGGCATATCAGCTGCTGACCATGCAAACACATCACTATTTTCTTGCAAAAATTTCACCAACTTCCCTCTAAGGGGCTCCTCTAATGTGGCTCCAATGAAAGTCATCCTTTCAGGATTCTCGGGGTCTAAAAGAATTGAAACCAAGTCTTCTGCTGGCTTTCCTCTCTTCTCATCATTTTCTCGGACATGCATATCTTCAATAGGAAGAACCTGCCCCCCCAGCTCCATCTGCCCTCAAAGAGGCCACATAACAGCTTCTTACCAATTTTTGATCTCCTCTTTCTTCTCCAATCCCATCTCGAGTCGGAAATTTCATAACTGATTGATAAGAAGAAGGGGTTGCCTTAGAGGCATGTATCCCTGTTCTTCCCATGATAGCGTTGTTGGTCGAATTAGCCTTCACCACCATAAAGTCCAACATCTGAGTTGCTTGCCTTGGTTCCTGTCCTATGGTTGTTGGCAACTTGATTATTCCTTCTACGGGACATTCCACTCCTGCGAATCCATATATCGGCATGTTAGTTGGGGTCAATTGGGAGTCATTATATCCCATCCTTAAAAAAGTATCATGGAGCAAAATATCCACTGAAGCTCCATTATCCACAAGGACCCTTCTTACCGGGTTGTTCCCTATTATCGGGGTTATGACCAACGGGTCGTCATGGGAAAATTTCACACCCTTCAGATCAGAATCATCAAAAGACATTGTTACTCTTGTCCTAGCCCTCTTCGGGGCTTCCCCAACAATATGCATAACTTCTCAAGCATACGCTTTCCTGGAGTTCTTGGATAACCCTGCAGCAGTTGGTCCTCCAAAAATTGTGTTGATTACAGGCCCTCGTGGACGTGGTCCTCTGAAAATTGAATTTATCACCGGTCCCCTAGGTTGGGGATTTCGCCCTTGATCTTCTTGATCTCTCCTTCGATCATCGAAGTTCCTTCTCACATTGTTGTTTCTATCCCCTCCTTCTCCAGTGTATTTGTTCAATCTTCCTTTTCGAATCAGAAACTCAATTTCATCTTTCAATTGCCTACACTCATCAGTGTCATGGCCAACATCTTTATGAAATCTGCAATATTTGCTCTTATCTAGCTTGGCAGGATCAGCCTTCAAGGGCTTAGGCCAACGAATATCTCTATCTTTCTCAATCTCCATCAAAATTTGGCTTCTAGGAGCATTCAGCTTAGCGTATTCAGTGAACTTTTGCCCAGGTCCTCCCTTCTGGGGGTTGAATCAAAATTTTGTTCGGTTCTAGGATACTTGTCCTTAGCAATATACTCCAAATCAGTTTTCCGCTTCTTGCCTCCAGTGGGCTCATTACTTACGACGGTCTTCCTCATGCTTTCTTCAACCTTGATATACTTCCCTGCCCTCTCCTGGAGCTGCAACGTGCTTTCAGGGGGACATTTGGCCAAGGACATTTTGAAAAACTCATCCCTAGTTCCTTGTTGCAGTGCTATCATGGCTACCTTATCATCAAGATCTGGGACTTTTAAAGCCTCCTTTGTGAAATGATTCAGGTAATCTCTCAGGGATTCCTTTGCTCCCTGCACAATACTCATAAGAGATGCTGAACTTTTCTCATGGACTCTCCCACTGATGAACTGCTTAATAAAAGCCTGACTTAACTCTCTGAACGACCCAATGGAGTTTGGAGGCAAGCGACTATACCACCTCTGAGCCATACCCGACAGGGTTTGAGGGAAGGCCCGACACTTAATAGCGTCATTCACGGGTTGTAGTAGCAGTTCATTAGAGAACGTTCTAACATGATTAGCGGGATCTCCTGTGCCATCATAGGCTTTGATAGTTGGCATCTTGAACTTCCTTGAGATGTGGGCATTCATTATCTCTTCAGTAAAGGGCGGAGTAGGATCATCAGGATCTCTAAGGGGAAGAAGATTGCTTGGATCAGTCCTTGGGACAACAGCCCTTCTCCATACCGGACCATCCAGGTCTATGACAGGAGGAGGATTTCTCCCCCTAGGGGGCATCTGGGGTCTGGTGGTCTGGTGCACCTCCAAGTCGCGCCTCAGCCTTTGAATCTCAGCCTCATGAGCCCTGATTCTTTCCTGCACTTCTTGGGGATTCGCCCCTTGGGTGCTTTGAGGGCGTTGTCTTCCATCGGCCATCGGCTCTTTGCCAGGACGCCTCCTTCTTGGGGCCACTTCATCATTCGAAGATTCGGAGTCTCTCTCAGTATAAGGACCAGAAAATTCCCGATCCTCGGGGATAGGAGCCAAACCTCGTATATAGGGGGCGATTGCCCTCGCGCTTCACTTCGCCCAGCATGTCCACTTCCTCCAACCTCGGGGTAAAGGGGCATCCCATAAGGGGGTTAGTAGTAACAACAGTTGAATATTCATACCCGACAGTTCGAGAATTCACAGGTATATATAGTTGTTGAACTTGAGGATTCGTACCTTGAATAGTCGGGGGAGCCATCCCTTGTGGCTGAGGTTGGGTTGCCCCTATCTGGGCTTCCCCTTGAGTAGATGCATAAGTTGAGTGGGGAGGAATCTCCACGGTTAACGAAATCACCTGGGTTGTCCCCGATGGTGTTCCTTCCTCTAGAGCTCTAATTGTTCTCCGTGTTCTCGCCATGGTTGTTCTTGTGCTTCCCACAAACGACGCCAAATGTTATGGATTAAAAACTAATATATATGATTGCTGTATTTAGTACTAAGGAACGTGAGCTTCAAGGCTCGATTTGGCTGCTCTCGTGTTTCGTAGCTTAACTCTGCCTTTACGAGATGCCTACGTATCCCTGTGAATTAGATAATCAAGCCAAAAAACGTAGTTCTGATTTGTGGGGTGAGGCCCATTATATAGATGTGGGGGTCCTTGAATTGGACTTGGTATATGAGACTTGGTGGGCAAGTCTCATAATTAGAATGGACTTTGGAGTCCTAGATAGTAGGAAACTGATTCCTTATCCTTTTAGATCCCCTTGAGGCTAATCTGCAAGGATTTATATCCTTATCGGGACTCTTCTCAATAGCTGATGTTTTCCTTATTAATTAATTACGAAATTAATTAACAATATACAGGGTTTTTGGGCCTTCTTTGTTCCATCTGGCCTGATCTGGTCTATCAGGCCTGATCAACATGTTAACCTTTCTGGTCTGAATATCATACATCTTCTTATTGGGCCTTGCAGCCCAAATTGTAATATTTAATTATGTAATCAGGATTTATTTATCCCTATCATCATCGTCATCGAATCGTAGTAGCCTCGAAAGATTCCACAACAGAAGTTTGCAGCTTCCCGGAGTTGCATCCAGCTCAGCACAACCATCTCAAACGAATGCACCTATTGATAAGTGGCATTCTATACCACTTAGAACGTCTTATTATGACTTGAATTGATGTCTTAAAATCAAGTATTTTATGTATTTGATGTGTTTTCCTAATGTTTGTGCATTTCAGGGTATAACTTGCGTTTGTGGGGAGATTTCACTAGGAATAAGCCTAGGGGAGTTCTTGGCATTGGATGTGGGAAGTTAGGAGCAGAACGCAGCAGAAATCGGGAGCAGAATGAGGAATTTTCCAGTAACCTGCTGGGCGCCCGCTCAGGAAAGCTGGGCGGCCGCTTAGGATGCTGGGCGCCCGCTCAGGATTGCTGGGCGGCCGCTCAGGGGCGAGAAATTTAATACTAATTTTTTATAATCCTTATTCTGTTGGACTTCTGAGATGGTTGGTTCTTATGGGCTTCTATATAAGTAGTTTTCATAGACGTTTCACAAGAGCGTGGTATCAAGCAAGGAGCGAGGAGAGAAGAAAGAAAACCGTTTTAGCACATCGCAACGAAGAAGAGGAAGCATACATTTTTCTTGTGATTTATTTATTCATTGTATCATTGGATGCTAGTTTTCTTTACTTTGAACCTTATGACTCTTGTGACGTACTCTGGTTTTAATAAGTATTTTTATTAGTTTATATTGTGTGTTATTATCATGTTTTCGTATGAACCCATGGTGACGATGAGTTCTATCATGGGCTAATCGTGATCATGGGGTCGTAACGGATTTATTATGGATTTATTTAGTTAGTTGTTTAATACCTTAGTGTGTGTTGATTGTATGATATCTAGCATAGGTTGCGCTTATTTGTCTTATGTGCGTCGCGAACATATAAGATAGGTTGTTAATCTCTTGTGAAGCGACGATGGATCTTGAGGTTTAGAACTTGCCATGCTAGCATAGGTTCATGTATGTGTATGCATGATTAGTGGGTAACTCTAACCATTTTACTTTCCCTGTGTAATCATAAGGAATAACTTGTGCTTAAATTGTTATGTTGTCAAATTCTGTAGACATATAGGGTCTCAACATAATTGATGCCTATTCAACTTCTATCTTAATTGTGGATGTTTGATAGAATGGTATTAGTACAATGAAAGTTGGCTTTTATCAGTTTCGTGTTGTTCGATTAATATCATCATTGTTTCATGCTAAGGGTAATAACGATAACTATTGAAGGAAGTAGTAATGAAGTTATGATCTCATGTGTGTTTAATATTGTTAATTCAAGTGTCAATTAAGTGTTTAATTCTCGTAGTTAATTGTAGTTACTAACTAGTTAATTAAATCTAAGTGTTATTGTCTTGACGTTGAGAAGTAATCATACATTGGTGAGTAAGTGTTAATTGAACATAATTAGTCTGAGTCTTTGTGGGAACAAACTAGAAATTATTCTATATTACTTGCGAACGCGTATACTTGCGTGAATTATTAGCGCGTGTTTTGTGCCTAACAAATTTTTGGCGCCGCTGCTGGGGACTCGGCATATTTGTTTAGTTTATGTACTTACCATCAGTGGTCATTAGGACTCATTGATTAAGACGTGTTACTTATTGTTTCTGGTTGTGTTTCAGGTACTTTAACGAGCGTTTATGCAAACACATTCCTGTACTCGCAAGAGGACTTTAGATACGGCTGAGGAGACAGACTCAGTTCTTGATATTCGGGAGAAGATAGATTTTGAAGATTCAGATAAAGAGAGTGGGCAGAAAGAACCAATAATCATGGGTGATCGTATAGTTCCGGAAGATCCAGCTCTTATGGACTTTTCTCGGTCTAAAATTGATGACATTCAGTCAAGCATCCTTCATCCGGCTATTCAGGCTAACACTTTTGAAATCAAGCCGGGCACTATTCAGATGGTGCAGAATTTTGTTTCTTTCGGAGGTGCTGTGACTGAAGACCCCAACATGCATATCAGGAATTTTGTCGAAATCTGTAGTACTTTCAAATATAATGGTGTGACTGATGAGGCTATCAAGCTGAGGCTTTTCCCATTCTCTCTGAGGGATAAAGCTAAGGACTGGTTGCATTCTGAACCAGCTGGGTCCATCACTACTTGGCAAGATCTTGCGCAAAAGTTTCTGGTGAAGTTCTATCCAATGGCGAAGACTACAGCTATGAGGAGTGCTCTTACTCAGTTTGCGCAGCAACCAACAGAATCTATGTGTGAAGCTTGGGAGCGCTACATGGAGATGTTGAGAAAGTGTCCACATCATGGTATGCCTGACTGGATGGTGATCACTGGTTTCTATAATGGTTTGGGGGCCCAATCTCGGCTTATGCTCGATGCAGCAGCTGGAGGCGCCTTGTGGGCCAAAAGCTATACTGAGGCTTATAATCTTATTAAAACTATGGCTGCAAATGAGCATCAAAACCCAACTCAAAGGATGATGCCTGGGAAGGTAGCAGGTATTCTGGAAGTTGATGCAGCTACAGCTATTGCAGCGCAGCTCCAAGCACTGTCTTTGAAGGTCGATTTTTTAGCCAACTATGGAGTCAATCAGATAGCTATGGTCTGTGAGCTTTGTGCAGGTTCTCATGCTACGGATCAGTGTTCTCTTGTTAATAAAACTGTGCAGTATGTGAACAACTATCAGCGACCGCATCAGCCTGTGCCTGCTACTTACCATCCTAACAACAAAAATCATCCCAATTTCAGCTGGAGCAATAATCAGAATGCTATTCAGCAACCATATCAGCAAGGCGTAAGTAAACAGTTTAATCCACCTGGATTCCAGCAACCACAGCATTACGCTCAAAGGCAATCATATCCTCAACAAGGAGGTGTTGCTCCACCTTCTAGTGCTGATTTTGAGGAGCTCAAGCTGTTGTGCAAAAGTCAGGCTGTTTCTATCAAGACCTTGGAAAATCAAATCGGTCAAATAGCCAACGTAGTCCTCAATCATCAACCTGGCACACTTCCCAGCGATACTGAAATGCCAGGCAGGAAGGAAGCTAAAGAGCAAGTCAAAGCTATTACCTTAAGGTCTGGAAAAGTTGTTGATGCTGAAAAAGCGAAAGTTGGAGAAGCTGAAGTTGTGGATGAAGAAGAGAAGCAAAAG
This sequence comes from Apium graveolens, assembly GCF_009905375.1. Classification (NCBI taxonomy): domain Eukaryota; kingdom Viridiplantae; phylum Streptophyta; class Magnoliopsida; order Apiales; family Apiaceae; genus Apium; species Apium graveolens. Next base: position 86,016,933 of record NC_133656.1, read on the forward strand.
GAGAAAGCAGCGGAACCAAGGAAGACTACTTTTGAACACACTCTGCCTGAGGGTAATACAAGGGAGAAATAGAGCTCTATCCTCCACCACCTTTCCCTAAGAGATTGCAACAACAAAAGCTGGATAAGCAGTTCGGTAAGTTTCTGGAGGTGTTCAAGAAACTTCACATCAACATACCTTTCGCTGAGGCTCTGGAGCAAATTCCTAGTTATGCAAAATTCATGAAGAGTATTCTTTCAAGGAAGATGAAACTGGATGACCTTGAGACCGTTGCTCTAACGGAAGAGTGCAGTGCTGTGCTGCAACAAAAATTACCTCCAAAGCTTAAAGATCCAGGAAGCTTCACCATTCCTTGCACCATTGGCAAGTTATCTTTCGACAAATGCCTGTGCGATTTGGGAGCAAGCATCAATCTGATGCCATTGTCTATCTTCAAAAAGTTGAATTTTCCTGATCCAAAGCCCACCTACATGACTTTACAATTGGCTGATCGTTCTATTACATACCCACGAGACATAGTGGAGGACGTGTTAGTAAAGGTGGATAAGCTCTTCTTCTCTGCAGACTTTGTCATTTTGGATTTCGAGGAAGATAAGAAGATTCCCATAATCTTGGGAAGACCTTTCTTAGCTACAGACCGTACCTTGATAGATGTGCAGAAAGGTGAACTTACTATGAGGGTGCTGGATCAAGATATGACATTCAATATATTCAAGGCGATGAAATTCCCTAAAGAAGACGAGGAGTGCTTAAAGGTGGATTTGATTGATTCTGCGGTAACTTCAGAACTTGATCATATGCTAATGTCTGATGCCTTAGAGAAAGCCTTAGTGGGGGAAGTTGACAGTGACGATGAGGATGGCAATGAGCAACTACAATATCTAAATGCTTCCTCTTGGAGGCGAAAGCTAGACATGTCATTTGAATCTCTTGGTACTACTGATCTCAAGAATGCTGAAGGAAAGCTCAAACCATCTATTGAGGAAGCACCTAATTTGGAGCTTAAACCATTGCCTGAACACTTGAGGTATGCTTTTTTAGGTGATGCATCTACTTTACCTGTTATTATTGCATCTGACCTTTCAGGTAGTGAGGAGGAAAAACTCTTGAGGATTTTGAGAGAATTCAAATCGGCCATCAGATGGACTATAGCAGATATCAAAGGGATCATCCATTCGTACTGCATGCATAAAATTCTGCTAGAGGAAGGTAGTAAGCCGACTGTTGAGCAACAGCGATGACTTAATCCTATCATGAAAGAAGTGGTGAAGAAAGAAATTCTGAAGTGGCTGGATGCAGGAATTATATATCCTATTTCTGACAGTTCTTGGGTGAGCCCCGTGCAATGTGTACCTAAGAAAGGAGGTATAACTGTGGTAGAAAATGAGAAGAATGAGCTCATCCCCACTCGAATAGTCACAGGATGGAGGGTATGCATGGATTATAGAAAGTTGAACAAATCCACAAGAAAGGATCACTTCCCTCTTCCATTTATTGATCAAATGCTTGACAGGTTGGCTGGTCATGAGTATTATTGTATTCTGGATGGCTATTTGGGGTATAATCAGATTTGCATTGCACCAGAAGATCAAGAAAAGACTACCTTCACTTGTCCAATTGGCACGTTTGCTTTTCGCAGAGTATCGTTTGGCTTATGTGGTGCACCTGCCACTTTTCAGAGATGTATGATGGCTATATTCTCTAATATGATTGGAAACAATGTCGAAGTGTTCATGGACGACTTCTCCGTCTTTGGACATTCGTATGATGAATGTTTGAATAATCTTCGTTCGGTGCTCAAAAGGTGTGTGGAAACTAATTTGGTGCTCAATTGGGAAAAATGTAACTTTATGGTGCGTGAAGGCATTATTCTTGGGCATAAAGTCTCTAGTAAGGGTCTTGAGGTGGACAAAGCCAAGGTGGGAGTCATTGAAAATCTTCCACCACCTATTTCTGTGAAAAGAATCTGTAGTTTTCTTGGTCATGCGGGTTTTTATTGGCGTTTCATCAAGGACTTCTCGAAGATATCTAAGTCGTTGTGCAACGTGCTCGAGAAAGATGTGCCTTTCAAATTTGATGATGAATGCTTGGCGGCATTCGAGACTCTCAAGAAGAGTTTGATAACTGCACCAGTTATTACGGCACCTGATTGGACAGAACCTTTTGAGATGATATGTGATGTGAGTGATTATACGGTGGGAGCAATTCTTGGGCAGCGCAAGAATAATCTTTTTCATGTGGTCTACTATGCTAGTAAGACTCTAAATGGAGCTCAAATGAACTACACCACTACTGAGAAGAAGCTCTTGGCTATAGTCTTTGGTTTCAAAAAATTTCGATCTTATCAACTAGGGACAAAGGTGACAGTATTCACTGATCATGCTGTCATTCGCTATCTAGTCTCAAAGAAATATTCGAAGCCTAGACTTATTCGTTGGGTGCTCTTGCTACAGGAATTTGAGTTAGAGATCAAGGATCGAAAAGGTACTGAGAATCAAGTAGCTGACCATCTCTCTAGATTGGAGAATCCCAATTCTTCTTCACAAGATAAGACATTGATCAATGAATCTTTTCCGGATGAGCAGTTGTTCGCAGTCCAGGAGGAAGAGCCATGGTTCGCAGATATTGTGAACTATCTTGTCAGCAATATAATGCCTCCTAATATGAATGCAGCTCAAAAGAAGAAGTTTCTGCATGAGGTGAAGTGGTACATGTGGGATGAACCGTATTTATTTAGACAAGGAGCTGACCAGATCACCAGGAGATATATCCCATTCTGTGAGACGGAGGGGATATTACGAGACTGCCATTCCACAGTTTATGGTGGACATTATGGTGGTGAAAAGACAGCAGCTCGTATTCTGCAAGCAGGTTTTTTCTGGCCTACTTTGTTTAAGGATGCAGATCAGTTCGTTTGAAGGTGTGATCGTTGTCAAAGAGTGGGGAATCTTACGAGGAAGGATGAGATGCCGTTAAATGTGATGCTTGAAGTCGAGGTCTTTAATGTTTGGGGAATCGATTTCATGGGACCATTTGTCTCGTCCTGCAATAATCAGTACATCTTGCTGGCAGTCGATTATGTCTCAAAATGGGTAGAAGTCAAGGCTCTACCGACGAATGATGCAAAGGTAGGGTTGAGTTTTCTCCATAAGCAGATATTCACAAGATTTGGAAACCCACGAGTAATCATAAGTGATGAAGGGTCGCATTTCTGCAATCGTAAGTTTACTTCTATGATGCAGCGCTACAATGTGAATCATCGTGTTGCTACTACCTATCATCCGCAAATGAATGGTCAAGCTGAAGTGTCTAATAGAGAGATCAAGCGCATTCTAGAGAAAGTTGTTTGTCCGTCAAGGAAGGATTGGTCTTTAAAGCTCGATGAAGCTATTTGGGCTTATAGAACAGCATACAAGACTCCACTTGGGATGTCATTTACCTATGGATCTTGAGCATAAGGCTTATTGGGTGTTGAAGAAGTTGAACCTTGATCTAGATGCAGCTGGGAAGAAGCGAATGCTTCAGTTAAATGAACTTGATGAATTTCGACTTCAAGCGTACGAGAACAACAAAATGTACAAGGAAAAAATAAAAAGGTGGCACGACAGGAAGCTATCCCCTAAGTCATTCGTGTCAGGGCAACAAGTTCTTTTATTCAATTCTCGTCTCCGAATTTTTCCTGGAAAGTTGAAATCAAGGTGGTCTGGACCTTTTATTGTCAAAACTGTGTTTTCACATGGAGCGGTGGAGATTTTTGAGAATGATCCGGGCCAAGCATTCAAGGTTAATGGTCAGAGAGTGAAGCATTACTATGGGGACACGTCAAACCGGGAAGTGGTTAGTGCCGTTTTATTGTCAACTTGATCAAAGTACTATGCGTCAAGCTAATGACGTAAAAGAAGCGCTTCTTGGGAGGCAACCCAAGATTTGTGACTATAGGAACCCTTAGAAGTTAGTAACCTATCCAAAACAAAAAAAAATCAGAAGAAATTGGGCAGAATTTTTTTTTTCCAGAGACCCCTTGGGCGCCCGCTCAGGAATGCTGGGCAGCCACTCAGGACCCGACTGTCAGAAAAAAAATTTCCTTAAAAAAAATCCAAAAAAATCAGAAAAACCCAAAAACAAAATACAAACCCACAACCCACGATTTCTTTTACACAACCCACATTTTATCTTCCACAAACCCCACTCCTACTCTAATTTTAACCCTAATTCCTACCCTATATATACACACAACTCCTCCATATACACTCCCATATACTTTCAACTTTAAAACTCTAACCTACACTCAAGACACAACTCTTAACACTTTTTCTCAGTTTTAATGGCACCTAAGAGATCCCGGACTATTGATAGCAGCAGCACCGTTCCTACTGCTGATTCTTCGAGGGGAACTGCTGCGAGACCTCGTTTGATGGATAGGGCTGCTGAGGTGGAGTATACTAGGCTTCTGGCTAAGCCGATTTTGAAAGAGATGGGATTTTTACCATCAGGGAGGGATGGTGAGTTGTTACCAATGATTGCGGAGAAAGGGTGGATTTCTTTTTGTGAGTCACCGGAGGCGGTTCCAATGAGTGTGGTTCGCGAGTTTTATGTGAACGCCAAGGCTGAAAAGAATGGGTTTACTGTTGTTCGTGGGCTTACTGTGGATTATCAGCCGGAGGTGATTCGCCGTGTTATTGGGCAGCGACAACGGAAGCCCACATAGGAGAATTGGAATGAGAAGACCCCGCGGACTTTGATTAGGATTTGATTTGTGCTACTCTCTGTCAGCCGGGCACGGTGTGGAAGTTCAAGACGGGAACTAACGAGTATCGTTCTTTTCCGGCGATTGCGATGAATAGGTATGCCCGTGCATGGAATGCCTTTATTTGTGCTAATATTTTGCCTATTTCGCATGCACATGAGGTTACAGTTGAGCGAGGAAGGTTATGTGGACCTTGGTGAGTTCATCTACCAAGGGATTTTGAATTTTTTGAGGGGGGCAAAGCACATGAACATCCCTTATGCATTACTGTCACGAAGCCGTGCAGAGCAGTGGGAGTTCAATGTTTTTCTCACTAGCAGCTACAAATGTCGGCCGCTCCTATTGACTTAGCAACTCTGAATACGATGCAGGAGTGGATGGGTGGAGAGCCCGAGGAGCATGGTTTGGGATATCATCTTCCAGGAGGATGTCCAGTAGCTGGTGCTACCATGGTCAGTCTCAGTCAGGGTCGTGATTAGGCAGGCTCTTCTAGATCTCAGGAAGGTGCTGGGATGGCTGATGCCCAGTATAGGAGGCTGTCGAGGAGGATGGATGCGATGTATGAGTCGCAGAGTAGGTTCGCTCAGGAGCTCACCCTTGCATTTGGGACTGCTTTCAGAGGCCTTGGAGCTGACATCCAGTGGCCCGTTTTTGGTGAGGACTCTGCTTATCCGCCTCTTGATACTCCACCCTCTGAGGGTGATGATGATGATTTCTCCGAGTAGGTATACCCTGTGTTCATTTCTACAACCTTCACTAGGGACAGTGAAGATTTTAAGTTTGGGGGTGGTAGTTAAGGAATATTTTTGTGTGTGTGTCATGTAGTTGCATATTCATGATAGTTTAGTTCATATAATTGCATATTTTTTCCATATATAGTTTTTTTATAGTTTTATTTATCATGTAATTTAGCTCATGCATATACCATGATCCCTTTTGCGTTGTTTTACCGACTGATTTGTGATATTGATGCAAGTGTAGTGATAGCGTTAGAGTGATGATTGAGTCTTGTAGGTTGACATGCATGCTAGAAATACTTGTAATTTCACTAAGTCTTAGAGTATGCTTAAGGACTAGATGGTTGTCATGGTTTGATGGTTTTTAAGGTTAATCTATTTATTATGCTTAGAATTTATGATAGGCTCTTAATGATAAAAGGCATGAAAAGAAAAAAATTGGAGTAAAAATTGGAATTCATTGCTAATTATGGCTAGGTGTCAAATGGATAGTATCCGGCTCGTATTTTTATGCGAGTAGTCTAGGGTTGAGCAAGATAGAGCGAAACGCACTTGCTCAGAAATTTGAAAAAAAAGAGAAAAAAAATAGAAAAAAAGAGAAAAAAAGGGAAAAGAAAAAAAAGAGTTAATGCATAATTGATCACGAGTGGGCTCTTTGGTATTCGAGTTATTAAGTTCTTAGGGGACTTTGTACCTAGTGACCTAAGGCTTTTATAGTCTGGTATCCGCTAACCTAACGCTCGCTAAATGGATGCCATTGCATAAGTCTTTTGTGGACCTCACTCATTGCACGGTCAAATAAGCATTTGTTGTTGTGTTGAATAAAAGCATGATTCCGTAATAAGCTCCAGTGATTTTGAAGTGTTATAAGTCATTTTATGCCTAGAATTTATTCTTCGTATAATCATGTGATTGCCTTGAGTATAATCGAGTTATGATAATTGTTCTAGTTTTGAAGCATATATGTTAAGCATCCGCACACACCACGTTTCTGGTTGTATGTTAGTTTGCATGATTTGATTGATCTTTATCCACCTAATTGCATTTGTTGAGATGTTATTAGTTGGTTGGTTTAGTCATTGTGAGGGGGACAGCGGCATTTCATGTAGATTGCATTCATGCATGTTTTTGTTTGGCTTTTGAGTCTGTGATGCTTGAGGATAAGCATCGATTTAAGTTTGGGGGTGTGATAAGTGGCATTTTATACCACTTAGAACGTCTTATTATGACTTGAATTGATGTCTTAAAATCAAGTATTTTGTGTATTTGATGCGTTTTTCTAGTGTTTGTGCATTTCAGGGTATAACTTGCGTTTGTGGGGAGATTTCATTAGGAATAAGCCTAGGGGAGTGCTTGGCATTGGATGTGGGAAGTTAGGAGCAGAACGCAGCAGAAATCAGGAGCAGAATGAGGAATTTTCCAGTAACCTACTAGGCGCCCGCTCAGGAAAGCTGGGCGGCCGCTCAGGATGCTGGGCGCCCGCTCAGGATTGTTGGGCGGCCGCTCAGGGGCGAGAAATTTAATACTGATTTTTTATAATCCTTATTCTGTTGGACTTCTGAGACGGCTGGTTCTTGTGGGCTTCTATATAAGTAGTTTTCAGAGACGTTTCACAAGAGCGTGGTATCATGCAAGGAGCGAGGAGAGAAGAAAGAAGACCGTTTTAGCACATCACAACGAAGAAGAGGAAGCATACATTTTTCTTGTGATTCTTTTATTCGTTGTATCTGTAATAACCCCAAAATTTTGGACTTTTATTGTTATTCCTAGATCTTATTAGTACTCTATATGGTATATAAGTGTATGTAAAGATCGTCAGAATCCAAATTCGAACACTTTGATTTTTCCCGAAAATCCACCAGATACCGAAAGAATTGAGTATAAGGTAACAGGATAAAAAGGATTTAAATTCAAGGATTATAAGAGAGGATCATAAAAGGAATATAATTTATTGAGAAAGGTTAAGGGAACCCAAGTAATAAGATCCCGGGTATGATTCCTCAAACGATAAACGAAAATGAAAGTTAAGCGAACCGTATAACAGATCAGCGATCATTAGCCAAGTAATTAGGAGTTAATCAAAGAGGTTAGTGATGATGATTTCATCACACCAACAAGAAGAAGACAAGTGTGGGAAGATGACATAAGAGGATGACATAAGCATGACACAATGGGAAGGAATTGTTGGTTGATTATAAGCCACACAAATTTTACCATGGTAAAAGGTTAGTTAACAACAAAAACAAAGCAACCAAGCAAACAAATTCATTTCTCTTCCCCCCCATCTCCTTGCTCATGGTTTTTTTTGAAGAAAAACAAGAAGAAAAATTTCCAAACCCAAGCTCCACTCAATCATAATTCAAGAGGTTTGTTTCTTTGGATCCTATATTTCATAACTAAGAAGAGCAAGTAGTTTGAGTGATTGAATCAAAGGTTTTCTATCTCAAATAAATCATTTTAGTTTAGGGTGAATAGTAACTTTCAAGAACAAATTTTTGATTCTTGATTTTATTTGTAAGGTCAAGGTAGCTTAAGCATAGATTAAGGCTTCCATGGGCATTCCAAGGATCTTTCATGGATTAAAAGCTTCAAGGAAGGTATAAAACTTCAAACCCTAGTTTTACTTTGAATATTTAGGAGTGGTTTTGATTAATATAGTTCATGAGAAGCATGATGCTTGTGTGTTTAAAGTTTGGTTGGGTTTGTAGTGATTGGATTTTAATTGAGGTGTTGATGATTGTTAATGGAGGAGTAGTAGTTTAAATGTTTAAGCATGAATTGAACCTTGTTTGATTTAGTAGTTTGGTTGAATTTGAAGATAGTATGATATTGGATTAAATTGAGATTCTTGGGCTTATTATGACTGAAATCAGTAGCATTGATGTGTATCTTGAGTTGTTGATTGGTAGTTGGATTGATATGATTTGGAATGGTAAAATTTGGGAAATCGCGTAAACATAGCCGTCGTAATGCCCGATTTACCTTAGAATGTTTTGTTCTTAACTTCAGGACCCGTGAACTCACTGTTAGATTCTGACCATTTCCATGTTTAGATAGTTCATGTTACGAGCTTCGTTTTGATGTGTGGTTCGCTTGAGTCCGATGTACGGTTTAGGAGAAACGACCGTTTTAAATAACGACATTTCGCGAACGAACCATTACCCCTTGCCTTACTTTGAAACCTTGGTTAAGGCCCTTAAATGACTAATTGGAGTATGAAACAATTATGTAAAGTGTATTAGGCAGTTGGTAGAGTACTCGCGAAAGAATCGCCTTAAAATTCTTAATGGTTAATTTATTAAAAATGGTGGAGCCGAGGGTACTCGAATGACTTATGTGATTCGTTAAGCGTAAGAAGTGACCATAAGAGAACGTTAGGGTTCAATTGGTTAAAGTCTAGTTTCTTAAGCGACCGGGGTTTAATTCTGACTTATGTTGTTGTTCATAGGTTATCAGACCCACTCTAAGCTTAAGTCTATCCGGGAACACTCAGGCAAGTTTTCTACCCGTTATACTGTTGTTGTGATGTATATATGTATATGCATTATCTTGTGATAAGTGCATGATTATTATTAGCAAAGTCTTGCGATATATTGGAGCATATGATATGATATTTATATGCATGCCTGTTTCGTAATCTTGATATCTAATTGTTGATTCAAATGCTTATAAGTTGCATAATACCTATGCTAGAGATAAGCAGTAGTTGCGTATACCCTTAGTATAGGGGACCCAAAGGTGAACATTTTCTAGACCGGGAGTCGATGTTCCCGAGTATATTATATACATATATGTTTAAATATATATAGATATAGTTTTCAAAACTATTAATCGAATAAGGTTTATTCGATAACTTTATTTTAATTAATGAATATTATTTTGAATATTCACTCGAGGACTTATGACTCCGCTTAATTTATTAAATTAATATTATTTTTAAATATTCAATCGAGGACTTATGACTCCGCTTATTTTATTAAATAATATTCTTTATTTTATTAAAGAATAATGTTTCGATAATCAAACTCATTTTCGATTATTCAAATAAAGATCGTACTTTCGTATAAGTATATCTTTGGTTATTTATTATTCATTTCAAGTATGAGTTCTAAAACTTCTACTTCAAATTATTTTTATAAAGATTATCCTTATGGGAATATTATTTAAATAATAATATTCGGATATTTTCTAATATATCGGGACTGATTTATTTCATTAAATCAGCATTACTCCAAACATTCTTAAAAATGTTTTTGAGTCTTCAAAATGATTTTTAAAAGTTAGAGCGGATCCCAAAACTCATTTTTATATTTAAGATCTTCCTTTCAAAAGGGATTTAAATACTCGCTCAAAATCTGAGGGATCCGGCTCTGTGGTGTATTTTATATTCGCAACGAGGTTGCTGTTTTGAGAAAACATTTTGATTACTTGCCCAACGTCCGGGAAGTAAGTCCATCTATTTGAGTCGGCATAAGCAACATGGGCTCAGTGGGCGTCCATGAAAGTGTAAGTGGCTCAGTGGGAGTCCATCAATGCGTAAGTGGCTCAGTGGCAGTCCAGCATAGGTCCTAATACAGCCAGGGTGATGACCAGTGGGAAATTCGTCCTTCTACTAGTAGAAAAGGTTACTTATTGGTATCTTTGCCTGATCAGCAAGATATCAGGTTTATGCCAAGGTTTTCTCCTTTCCAAATTCATTGGATATTACAACTCTGTTTATAATTTTCATAACAGAGGTTTTTAAGGAGTGTATGAAATGTATATATATAGGTGTATATATATATATCGGGACTTAATGAAGTATCTCGTAACTTCATTATTTATAATGATATTTCAAGGATTGAATCTATTCAAATCTTATCTTGTAGTCTCATCTATGTGATGAACTTTTGAAACGGATTATACCTTGAACGGTGGTAGTTCAAGTAGTATTCGGAAAAGATATAAGTATATTGGAGTATCTCTTGTGACGTACTCTGGTCAATATATTGGATGCAAGTTTTCTTTACTTTGAACCTTATTACTCTTGTGACGTACTCTGGTTTTAATAAGTATTTTTATTAGTTTATATTGTGTGTTATTATCATGTTTTCATATGAACCCATGGTGACGATGAGTTCTATCATGGGCTAATCGTGATCATGGGGTCGTAACGGATTTACTATGGATTTCTTTAGTTAGTTGTTTAATACCTTAGTGTGTGATGATTGTATGATATCTAGCATACGTTGCGCTTATTTGTCTTATGTGCGTCACGAACATATAAGATAGGCTGTTAGTCTCTTGTGAAGCGACGGTGGATCTTGAGGTTTAGAACTTGCCATGCTAGCATAGGTTCATGTATGTGTATGCATGATTAGTGGGTAACTCTAACCGTTTTACTTGCCCTGTGTAATCATAAGGAATAACTTGTGCTTAAACGTTATGTTGTCAAATTCTGTAGACATATAGGGTCTCAACATAATTGATGCTTATTCAACTTTTATCTTAATTATGGATGTTTGATAGAATGGTATTAGTACAACGAAAATTGGCTTTTATCAGTTTCGTGTTGTTCGATTAATATCATCATCGTTTCATGCTAAGGGTAATAACGATAACTATTGAAGGAAGTAGTAATGAAGTTATGATCTCATGTGTGTTTAATATTGTTAATTCAAGTGTCAATTAAGTATTTAATTCTCGTAGTTAATTGTAGTTACTAACTAGTTAATCAAATCTAAGTGTTATTGTCTTGACATTGAGAAGTAATCATACAATGGTGAGTAAGTGTTAATTGAACATAATTAGTCCGAGTCTATGTGGGAACAAACTAGAAATTATTCTATATTACTTGCGAACGCGTATACTTGCGTGAATTATTAGCGCGTTTTGTGCCTAACACATATCTTAACTTATTCGTTGGTACTACATCCAATAGTCCAACAGGAACTCGATATGAGCTCGATCGTCCTCACATAGCTATACACACTTCTACACACTCTCGTTTCTAGTTTACTATAACCTTAGCTCTAAAACCAACCTGTAATGCCCCCAAATCCGGGGTCAAGGGATTTGGTCGTCACTATGAAACCTCAATCCAAATTAACATGTTTAATCAATAAACAAATGCCAGCGGAAGATATTTAGCATAAATAAACCCAAACTAATCCAAGATCTTTTAAGGTTACAGTTCTAGAAACAAGATATCCAAATTCCATAAATAAATTTTTCACTTTCTTTTAAAACTCTTTGCAACAATTCTCAATCTCAAAACTTAACCCGCTAGTATAACTTCGAAAAGAAGTATACTAGGCCCAACTATAAAATACACAACTATAATATAATATAATATAAACAACTTTATACAATAAAACTTAAACTAGTTCGCAAACCCTGGACCAACCACCTTCCAAAAGCTTCTTCTTTGCTTCCTCGAATTACGCAACTAAACAGCGCAAGCTGATCCTCACTGGAGGTTATATTTGAAAACAAGAAAGTATGAGCGAAAGAAATGCTCAGCAAGATCATTATGACATTTAAAGGGTCTTTTGATATAAAACTGACATCTGCATTAGAGCAGAACATTTAAAAATTATAATTGCTGAATCATAAAATTTTAGTTGAGGAACACCAGAATTGGTTCCTTAATTGTATCCAAAACCATTTTGATATTTTTGAGCGAAATGCTTCAGCAATACTTTGAATCTTGATGAGAATAAAACTCGTAAAACAGTATTTACGGAAATATCGTAAACAACAATAACATGAAACAATGATTATGGATTGAATCACAAACTTTATTCAAAATTGAACTCTTGAAATTAATACTTATTTTGTTGTCATATCAAATTAGATATCAATACAAACTTTGATGCTCACAACCTACTCGCGCTAAAATAGGAAAGTCAACATCAACCATCTACATTAATACCACCTTTGATATTTAATAACTTAAAAATCAACATCAATCAGCAACCGAATTAAAACTGTATTCCACCTTTATTCGAAACCAAAATAGTTGATAAATAATTCCTTATAAGATTATCAAAAGCAATATAATAATTTAGATTGGAATCCTCGAATGACGGTGTGTTGTCGTCGGTGATCAGTCGCGGAGCAACACCGATATGTCGAAGCATATCCAACTAAACAAATGGGGCACCCAAGGCACATATCGGCCTAATGGTATTATATCCTGTATAATACCTAAATCTCCGCTGGACCGCCGCCACGACCTCTTACGCAACCATCCAATCTTAAAATATTTTATTGAAAGGGGTCATAATCCTCGACACCCTTATAAACTTTTATTCCCCCATTTACTTGGGGAGGAATACTCGCAAAACTAACTCATTTTTCTCAAAAACCAAAACATTTATAAATCCATTCATTTGATAAGTAAAATCACCTAGCTATTATGAACATAGAATAGCAGAAGAGTACTTTCATAAAAAAATCATTTAATTCATCGATATATAAAACATTTATCTATCTTGAAGTGAGAATAGGGAAAACAATACTTGCATAAGAAGATTTAAAATAAATATCACTTGAACAATAAGTGATGATAGGGATACTTGCCTTTGGGTTTTAGCAGTTAGTCACACTCGCAACGACACATCTATTTGATATTCTGTCTCAAAACATCATTATCTTTATTTTCCTAATCCTTTGGCCTACTGCTCATTCAGTGCTACACTTCAATATTCGATACTATTCAGCTTTAGTCTTCATCCATATCATCTGGTCCTGATTGTCTTGAAAGACTCACATCTATAATTAAAAGATACAATTTTAATCGTCTAAACGATAATTACTCGACGAACTGCGCGTCAAACCCTATTGTCTACCCAAACGATAGCCCGCACTTAAAGAAGACAGTCAAATACAAGACTCTTGACTCACGTACGCATATAATTCACATAGCACGTAAACACATAACTCACGTATCACATAATTCATATCACATATGACTCGTTTCGTTAAAAGGTTCGACTCGGTACGTTTAAAACTGAAACCGGGTCAAAAATATGATTTATCGCTCAAAAATCGACTCAAAATGATTCGTAAAACAAGAGACCTTTTGAAACAAAAGAATTTGGGTCTCGAAAGTATTTTGAATGAAAGCGGAATATTTTTCAGAGTCTATACGCGTTCGTTTCGTATTTAACGAACGAACGGTTTATTTATTATGAATAAAATAGGAAATACACGAGAATAAATCAATTAATACTAATATTCATTGATTTTTAAATACTTAAACGTAATTTTTAAAAGCTCAAAAATAATTTTTAAATCATTATTTAGGAAAAATCATAATTAAAAATGATTTTTTCATAATTTTTGGAATTAAAAATACAATTAATACAAATTATGTAAATAAACTGATTAATTATTAAAATAATTAATCAATTTAAATAAATAAAATTTTCGGATTTTTGAAAATAATAAAAGAAAATAACTTTTGGAATTTAAAAATAATTAATGAATAATTTTAAGAATTTACAACAATAATTAAAAGATTTTTAGAATTAAAAGAAATGGTTTTTTTTAAAAATAAAAAATGAATTTTGAATTAAATTTTAAATCAAATTTGCAGAAACATTTCTTTGAAATCAGGAAAGGGGTGATTTGGATCAAACCCGGATTTTATGAAACAAAAACGGGTCGGGTCCCTAGGCAAATGGGTTGCCAAGAACAACAAGAACTCGCCGGAAAATCTGCAGATTCCGGCTTGTTCTCGGTGGTTCCGGCGAACCCCGATTGGTCCTCAAACCATCACGTTCTAGGCCGTTCTTTAGCTAACTCATCCGCAAATTAATTGGGCAACTCAAAGTGAGTCACCACCGCAACAGACGAGCTTGAGCTCGTCACTTCCGGCCGATTAACAGCCAAAAACCGGCAAACTCGTCGGTTTTCCGACGAGCTGCCCAACAACAACCAAACTCAGCAACCTATATCTACAAACAAAGCTTATATTCACAGGAATCTGTTCACGCACCCATAATCATAAACTAATCAACAAGAAGAACAACAAATTTGATCAAAAATTCGCCTTCTCAAATCGAATTCAAACTATCAATTCTAGTAATCAATCAATTTGGATTTATACTCTAATTGACAGTAAACATCGTGTTAAAACTAATTATAATATCAATAACAACCGAAAATCAACTCAACTCATAAACCTTAATTCAAGAACAATGGTAAAAATCGAGTTTGTGCAATAATCAACCTTTGATTGAGATGTTTGTATCAATAGAAGGAGCATGAACAGGGCTTCATTTCGAGTATTAGAGCGTCAAAAACGGATCATCGAAGCTCCTGAAATCACTGGATGAAGAACAAGAATGGATTTTCACCCCCAAACTCAAGTTCTTGACTTTCTATTTTGTTTTTAATAAAAATAATGAAATAAATTCAGTATTTAGGCTATTTATATTTTTTGAAATTTTATATCCCAAAATCAATTTAGGGTGTTTTTATCCCCCTAATTAAAATAATTAGGCCCAAAATATAATTAGAGGGAATAATTTTTAAAAACGATAAAATATAAAGTTTGTATCAAATTCCCAAAAATAGCGAGTAATTAAAAAATGTAGAAATACTGGGTATTTGAAATACGATTGATTTTATAAGAGTAAAAACACGAATTTTATGGGCCTTGACGTCCCGGTGGGGTCCCGGTCCATTTATTTTTGAAAAACAGAAATGATCCTTAAATAAACAGAAAATCCCCAAAAACACATAAAATACATTCAACACACATATAACGAGATAAAACGAATAACACAATTAAACACACGTCCAAATTACAGATCGATTCATATAAATACATCTTAAACACGTAACAAGTATCCTACTGGATCATATCAGATCCGAAAGTACATTACTTAGCCGCTAAGTAACTATAAAATGATATAATTTAATATCAGATTTGGATAATTTTCAAAACCGAGCTTCTTGTAAAATACCATATGAGAAAATAATGTAAAATATCCTGTCACTAGAGAATACTGGTTTTATTGATTTACCGAAAGGATCATCGTATCGAAAATTTTGCGTCGGGACTCGTACGGGTCAAACCGTAATCCGGATCGAAAAAGTTAAAACACGAAAAATGTCCGGAATTACCTGATTAGGTTAGGAAGGAGTTTTCGGAAGAGTTTCGGGTTGTAAAAATGCAAAAACGGTTGAAATTGGACGATTCCCGGCTTTATAAAATAGTTTATAATTACTCAGAAATTAAATAATAAATTCACAAATCATTATAAAATCATATAACAGACCAAAAATTACCAGAAAATATCACAATTATCTATATTTTATTCTGGACATATAATAATTATAATATTTACTGAATATCACATATAAACATCCAAAACATCAACTCCACTTACCAGATAACTCACTAAAATTCACATAAAAATCACATAAACAACTTCAAATAATAATAATAATATCTGAAAGTATGGGATATTACAATAATATTCAAATTATCAGTTGACAGTGACAACACAGTCACATGCGTCGGGTGTTTTGAAATGGAATGTGGTAGCCTAATTGCAGGATTTAGAGAACAAAGAAGCATTACCATTTCCATGCAATTATGAAGATATTCAAAGATGCTGGATAGAGTAATGTAGCAGCATGAAGTTAGACTAGATTTAGTTTTTCTTATTGTCTTGTATTACTATCATGTAACTTGGTGATATATAAACCAAGTGTAGCAAGTAGAACAACTTAACTAAGTAAGCATTATTTTCAGAGAGATAGAAAAGGTTGTATCTGTTAAGAATCTCTTTGTAATTTTGTAAGTTCTCTTGTAAGCAACTGTGTGCTATTCAAGCATCACAAAGTTCTTAACTTTATATATATCTCTGGTGGATAAGTTCAAATCCACCAGAAAGTTTTAAAGCTTCGTGTTTTATTGCTTTGTATTTTGATTTCTATTTTATTCTCATTCTGCACTTCGTGCAAAATCAAACACAGTTATATATTAAATAAGAACATGCTTAAAATCAGAAAAAGAAGCCAGAATTACATTCAACCCCCTTCTGTAATTCTTGTTGCATTTTTTGGGAATAATAATTGGTATCAGAGCAAGCTCTTGAGGTACAAAGAGTGTAAAGATCACAACAATCAACAAGATGAACAAAAAGGATGTTAGAGTAAAGATTCCATTTATGGACAAAGACAACTATCACCATTGGAAGATGAAAATGCACCTACATCTTTCTCAAGATGAAGCCTATGTGGACTGCATTGAGAGAGGTCATCATGTTCCTATGAGAGCTGCTACAGGAAATGAGCCATCAGTTCCAAATCCCAAACATGAATGGTCTAATCCAGACATTGAACAAGTTAGGAAAGATAAAAAGGCCATGAACATACTGTTTAATGGTGTTGATGGTGATATGTTTGACAACATCATTAACTGCAAAATAGAAAAAGAGGTTTGGGATACAATTTAAATCATTTGTGATGGAACTGAGCAAGTAAGAGAGAACAAAATGCAGCTCTTGATTCAGCAATATGAGCATTTTCACTATGAAGAAAGTGAGTCACTCACTAATATATTTAGTAGATTTCAAAAGCTACTGAATGCTCTCAAGTTGCATGAAAGAGTCTATCAAACAAAAGACTCAAATCTTAAATTCCTTAGATCTCTACCAAAGGAATGGAAGCCCATGACAGTCTCTTTAAGAAACTTTCAAGATTACAAGGAATTCACCTTGGAAAGGGTGTATGGAATTCTAAAAACCTATGAGCTTGAAATAGAGCAAGATGGAAAGATGGAGAAAGGAAGGAAGAAAGGAGGATCCATTGCACTAGTTGCTGAACAAGATAAGGAAAAGGAGATGAAGGTTGAAGCTGTTGAATCTACATCAAATTCAATGGTCTGTGAAAGCAAGGGTAAAGGGCTGGTAGCTGAAAATGAAGAATAGTTGAGCCAAGATGACATGGATGACATAGATGAGCATCTTGCTTTTCTATCCAGGAGATTTTCTAAGCTCAAATTCAAGAAGAATTTTGGAACAGCTAAGTCAAACAGAAACATGGTTGATAAGTCTAAATTCAAGTGTTTCAAGTGTGGCTTGGCAGGTCATTTTGCAAGTGAATGCATGATGCCTGATTCTAGTAAAAAGAAGTTTGATCCTGTTGATTACAAGAAAAAATACTTTAAGTTGCTCAAGCAAAAGGAAAGTGCTTTCATTACATAAGAAAATAACTGGGCTACAGATGGATTGGATGGAGATGAAGAAACAAACTATGTCAACCTAGCCCTAATGGCCAAATCAGATGAAACAGAAGTTAGTTCATCCAGTAATCAGGTAATCACCACTAACCTAGCACATTTAACTAAGTCTGAGTGCAATGATGCCATAAATGACATGTCTACTGAACTGTATCATTTGCGTGTAACTCTTAAGTCTCTCACTAAGGAAAATGCTAAAATTAAAGCAAACAATTTGTTTTTAAGTGAGAGTAATAATGTGCTAGAGTCTCAATTCATTGAGTTTGAAAAATTAAGAATTGAATATAAAACTGCCAAGGATGAATTAACTGAATCTTTAAAGAAAGAAGAGATTTTAAGGAAGCAACTTGAACGATAACATGAAGTAATTAAGGCATGGAAATTTCCAGAGATGTCCATGCTCAAATTACTAAGGTTCAAGGAATAGAGTCTTTTTGTGATGCATCCTGGAAAAAGAACAAGGAGAAGCTTGATTCCAATTTGGTTGAAGGAATTTTAACGGATGTGGATTTGACGGATGATGAAAATTATCCGTCAAATAATCAAAAGGATTATCCGTCGAAAGATAATGAGCCACATCCGTCAAATGTAAGTAAGCTAGTTAGCAAAGCTAAGCTAGCTAAGTTGAATGATAAGTATGGATCAGTTTCTAAAAACTTTGTTCCAGGAGAAATCAAGTCAATTGAGAAAAGAAAAGAGAGTAAATGTTGGTCATCTATCTATCAAACAATTGAATGATAGACTAGATAAGATTGAGGTTAAAGCAGAATCAAAAAGGAAAAACAACAGAAATGGGAAGGTAGGAATTAACAAACATAACGACTACACACCTGATAAATATGCTCCAAGAAAAATCTGTGTCAAATGTGATAGTGTTAATCATTTGTCTGTTAATTGCAAACTTGATATGCCTACCCCTATGTCTGCACCTCCTTCATTTCCCAGCATGCCTACAATGCCTGTTAATGTTATGCATGCACAAAATTTGAATGCACAATATGCTAACATGCCATTTGCACCTAATCGTTATTATGATGCATTTAGTATGCCTCAAATGCCATTTAGCATGCCTTATTGGAATAACATGTTTGCACAAAGCATGCATTTTCATGGTAATCAAAATATGCATGATAATTCTGCTTCAATGAATGGTTTCAAAGGTCCAACTCAAATGACAAAGGATGAATCTGATATACCCAAGTCAAATGAGATCAAACCTAAGAAACCAAAGAAAAAGGTTAACAAGGCAGGACCCAACGAAAATTGGGTACCAAAATCAACTTGATTCAATTTTGATGTGTGCAGGGAAACAGATTGAATCTTTGGTATTTGGATAGTGGGTGCTCAAGGCACATGACTTGAAATTCTACCCTGCTCACTGAGTTCAAGGAAAGAGCTGGCCCAAGTATCACTTTTGGAGATGATAGCAAGGGTTATACTGTGGGATATGGCTTGATTTCAAAGGATAATGTCATCATTGAAGAGGTTGCCCTAGTGGATGGACTCAAGCATAATCTGTTGAGTATCAGTCAGCTTTGTGATAAGGGCAACTCAGTCACTTTCAATTCAGAAGCCTGTGTTGTGACTAACAAGAAGAGCAACAAAGTAGTTCTCATTGGAGTGAGAAAAGGCAATGTATATCTAGCTGACTTCAACTCAACAAATGCAGAATCTATAACTTGTCTTCTTAGTAAAGCAAGTCAAGATGAAAGTTGGCTATAGCACAAGAAGCTGTCCCATCTAAACTTTAAGACCATAAATGAGCTAGTCAATAAAGATTTGGTTAGAGGTATTCCTCAAGTGGAGTTTACAAAGGATGGATTATGTGATGCCTGCCAGAAAGGAAAGCAGATTAAAGCATCATTCAAAAAGAAGCTTGATTCAACAATTGAAGAACCTTTACAATTGTTACACATGGATATGTTTGGACCAGTCAATGTGTTGTCCATCTCTAGGAAAAGATATTGCCTATTAATTGTAGATGATTTCTCAAAGTTCTCTTGGACATATTTTCTAAAATCCAAAGATGAAGCTAGTGAAATCATCATCAATCACATAAGGCAAGTCAACAATCATCCTGACTTTAAAGTAAGAAGAATCAGGAGTGACAATGGAACTGAGTTCAAGAATTCTGTGATGAGACTATTTTGTGAAGAGAATAGGATTATGCATGAGTTTTCTGCAGCTAGAACTCCACAACAAAATGGAGTAGTGGAAAGAAAAACAGATCTCTTATTAAAGCTGCAAGAATAATGCTAGAAGAATCTAAGTTACTAACATATTTTTGGGCTGAAGCTGTGAATACTGCATGCTACACTTAGAATATTTCTTTGGTCAATCAAGAAAAATGCATGACACCCTACCAATTGTTCAAGAATAGGAAGCCAACATTAAACTTTCTACATGTCTTTGGCTGTAAATGTTATATCTTAAGGAATCAAACTGATCAACATGAAAAGTTTGATACCAAAGCAGATGAAGGAATTTTTGTTGGATATGCTGTTGGAAAAGCATATAGAGTCTACAATCTAAGAACCAACATTGTTATGGAATCTGTACATGTTATGTTTGATGATAAAAAGATTGAAGGACTGCAAGATAGAGATTTCCATGAGCCTCAAATTTGACAATGTGGAGATGATTTGTGAAGACTGTGATGATGATAGCGATCAAGAAATAGTGGCTAAGGATAATGCAGAAAAGACTATCTCCAATGATGCACAAAATTCAGCATCAGTTGAGTTATATAATGCATCATCCGTCGGTAGACAATCAGCTTCATCCGTCGAGATACAAAGTGCATCATCCGTCGGAACAATGAGAGAAGCTGAGAGTCAAAACATATCACTTATAGAAAGAACTCCTTCTTCAAATCAAAGATTCAAAAACTTAGGGGGAATTTCTTCTAATCAAAACTCAGTCACACATCAAGACAATGATGAGGCCTCTTCATCTAGAGCTAATATACCATAACAGAGAAAATGGACTAGAGATCACCCTTTTGAGCTCATTATTGGTGATGCATCTTCTAGAGTTCAAACAAGGAAAGATATTTAAGAAGAATGTCTATATACCAGCTTTCTCTCAAAGGAAGAACTAAAGAAGGTAGAAGAAGCTTTGTTGGATCCTGATTGGGTTCTAGCAATATAGGAGGAGCTAAACCAATTTGAAAGGAACAAGGTATGGAAGCTGGTACCCAAGCCTAAAGGAAAGAATCCAATTGACACCAAGTGGGTATTCAGAAAGAAGAAGGATAAAAATGGCACAGTTGTCAAGAACAAATCTAGATTGGTTGCTAAGGGCTACTGTCAACAAGAAGGAATAGATTTTGATGAAACTTTTGCTCCTGTTACAAGACTTGAAGCCATCAGAATTTTCTTAGCCTATGCATCCCATGCCAATTTCAAAGTCTATCAAATGGATGTTAAAAGTGTCTTTCTGAATGGAGATTTGGAGGAGGAACTCTATGTCAGTCAGCCTCCTAGTTTTGAAGATCCAAATTTTCCAGAATATGTCTACTATCTTTTGAAAGCACTTTATGGACTGAAGTAAGCACCTAGAGCCTGGTATGATACTTTGTCAAAGTTTCTCTTAGAAAATCACTTCACAAGAGGTATTGTTGACAAAACTTTATTCTTTAGAATTGTTAATGGCTCTAGTATACTTGTTCAAATTTATGTAGATGATATTATATATGGTTCTACAGATGAAAAACTTTGCAAAAAGTTTGCCAAATTGATGCAAAGTAAGTATGAAATGAGCATGATGGGAGAACTAACTTACTTTCTTGGTTTACAAGTTAAGTAAGTTAGTGATGGAATATTCATTAGTCAAACCAAATAAATGTATGATCTTTTAAAGAAGTTTGATCTAATGGATTGCACATCTGCAAAAACTCCCATGGCCACTGCAACTAAACTTGAATTAAACACTACTGAAAAGTCTGTGGATATTTCAAGCTAGATTTTAGGCTGATCCCAGAGAGTCTTATTTAGTAGCTATAAAGAGAATTTTCAGATATCTCAAGGGAACGCCAAAACTTGGCATTTGGTACCCTAGAGACTCTGGTTTTGATCTAATTGGTTATTCAGATGCAGACTATGCAGGGTGCAAGATTGATAGAAAAAACACTACAGGAACCTGTCAATTTCTAGGAAACAAGCTAGTATCCTGGTTCAATAAAAAGCAAAATCCAGTTTCTACTTCTACAGCTGAAGCTGAATATATTGCTGTTGCCAGTTGTTGTGCACAGTATCCATGGATGAAAAACCAATTGTTGGACTATGGTCTGCAAGTAGACAGAATTCCTATTTTCTTTGATAACACAAGTGCAATTGCCATCACTGAAAATCCAGTACAGCATTCAAGAATAAAGCACATAGATATCAAGTACCACTTCATTAGGGAACATTTGATAAATGGTATTGAGGAACTACATTTTGTTCCAAGTGAGAAGCAGCTTGCAGATATCTTTACCAAGCCACTTGATGAATCCACCTTTACTAGGTTGGTAGGTGAGTTAGGTATGCTTAATTATTCTTAAATTATTTATGATAATTTTACAAGTTGTAATGCAGCCAGAAATTTAATTGATTTGGATGAAAATTTGGCTAAGTCAAATTTTGCATCTCGACGGATGTTCCTTATCTATCTAATATGATCATCTATCGAAATAAAATAGTTTGGTAAAAATCAATTACTTTTCTAGATTATTTTAAACCCGACGGATGATTGATTTATTCTCATCCATCGAATTGTCTACATCTTAGCCGTTAAAGTTCTGAACATTATCCATTGGATATACTTACAGTATGTAAGTATATCACGATGGATAATTGACAGAATTTTGACAGTTTATTTTATTTTATTTTAACGGCTATTTTGAAAAAAATTCATTGGGTCTTTAATTTTTACCTTTAATTTGTATCCCATTTTATTTGAGAATACATAAAAGTCTAACTTCAGTTTATTTTTACTTTTATCTCTCTCTACTTTAATTAACTGTTCTCTTCTCTCTCAAAGCAAACCCCCTTTCTTTCCGCAAATTTCCTTGCTTTAACAATGGCACCAGTAGTAAAGATCATGTCTCAGTCAGGATTCATATATGAGAAGAACAACTTTGTGGCACCAGTGAACAAAGAGATACCAGCATCTGAGGATTATCACGAAATGATGGATTTTGTGAAGGGATGCAAGCTTAGCTGCTATGCCATACTGGAATCACCCATAATCTACTGTGAAGTTGTGGAAGAGATGTGGACAACTGCTGTGTATCAGGAAATTGACAAGACCATAACTCTTTCTATTAAAGGTAAGAAATTTTGCATTAAAAATAATACTATTCAAGCATGCTTTAAAATTCATGAAAACACTACTACTAAACCACACACAGATGCTGATTTAGTTAACTTGCTTAATTCCATTGGCTATGCACTTCCTACAACTAAGTTAAGTGAGATTAAAAGGCTACGTCTTAGGAAAGAGTGGAGTTATTAGTATGATGTAGTTACCAAGGTGTTTTCTGGTAAGATAAGTAACTTTGATTTCGTTAATACTGCCATGCTTAACATGCTCTACATGCTAGTTACTGATAATTACTACAACTTTAGTGATGATGTCATGTTTAAGTTAGGCTATAAGTTAGGGGAGAATAAGAAGAGACCTAAAAGTGTCTATTATGCTAGATTCTTTATGATTATTGTTAATCATCTTTGTGAGAATCTTGAGATTGAAAACCCAACCAACAAACTGGATTGTTAGGTTCAAGAAAGGAGAATTATTGCAGATTTAAACAGAGCCAATCACCACAAGGAGGTGCCTCTGGTTTACTTGCCTGTCATGGAGGGTCCACATGTAAGTGAGGTAAATATTACTGTCTCTACTCCATCTACCTCCCAAATTTCTTTGCCATTAATTGTGGCTATGACATCTGTGTCAATGACCCAATAGATGCCTACCCAAGCCACAAAATCCAAAGTTTCAAAATCAAAATCAAAGAAACCACACTCTGGTGTTTCTCAAAAGATGCTAGTTTCAAAATCTACCAAAACCAAAGAGGGGAGTGTGAAGGGTGGTAAGGTTGGTGAGGGACAGGGTGAATATAAAAGAAACCCTAAGAATAAAGATGGAGAGGTGAGTGTACCTAAACCTAGCCACACTACAGTTTTCTAACAATCTATGGTGCTTAATAAGGAAATTAGCACATCTCTAGTTTCATCCTCCCAAAAGGATGCTACTATTGAAACAAGTTACCAACCAGGAGCTCAGGCCAAAAGGGTAAAGGACACAGATTCACCCCAAACTTATACAAGAAAGAAGAAAGCTAGAAAACTTGGGGATGCACAGGGATCACACACAATGCAAACTGCAGCTAAAGACTCGGTCACTGTACCATCTCAAATTCAATTTGATGTGGCTCCAATAAATGTGGAGTCACAGCCAAAATCTTTGACTATAGAAGCACCAAACACAGAAAACTCTCCCACCAATTCTCTGAATGTGGATATGATTCACACATCAATCCCTGATTCTCCTTCTTTAACTTTGTTGGAGAAGCCAAAATTCAGTGCAAGTGAGCATCATCTTCTAGATGATTTGTTGGCTCACTTACCAATTCTTTCAAGAACTGTTGAGACTTCTGTGCCTAAATTATCATCAATCTGCACAGAGTCCACAATAGTTTCCATTCCAAACTCAATCATTTCTTCCATTCCGGTGGATATTGTGTTAGTGTTTGTGCCCTAGAGATAACACTATTATGTTTATATTATGAAACATTTAGATTATTAATTTTGATTATATGGATTATTCTTTAGTAATTTATTATATCTTTATTTTCTGTGATAAGATGTTAGATTAATAAATGTCCTTGGAATATGATATGTAATTTTATATCTCTAAGTACGTGACTTAGAAATGAGAGTATGAGAATAGTATCGATATTCCTAAAGATCCCTGGTCGAGTATTATTATTAAGGGACAATAATAATGCATTAAGACTAGTGTGAATGTTGACTGATGATCACATCTCATTGATCATAGGTATAGTGATACTAAAGTCAAAACACAGGCACATGTATTATATACATGGTGCTGGAAGACCCAATGTGAGATTCTACATGTCTGTTGTGTCATAAGTAATTCTCACAGTGATAATGATGTATTGGTCCTTAGACTTAAAATCATTATATTTCTATATGAGAATTAATATACTTTGGTTGCATTAAAAGTTACCTTTGACCGGGTGATGATAAAAGTGTATATTGGGTATATTATGAATCATATGAGAAATATAAATGATCTAGAAAGGATTTAACCCTCCTACTTTAGGAGTGATATTATTGGCCTCTTGTTTGAGTTAGACTATGAAATGCATGGCCATGCTCAAATGTTGATTTGATGTTATAGTCTACTCATCGATCAAGGAAACCTGGATTAAATTATGAAGAGGATGACACATAACATGCCTCGAGTTTCATGTATAATATATGGTTAAAAGGATTATAGTACATTGTACATTATACACAAAAAGTTTAATCGATCACCGATTTAATTATTATTACTTGGGTAACAATGAAGTATTACTAGATGCCGCTCATTGTTTATGATTTTAAATTATATTTAAAATTGTTGCCAACGTAATAATAACCTAAAGGGTCGCACAAAGAATGATTGGAGGATTATTTAATTTAAATATGGATTTAAATTAAATGTAAGTAATTCGAATTATTTGTTATTAATTAAGTGTGACTTAATTAATTAAATAAATAGGAAATTCGAATTTAATATTAAATCCGAAATTAAGTTATTGGATGATTAAGTGAGACTTAATAATACAATAATTAGAATTTCGAATTTAATAATAATAATAACTCTAAAATTAAGTTTAGGGTTGAAGGCCCATTAACTCTTGCCTATATAATATCTTTTTCTAATAGAATTAGGGTTACATGTTTTATTTGATAAAACATAAACCCTAGCAGCTTGAAGAGAGATAGAGAGAGCAAGAAGGCGGCCTCAAGAACGTGCTAGTACACACTCATCCTCCGGGCGATCATTCGTGTGGATACCTTTAAGGCGTAGATCGTTCCAGCGACGGGCTACGTGGTGATCATTCAAGACCTCCATCTTTCCATTAACGTAAAGCTTCTTAACGTAAACATACTGAATTACGAATTAAATATTATTTTTCGCATGGATCCTGCGGAGGGTTTCGATTTTTAAGAATTAAATATATGTTTTCGTTGCGTTTATGTGCTAAAAACCCTTCATATTGTTCATCTGTCGGCCAGCAATTGTATCCTGACGGATGTGCCTAACAGTAGTCATCCGTCAGCTATCCTAACTACTACCCCAATGGATGTTCCTTATCCGTCGGTACTCTCTACACAAGCTAATTTTTTAACTATTGTTACAAGTGTAGATGAGTTAGTAGTTGTACAATCACTCCTAGGTTTGAGGGAAGGGGGTGAACAGAGTGAGAGTCTGAGTTGCTCTCAGGGAAAAGGAGAGGAATGAGAGAAAATATGCAGGCTAGTTCTTCCAGCCTGGAAAAGGTGAGTGAGGGGAGTTCCACCTTAGTAGGTGAAGGTGAGGGTGTGAGGGTGGTGAGCCAAGGGGAGCCCTTGATGCAAGAAAATAGATAAATTGAGAGAAATGCAGGTACTGAACTATGGTAAGAACCCATTGTGAGTGAGTTAATAGATGTCAATGAGACTGACAAGAAACAGATATTTCAGCAAGAATATCAAGTTGTCTTAAACTCTATTTGTTATGAAGCTGAGGCATTTACTCACCTTGTGGCAGCATATCAAGCTCTAGCTGCACAGGACAATATGGCTTTTAAAAGGATGCTAAACTTGGTGCATGCTACTGCTTCAATGCAAAGGGCCAAGGATGATAACTACTATGCCTTCCACAGCTGGTAATGACTCTGAAATCTGAATTGGCTGAAGAATCATTTAAGGATGATGGTGAAGATGATGAGGATGATAGCATGAGCATAGGGGGTGATGCAGACATTCCTTCCTGGATGTTAACCAAAGACTGCTCATATTCACATCTCAAATCCACCTTATTCAAGCTTATTCATGACACCCAATCAGCAATTCAAGCATCCACAAGTGCCAGCACAAAAACATTACTCCAAGCACACCTGGAATCTCTACAGTTGCACAAGATTTAGGCTCTCCAACACAGTCAAAATGTGGATGAAATCAAACAGAAAATTTCTGATGTCAAACAAGATTTTGTAGCAAGGTTGGATGCTAGACTTCCAGGAACCACTATGACTGAAATAGCTCAAAAGCTAAGGAAGGAAGCTGATTTAAACAAAAAGGTTGGGGCCATGGACTCTAGACTGACAAATATGAAAAAGTCGGTGGCCAAGATACTTGCAAATTAGGAAGCTCAAACCAGTCTGCCTCAACAGTTGGTGGTTGCACAACTCCCTACCTCTACTCAACTTGATGCTAACAAAAAGGGGGAGAAAGAAGTAATCATCTCAGTTAATCAAGGGATTCAACAAGTGAGGGGGAGAAAGTGCTCAACATTCAAGTTAGCAAAGTGATTGTGCCAGAAATTGCTTTTACTAAGCCATCAGCCATAGATACTATTGATTTAATCAATCTAGCAGCAGCAAAGCTGGAATCAAGTGACAAATTGAAAAAGATTGATATAGCAAAAGTTCAGAAAGAGCTGGATGATAAATGGAAGCAAATTGATGAAGAAATCTAGAAGAAGTTTGGTCCAATTGAGAAGAAAGACAAGGTCTTTTCTCACTTCTCTCGGTTGAGACAAATGTTTGTAAATGAAATGAGTCTGGATAATTTGGAAAAGGGTCAACCTTCATGCATAAAGTCTCCAAAAGCCAACATGGTTTTGAAGCCCAAAAGAAATTATCCAAAGTTATCTGACAAAAATCCCTTGGATCTTATGTTTGAGACTCCAAAGCCAGATGAAAAGAAGCTGTTGGCAAGGTCCATTGCATTCTTCAAAGATCCAACTGTCTCGGTGTTAAAAAGAAGAATTGCTAAGATCTACAGGAATGGAAAAGAAATCTGTGTAGTGGATGGACACCCTCGGTTTATAGAAGCTAAGAAGGAAGAAAAAGAGAGAATCAAGAAAGAAAAAAAGCAGGCTGCTTTAGATGCTAAAAATCTCAAACAGAAGAAGAAGCAAGCTGTTATAGTAGCCAAACTTCAAGCTGTGAAAACTGCAACTGAGATTTCTGAGAAACAACCAGCAGTAGCTGAAGATCAGAAAATGCACAAGGAACCTCAACTAAAAAGGAAGTTCAGATACAAGCTCCATTCCAAAAGAAGATTGGATTTCTATGATGATGAGATGGAAGATTACATTCCCAAACAGTCTACAGATTCAACTCAAACTCCAAGCCTTCGGAAGTGCAGGATAAATTTAAGGTGGATCCTACAAAGAACTTTCATGGTGAGCCAATAGTTCCCAAAGATGAGCCTATAGACTGGGAAAGTTTTCCTGTTCTCGAACTTAATTTACCAATCTTCAACAAGCTAAAGAATACAAAGACAAGAGCAATCAAGAAGGTCAAGCCTGTGAAACTCATAACCAAAACCTTAACCAAAGTTAAACCAATTGTCAACAAGGGAGATCTTCTATACATCTGTGATATAAAGGAATTTTCAGACATCAATCTCTACATGGATGAATTAGAAGAAGTGAGGGGAATTGATGCTCACAGGAATCTCCCTGAAAGACTTGTGTTCAAATACAAGGGAGGGAAAGAGTTCACATGCCCCCTTCACAGAATTCTTCAAGAAAGTTTTTCTGTTTTGATAAAGATCTTCTCATCCTTCAAGAAAAATTTTGGATTCAATGTGACAGCCGAGAAATTGGTTCTAAAGAAGATAAAAGAACTCAGGAGCAATAAAGCCTCAAATGCACCTCCAAGAACTCTATTCATTCCCTTTTCAGGAAATACAGTGCACTTGAGGCCTTACTGGATGATGGAATTCATGGATGACAAAAGTGTTAGAAGATTCTTCAAATTGGAGGACCAGTTAAGCATCTCAAGCAATGAGACTCTATTGGAAATGCAAGAAAAGATGGATCTTTCAAATGCTGAAGA
Source organism: Apium graveolens (assembly GCF_009905375.1). Classification (NCBI taxonomy): domain Eukaryota; kingdom Viridiplantae; phylum Streptophyta; class Magnoliopsida; order Apiales; family Apiaceae; genus Apium; species Apium graveolens. The sequence goes on from NC_133656.1 coordinate 86,045,762, forward strand.
ATTTGAATTTCCAGACAACTCCAAAATCAAATAGAAGAAAACAACTGGAAGCTTGGAAAGAAATCAAGACAATCAAGGAAATAGAAAACATCTGCTCAGACTAGAGGAGCACCTTGATAATGATTATGAGAACTCTTTGTGCACTTTAATTTGTTCAATTTTCAAATAAATTGTAGCATTTATTAGTTTTATCTACCATAATTCAATCTGTACATTTAGGGTGTTTTGTTATCATCAAGTTTCTCTTAATTTATGGCTACAATTACAGTAGATATAAATTAGGGGAGATTGTTAGGAATATGTTGTGAACTTGATGATAAGTTGAACAAAACACCTTAGTAGATTTAACTTAGTGATTTTGAAGCTCTCGGCGGATATTTTAATATAGTCCCGACGGATGAACTTTATAGCCCCGACGGATGACAATTTGACATCCATCGAGAGTGTAGCTTATGTAACAATAAGTATTGTAGCACATTTCTACAAACAACAATGTTTTAGTTGAGTAGATGTTGTAGGATTCTTTGAGTCATGTTGACAACTAGATTGATATGCAGAATAGGTTGGCTAATTGTAAATATAAGATGTCTTGTAATTCTGTATAAGTGAAATATAGTCAAGTGATAAAAAGACTCCCGACGGATGATCTACAAAGGCTCCCGACAGATAATCAACAAGACTTTCGATGGATGATCGACACAGTCCCAACGGATGATAATATTCAAATTAGCAGTTGACAGTGACAACACAGTCACATGCGTCGGGTGTTTGTAAATGGAATGTGGCAGCCTAATTGCAGGATTTAGAGAACAAAGAAGCATTACCATTTCCATGCAATTATGAAGATATTCAAAGATGCTGGATAGAGTAATATAGCAGCATGAAGTTAGACTAGATTTAGTTTGTCTTATTGTCTTTTCTTACTATCATGTAACTTGGCGATATGTAAACCAAGTGTAGCAAGTAGAAAAACTTAACTGAGTAAGCATTATTTTCAGAGAGATAGAAAAGGTTGTATTTGTTAAGAATCTCTTTGTAATTTTGTAAGTTCTCTTGTAAGCAGCTGTGTGTTATTCAAGCATCACAGAGTTCTCAACTTTATATATATCTCTCGTGGATAAGTTCAAATCCACCAGAAAGTTTTAAAGCTTTGTGTTTTATTGCTTTGTATTTTGATTTCTATTTTATTCTCATTCCGCACTTCTTGCAAAATCAAACACAATTATATATTAAGTAAGAACATTCTTAAAATCAGAAAAAGAAGCCAGGATTACATTCAACCCCCTTCTGTAATTCTTGTTGCATTGTTTGGGAATAACAATCAATATTCTTGTTAAACTTCGATTTCAATTGACGAGGGACGAAAACTTGCCACTTTTCGAATCTATACTATACTATAATAACCAGAATGGTCTATAATTTATAGTTTAGTTGACCCTCATTTTGGTTATCCCTTTCCATCATGACCGTTGGATCTTCTTTATCATATAATCAGAGCCGTTAGATTCAAATACTAAAAAAAGTACACTTTATAAGTTTTCAGGTTCAAATCTCATCAACAATAAATATTTATATTATTATTTATAAAGATACATATAAGTTCTCATGTTCGAATCATGTTAACAACATTTATATTAGTAAAAAAGTACACTCCACAAGTTGTCAGATTCGAATCACGTCAACAAAAAATATTTATATTATTATTTATAAAGATACATATAAGTTTTAAAAAAATTCATGTTTGAATCTCAACAACAACAAACATTTACATTATTATTTATGAATAAGATCTCATCAACCATATATTATTTATACTTTTTCAACTTAACTTGAAATTATACATAATAAATTATAATTAAATTATCATTATTTAGTATTTAATTGTTTATATAAAATTTCAATAAAATTATATAAAATAAAAATAAAAATATATAAATATTAACCAAGACCCGTGCATCGCACGGGGCGTAAGCTAGTAAGAATAAAATTTCGGTCCCTTGAAATAGTGTGACATAAAGTATAAGATCAACGGTCCCTTTGGAAAGTATATATAATATGTCGGTTATTGAAAACATGTGGCGTAAGGTGTAATTTACGACTACAATAATTAAGATATAAATAATATGTTAAGATTATTTGTTGATTAAGAATTTGGATAATGTAAATTATAGAATATATTGTATGCTTCGATTTGAATATTGTTATAAAATATTTTGTGTGAATCTTTGTACTAAGTTATCAAATATCTTGTTTGATATTATGTGTTAGATGACTAAGTCATTTTTTTGGAAAAAAGAAAATTATTTGAGTAGTTGGACGATAGTGATGTGCTGGACTTTGCAGCTTACTCTTTTAATTTTCAGATTCGATATACGATCGTGTTTGATAGCATATAAGTTCAAGGATCGTAGGTTTGTAGATTGAATTTGTTAGAAAATGAAAAGTTTGAGGCATATTTTATATACGTTCTTGATATGATTTCCGGAAGCTAACACTTGGAGGTTGTTCCTTGATATGAGGACATAAACTTTCATATTTGGATCTAAGACATTTTCTTAATGGAATCCATGAATATATTGAGACAAAGTTGCTTGTTTGAAATGGGTTATGGGGATTTTGTTCCACATTGATATTGTAAAAGAAAGACATTGAGTTTATATAGCATCTTGTGTTAGTGTTATTTACAACTACTAGCATAAGTGGAATGCTTGTGTGGGCTAGTGCTAGTGGAAACTCTTATATTTTTCTTTTATTTTACAAGTTTAATTATTTATATTGATTATTTATTTATTAATATTAAATATATTGAGTAAGGATTATTTTAATCATACTCTGAATATATTTTGTAAGATTAATATTAATTAATCAGGATATAATATAAATAATAAGGAAAAATCATTTTGTTTACTTTTTTTGTTGTGTTACTTGAGATACCACATCGAGTAAAATAGAAGAAGAGCAACTTGAGATGCCTATATATTGAGAGGTATACTTGAGATAAAGATAACACAAGTCTCCGTGCATACCTCGCAAACATATATGAGTTGCATAGGTTTTTTATGGGCCAACTGAGGTGCAAGTCGCCGTTGATAATTGTCGGTTCTGTGGCCAGATTGATCTGATGTTATTTTATCATGGAAGCGATATTGTTGCATTCCATCACGTCTTAAGTGGGGGCAATTATCTCTTCAAGAACAATCAAGTCCTCTTGAAGGGTTTGGCGACTCAGTTGTTGTGTTCTTCTTCTTCTTATCGGAATTTGGAAAGCGATAAGAGATAAGTTTTCTTTACTTTCTTTGTCAGTTACAGTCTTTATAGTTTATTATTGTCTTCGTATTTATTTTGTTAGTTGGTTATTTGGTTATTTGACTTGTTCTTGTTATTATATATATAACTGCCCATTGTTGCTATGTAGTTAGAATTATACCCAACAATCTTGAAGAGATTATAGTTATATATAGTTAATTAACAAGATGGTTAACGAAACTGGTGATGTTCCTAAGACTATTGAAACTGGTTCTGGTTCTGGTAGTACTATTTCTATTGATTGGACTACGTACCGCTTTCCCCAGCCAATTGATTTATCGGGTATGCCTAATAAATTCAGTGGTGGGGTTTCTTTTTCTCGTTGGCAGAAAAAGATGAAGTTCTGGTTAACGGTTAAGGGTCTATGGCCAGTGGAAAAGTATGATCCTCCTGTGTTGGATCAAGAGAAAGCGGAATTTGTTAAGTCTTATGCTTTATGGGCTGAGAAGGATGGGGTGGCTAGGGTAGCCATTTTGGCAGCCTTGGAGAACACTTTGTTCGATGTTTATTCATCAGATGCCTATACTGCTAAAGTCTTAAGGGATAAGCTGGACCAAACCCATAATACTGATTCTCAAGGTCTTGAGAAGTATTATGTGGCTAGGTTTCTTGATTTCAAATTAGTGGATGGGAAATCCATGACTGAACAGGTTCATGAGTTTGAGATGTTGGTTTATGCTTTGGGTGAGTCCAATATGGTCTTGTCTGAGAAGTTTCGAGTGATGTCTGTGACTGAAAAGCTCCCTAAGTCTTGGGAAGAGTTTGCCCTTTCCCTGGAAAGACAGAAAGGAGAGATCACTTGGACTAACTTGATGTTGGACATCTCTGTGCAGGAGCAGCACAAGTCCAAACAAGGACATGTGATGCATGTGGAATATGAGAGCTCAAAGGTGAATGTAGTGACTGTAGGATAAAAAAAGGTAGTCACTAAGAAGGCTAACACTAAACCTGACAAGAGCAAGGACTGTCCAAGTAAGAAAACTAAGAAAGCTGGAGTGGTAGCTCAAGAAAATACTGTGCTTGGACTTGGAACCACGAGTGGGCCAGTAGCTAACATGGTCATTGGTGAGGTTGTTGCCTCTGGAACCAATGACGTGTATGTTACTTACAACCCTGTATTACTTTCCACTTTTCTAACACATGAGTGGTTGATTGATACTGGAGCCAATGCACATATTTGTGCTGATATTAGCTTGTTTGTATCTTATTAAAAGAGTCATGGAGTGACAGTGATGATGGGGAATGTGAGTGCTGCACAAGTGCTTGGAATAGGAAACGTGGACCTGAAGTTTGCTTCCGGGCGGATTCTATCTCTCACTAGAGTGCATCATGTTCCCTCTATTTGTAGAAATATTATAAGTGGAAGTTGTTTAGTTAAGAATGGCTTTGAACTTTCTTTGAAGTATAATAAAGTAGTTATTACTCATACTGGTACATTCTTTGGCAAGGGTTACTTGTCTGATGGTTTATTTATAATAAATGTTGAACCCGTTTTGGGTGGTTTTATTAATGATAGTGTTTCACCTTCTGTTAATTGTGTAGAATCATCTGATTTGTGGCACTTACGACTTGGTCATTTAAATATTGGTGCTCTAAAGAATATGATGAATTTAGAGTTGATTCCAAAGTACGCCATTGATAAGAAATCTAAGTGTCAAGTGTGTGTAACTGCTAAACAAACAAGGAAACCTTTTCATAATGTTGTTAGGGATTCAGACTTGTTAGATTTAGTGCACTCAGATATATGTGAATTTGGTGGTGTGTTGACTAAGGATCACTGTAGATATTTCATTACCTTTAAAGATGATTGTATTAGATATTATTATGTTTATGTGCTTAAACATAAGGATGAAGCACTAGATAAATTTATTATATATAAAAATAAAGATGAGACACAAACTGCAAAGTACTTAAACGTTTGAGATCTGATAGAGGGGGTGAGTATACGAGTACTTTGTTTAATGAATTTTGCGCAAGCAATGGAATAGTTCATGAGGTTACTCCACCATACACACCTAAGTCTAATAGGGTGGCAGAACGAAAGAACAGAACTTTTAAATACATGATTAACAGTATACTAATTAATTATGGGTTTCCTAAGTACATATGGGGAGAGGCTCTGAATACGGCTTGCCATATTCTGAATAGAGTCCCTCTGAAATATATGGACAAGACACCATGTAAATTATGGAGAAATCGTAGAACAAGTTTGAGTTATCTTTGTGTGTGGGGGTGCCTTGCTAAGGTGCTTGTCCCTAAACACATGAAAAAGAAACTTGGTCCGAAAATTGTTGATTGTATCTTTCTGAGCTATCTTGAAACCACAACTGCTATGAGATTTTTAATATTAAAATATGACATAGATGGGATTGTGGCGAATACGATAGTTGAGTTTTGTGATGCAACTTTCTTTCAGAAAGTATTCCCTATGAAGACTGGTATACCTTTGGGTAGTTCTGAGGATAATCCCACTCATACATCGAGTTCTATTCATGATCATGTGGAAAAGATGACAAATGTGAGGGTGGATCCTGGTAGTAGCTCTACTCCTAACGTAGTAGAGGAACCTAGAAGGAGTAAGCGTGCAAAGATAGTCAAGGACTTTGTAAGTGACTTTATCACTTACAACATCGAGGATGAGCCTTTAACTTTCTGTCAAACCATGAATTCTTCGGAGTCAAGGGACTGGAAAGGTGCTATAAGAGTGAAATTGACTCAATTGTTTCAAACGGAATATGGGAGTTAGTTGATCTCCCTCATGGGTGTTCTACCATTAGATGTAAATGGATCTTCAAGAGGAAGCTAAACCCTGATGGCTCAATAGATAAGTACAAGGCTAGGCTAGTTTCTAAGGGCTTTAGGCAAAGGGAAGGCATTGATTATTTTGATACGTATTCTCTAGTTGCCCGAATGACAACAATCAGAATGCTTATTGTATTGGCTTCTGTACATGGTCTTATCAACCATCAAATGGATGTAAAGACAGCTTTTCTTCATGGTGACCTTGAAGAAGAGATTTATATGGATCAGCCTGAGGGATTTGTTGCTTCTGGTAATGAGAGAAAATTTTGTAGACTAGTCAAGTCCATCTATGGCCTTAAACAAGCACCTATAGACTTGCATAAAAAGTTTGATGAAACTGTTTTAGACTTCGAGTTTTTAGTTAATGAAAGTGACAAGTACGTCTACTATAAGGTTAGAGGTAATGATTGTGTGATCGTGTGCTTGTATGTAGATGATATCTTGTTGTTTGGAACCAATATTGAGATTATTAACGAGACAAAGAGTTTCTTGAAAAGGCACTTTGAGATGAAGGATATGGGTAAGGCTAGCCTGATTCTTGGGATCAAGTTGACTCGGTCAACTGATGGAATAACTTTGTCACAGTCTCATTATATAGAGAAATCTATACTTGAGAAGTATGGTTATTCAAATTGTAGAATCGCTAGTACACCATATGATTCAAAAGTTGCCTTAGTCAAGAACAGTTCGAGAATTCATGTGTCTCAGTTAAGGTATTCTCAAATTATTAGGAGTTTGCAATATCTTGCTAATGTGACTAGGCCAGATATTTCTTATTATGTGTCTAAGTTGGCTAGATATACAAGTTGTCCAAAAAAGACTCATTGGGAGGCACTGGATAGAGTTCTTAAATATCTGAATGGAACTATTTTCCTTGGCTTGCATTACCGGAGATTTTCGGGGGTACTCAAGGGGTACAGTGATGCAAGTTGGATAGCTAAGAAATCTGGTTCCAATGGAGTGGCTGGATATGTGTTTACCCTTACGGGTGGAGCAGTGTCCTAGAAGTCTTCTAGACAGACTTTGATTACTCGGTCTACTTTTGTGGCTGAGTTGTGTGCACTTGATGCCACGGGGACGGAGGCTGAATGGTTACATGGACTCATGTCAATGTTACCTGTAGTAAGCAAGCCGTTTCTTGCCATTTCTGTTCATTGTGATAGCTGTACAACTATCGACAAGATCAGAAGTGTGAATTATAATGCTAAAACAAAGAGACACATCCAAGTTAGACTGTGTCTATAAGGGGTCTTGTGTCTGATAGGATTATTGCTATAGAGTTCATAGGAACTCAGGATAATGTAGTTGATTTGCTGACTAAGGGGCTTGAGCATGCTGTAGTCCTTAAGTCGAGCTTGGGGATGGGACTGATAACCCATCATAATTCATCAACAGCGGGAACCCAATACATCTGAGAGGAGATCCCTCGAAGTGTATTCAATGTGGTAACAACAAGTTGTAAGGATGAATTGGTAGTACCTCTACCATATATATTTAGATACTTATGTATCTGAGTCTATCCCCTGTAAACCTTAAGAGGTACTTGAACTGCTAGTTAACAAGAGTTATTTGACCTTTGAATGGGGTCAAGTTGTTTGACGAGATGATAGCAGTACATCTCTGGAGATGCCCAGCTAAGCGAATATAATTGTGTGGTCGCAATTAGAGGAAAAGGGTTATTCCTTGAAACTCGACAAACAGGATCGAGACATGACCATTAACGTCTCAAAGTCATAGATTGGCACCATAACCTTTGACTTGTCGTTGTCTATGGAGTGTGGTTACACCCCACGGATAAAGATTCAAGGTGAAACATTCCATCTGTATCCGGTAGCCATCGAAGTAGAGGACTTAGGAGGGTTCAAACCTGGAAGGGTACCGACTCTGAAAAACATGTCATGTATAAAATCTGGTATGCAATTTAATTATGGATTTGTGGTGGATTGTTAGAAAATGGAAAATTTGAGGCATATTTTATATATGTTCTTGATATGATTTCCGGAAGCTAACACTTGGAGGTTGTTCCTTGACATGAGGACATAAACTTTCATATTTGGATCTAAGACATTTTCTTAGTGGAATCCATGAATATATTGAGACAAAGTTGCTTGTTTGAAATGGGTTATGGGGATTTTGTCCCACATTGATATTGTAAAAGAAAGATATTGAGTTTATATAGCATCTTGTGTTAGTGTTGTTTACAACTACTAGAATAAGTGGAATGCTTGTGTGGCCTAGTGCTAGTGGAAACTCTTATATTTTTCTTTTATATTTCAAGTTTAATTATTTATATTGATTATTTAATTATTAATATTAAATATATTGAGTAAGGAATATTTTAATCATACTCTGAATATATTTTATAATATTAATATAAATTAATCAGGATATAATATAAATAATAAGGAAAACCCATTTTGTTTACTTTTTCTGTTGTGTTACTTGAGATACTACATCGAGTAAAATAGAAGAAGAGCAACTTGAGATGCCTATATATTGAGAGGTATACTTGAGATAAAGATAACACAAGTCTCGTTGCCTATCTCGCAAACATATATGAGTTGCATAGGTTTTTTATGGGCAAATTGAGGTGCGAGTCGCCGTTGATCATTGCTGGTTCTGTGGCCAGATTGATCTGTTGTTATTTTATCCTGAAAGCGATATTGCTGCATTCCATCATAGCTTAACTGGGGGCAATAATCTCTTCAAGAATAGTTAAGTCCTCTTGAAGGGTTTGGCGACTCAGCTTTGTGTTCTTCTTCTTATCAGAATTTGGAAAGCGATAAGAGATAAATTTTCTTTACTTTCTTTTTCAATTACAGTCTTTATAGTTTGTTATTGTCTTCGTGTTTTGTTTCGTTAGTTGGTTATTTGGTTATTTGCCTTGTTCTTGTTATTATATATATAACTGTCTATTGTTGCTGTGTAGTCAGGATTATACCCAAAAGAATTTTAGATCAGCTTTGTTGTTGTTCTTTTGTAAAAACAATCTTTATAATAAATTTTGCATTGATTAAGTGTATGTATATTATATTTGATTTATAATTAATAGTTCGAATAGTCCGGATTATTACATATTAAGATTATAGAGCCCAAGAAAACCAGAAATGGTGATTCCATACTGGCATCTTCGCACATACAAATTCCAGGTAGGGAATTTGATTAAAACCGAAGAAAATTAAAAGAAATTCTTGGAATTAAAAAAAAAAATTCCCCTGCTAAAATTAATTATCTTCTAAATTTTTTAATTTTCTAAATTTGCTAAGCTGTTTTATAAGTCCAAAAGCAAGCAATTGAAATAAAGGGTTGGCAGGGTAGCTGGGAAATCAATCCAAATAGAGGTTAAGGTTAAATTGGAATCGGAGCCTTTCGCCATCTTCAAGAATGATTTGTTGGCCTAAATTTGAATTGATTTTGGTCTAAATTTGTATAACAGTAGCCTGATATGTGGTCAAAATTTAGGTCAAAATATTATTGGCCTCACTATACTATACATCAGTTTAAATGTTTTTAAAATATAATATTAACTTATTAACTTTTACATATTAGTTAATTTATTAATTATATTTTAATATATATAAATTAAATAGTTTTAAGTTATTTTATATTTTCTACTTACTTTAATAGATAATAGTCATGAAATATAATTATACTAAACACCTGTTTGGATAGCGGCATTTCATTTAAAATGCTGAATTTGAATTAAATTTCCTGTTTGGATTGATTAAGGATTTGGATTTGACCCAAATTCCAACTATTTAAAATAAAGTCCATTTACTTAGAATTTGAAATAATAATTTAAAAGGTGTTATTTGAAATTAAAATCTCCGACCGGCTCTCTCCGGTCTCCACCTCTCTCTCTCTCTCCTCGATTTAATCTCTCTCGCTCCTCTCTCTTCTCGATTTAATCTCTCTCGCTCCTCTCTCTTTCCTCTCGACTCTATCTCTCTCAACTCTCCCCGTCTCTGTCTGTCTACTCCATCCCTCTCTTTCGTTCATCCATTTTCGATAGGCGATACCTCCACTTCTAGGTATGGATTTATTTGCATCTATATATAAATACAATAGCTAATTGATTAAGTATTTTATATGAAGCTCTTTTTAGGTTTGGAGCATAACATTGGGTCTTTGAATAATTAGTTTATGTTTTTTATTTTTTATTGCTATTATGTATGATTTTTTTGTAAAATTTAGTTTTTTTTGGACTGCTAATATGTAAAATTTTCCTGTGAAGTGTTGTGTTGAGATTTAAATTAGAGATAATTTCTTAATTCTTATGCTTGTAATTCTATTTTTTGCATTGATTTTGGTTTGTTTTGTTTTTTGGAGTTGGTTTGAGGCCAATGTAGGGGGATTTAGCATTTTGAGCGAAAAATTTGATCCAAGCTATGGCAGCTTTGAGAAACTTCTTCCACCTGCTAAAACTAGCGGGACTACGTTTTAAGAACATACTAGTGATTCCTAGTACAGAGGTATACGTCTGTTCAATACTGATGCAATATTTGTGATTTAGTTTTAGAGGCATTATTATATTTTCGTGTAGAGATAGTCTGCCTAGTGTCCCGATTATAGAAATCTTATGTCTATAGACTGCTGCAGTGCTCTGTTATTTCAAAGTGTGTGATCCATTTGTTCTAGACTTCAAGTTTACAAATTGTAACAAAAAGAATGTATTGTAGTTCAGTTTTAATTTCATTTTATCACCTTTACTAGGTCAGCATATACAATAGCTAGTACATTTGGACTAAAATTGTAACATTTCTGGGAGACCTTAAAAAATAAATTAAAACTATCTTAATTGATCTCACTATTCCAGGGAGGCATTTTCATACTAGTAATACAAATTAATTGCTTGGTGTAATAATGTGTAAGGTGTAGCATGCGATTAAAGTGATACAATAGATTTTCCTGGACATATCTATTAAATTTTAATTTTTCTTTCTTCTCTTTCCTTCGTGAGATTGGAGTATATTGATATATGCATATATGGTGTTATGGAATCTGGAAAGAATGGAGTTGTGATATGATTTAATCTTGATTTTGCATTTAGCATACTGATCTTAGATGTTCAATGATGATAGTAATGGTAGTATATACAAGGAAATATATCATCACTGAAAAAATTATCTTCGCAGAAATTATATTTATGGTGAGACTGATGTATAAATTATGACTTCGATGCAATTCATATTTTCTTGGAACCAACTTCATTCCCAATGATAGCAAGCCTACGCACAGTGGTGCAAAGCCATCAAGCAGTAGAGGTGACCATCGTTTTGCAAGCAAGCAAATAAGTCCCCAAGTTCCTGCAGGAAACTTTGAAGGACAGATCTCGTACAAGTTTAATTTGGTAAACTCGAGAGGTCCTGGGAGGATGGTATGTTCACTCAAATGCCCATCGTCAGATAGAACTGCAGCTCAGAGACCCGGGGATGGATATTTTTCTGTAATTACTTAAAAGCAGTTTTAGACAGTGGACATGGTCTTCCCTTCCTTGCTGGACTTCTAATCAATGGTCTTGCAACCTATGTGTCCAGTTTCACTATTGATCAAGGTAAATATAATATTTTTCCTGTTTTTGCATGCCTTTTTCTATATTGTCCTGTCAACTTGAGGTCTTATAATTTATAGTTTTGGTCACAGCTGATCAGCCATGTCAGGACTATTACATTGTGAAGGAACCGGAAGAAGCAGATTTATTTGGTCTGGATCAGTTTTTGACCGAGGTCAAGAAGGGTAAGAAGGCCTTGGACAAGGTTGGCGTATAATTAGCATTGAAAAAGGTCGTCATTAGATTTGGATTTGAAAATGGTCGGTAGAAATGAGTAGTTTACGAAGATCATGCATCTCCGGAGAATATGTATTTGAAATGTATTTTAAATGTTTTTTGGATGTATTGTTAAATTGAATTTTCAAATGAAATTCTAGTCGTTGCCAAACATTATTGGAATTTGAAATCCAGAATTTGAAATTATTATAGTTACCAAACAGAATATTTTAATTTGAAATTCCTGAATTGAATTCCTAGAATTGAATTCCACTATTTGAAATGAAATTCGCATTTCCAAACGCAATCTAAATTATTTTGATTCAAATATAATACAAACTAGAATATTGAATAATATGATATTTTATATATTATTATTAAAATAATAGTATACAAATAATTGTATGGATACAATTTTGACACAACTCCCTACTTCAAAATCAAAATATAATTATACCATTACACTATAATCATATCTGTAAAAGGGTGATAAAATCGTTGGTTGTAAAAGAATGTGAAGAGAAAGGGCTAACGAATCGTTTTGTAGCAGCAGTGTTGGCAACAATTAGAGTGAAAGGCTTGAAATTGCAGAGCTACAGACTAGAATATAAGATAGTTAGAAATGCAATAAGCCCATGGACCAGAATTAGACTCTACCATTAGCCCAATACACTGCCAAACCAAAATTAGTGCACTTGAGTTCACTCTTAAGGCTCAGTTGTTATACTTTATCACCTTTCTTCACTTTTTCCTCGGTATGGATATTGTATCAACTTTTTTTTAGTGTCATTTCTTAATTGTTCAAATTTACTTCTTGTTGTTGAGTTACTTTTTTTTTTATTCCATGTTTACTTGTTCCTAAAAATTATACATCACCCTCTATTATGACATACTCGGACGCTAAGTCGGAGCCTTCATGAATTTCCTTATTTTGCAAAAAATAGTGGCATAGTCTATGTACAACTTACAAGTTTCTGTGTATGCCAATCAACGTTTTGTGCCCCGATTCAGATGGGTTGTTCCTGATGAGGTGATCTCAATAATGGGCAAAATGTAAAGGTTTTCTTGTGCCTATTGGTTGTTGCAGCACATGAATTAAGAGCACCAGTGAATAAAAAAATAAGGCATAGGTTTGCTTAATAACACCTCGTCTTTAATAAGGTTTATGTTCCGTAGTTCATCGGAAAACAGTAACAAGAACTGTATCTAATGAACACAACTAAAATGGACATTGATTGTTTCAGAAGAATATAAACAAAAAAAAATCAGCAAACAATACAAAAAACTGTCTGCTCTGCAAAACTATATTCTGTGTGTTCTGCGACAAACTACTTTTGTGTGTTGCAACTATTAGTTCATTCGGAGTTTACTGTTTAATTTCACAGAAAAAGACATTAGTTTGTTAGGGAACATGCTATGAAGACACAAATACACACATCCAGGCAATTAACAGATATAAAGAGATTTGTCCAAGCCAAAAGTTGGTCATTAGTTCCAAAAGGTGTCTTTGTAAGAAAAAACGTAAGGGAGGGGAAGGGGAACAAATAAGAGAAGGTAATTGTTTGATCAGCAGCATTGACCACGGACTCACGCTTCTGCAGAAGATTTAACTCTCAGTCTGCTCCCTTAGCCTCCGGATGGTACTCCTAACTGTCACAGCAGCAGCAGTGCTGACAGAATCACAAAAAGTAAAGCATTAGAACATGGAAATTAAATAAGAAACTGTTTGGAGGGTCAATATAGTTAATATATGCTTTAAAACCAATTGTACTTCAATGTATAAGCACCGCCTGCTTTGACCTTGCCACAATCTTTACATCCCCAGATGCCAACAGCCTTCCTCTTCACTGCATACTGTGCAACAAGAAACATTAAGATTAGACCTTGCACCACATAATAGTAGATTAAGCGTCAAGGGTTCTTTTCTGGATAAACTCGAGGATAAGAGAGACAAACCTTTCCACAAAATTCACAGAAATATCTGCTGTGTTGTGAAACCTCCATTTTTTTAATCTGCTTGCGTAAACTGGCACCATAACGGGTACCTAAATTAAACAATAACTTATAACTAAGCTAAAAAAAAGAGATATAGATAGATGGAAACCATGAGAAGCATCACAGTACATTAAATAAGTAAACTTCAAGTCTACAAAATAGAAAGCAGAACCAAGCAAAAGGTGCAGAAAGCTTTCACTATCTTGTGCCATAAGGATAAATAAAAATTCAACCGATGGCCTATGTTATGCGGACTCTTCATTTTTCCTCAAGCACCCATGTTGGACACTTGACACTCGAACATGGACAATCAAGACTTCGATGTTTATTTTAGGCCAAAAAACATATAAATTTTTCAAGATATTGCCGAGTCTGACACTTGGACATGTATCCATATTGGATTCCTCTAACCGAGTCCCGGTAACAAACCGCATGCAGCTCCATGATTTAGAACCATATGCATGTCAGATTTTAACAAAGAAGTTATACTGGATGTACTTTGCATTGCATGATTACAACAGGTCAGTGATTAGCCACTACTACATCAAGTTATCCAAAATAAGCATATAAGAGTTGTGCACTTCTATGTGCTAACATTAACCTCAAGTACAAGTTTCACCCAACAACAAAAAACTGTTTCTGAAATGCCTATCTAACATACATAATCAGAAACAATCACTTACTAAAGGCTACATTAAATAAGTAACTTAAACATACCATATTTTCCAACAATACCCGCCTTCTTGGTTCTCTTAGTCTACAATGTGATTAGGGAAAATACAATGAGAATGAGAAGTTAAGATAGGATTTTGCAAAATGAACAACATTATAGCGATAAATAAAAATTGACACGTGAAAATATTTGACAGGTACTCTGTTGTAGAGCCTAAACTTACAAAAGTATGAGTGACTGCACCTTCAGCCACATTGGTGGCTGCAGGGTGCAATTGACTCCAACAAACTTGCAATGGTATATAAATGCTTAAATTTAATGTTGACCCTGCATAGTTTTTAATCTTAACCAATTGAATTAACAAACTTAAACCTATTAATTAATCTATTGCACACTCCATATTTCTTACCGAATAAATTTACAACATACACAAACATTTCACACTAAACGATCAAAATTAAATTTTACATTTCAAATTCAAGAAGTGAGCCTATCAGTTAAATCATCGAACTTCAAAGTTTTTTAATCTTCACTATGAACATTTTATGATTAATCCCCTGCACCACCACCATAAAAGCTAAGGAAGACAGAGTCAACATGACTAGTTTGAGTACCCATTGGAGCATACAAGGTCTAAAGACGCGACTACAACCCTTATTAAAAATACAGCAGCTGCTCTTGAGTCTTGACACAGGGGAAGGACACTAATGCAGTCCATAATGATCGAAACTTATCGAACTGAGATGACTGTCTAATCAAACAAATTTGATTTCTTTAATTACAGATCATTTACAACTTATAAACCAATTATCAAAATTAATCAAAAAATCTGAAATATTTACAGTATGTATTCACAATTAAATCACAAATAATCAATTTTTTTTAACATTTCCAGACTTAAAATTTAAACAACCACTGTGACATTCATTAACAATTACACACACATGACACACACAGAGAGAGAGAGAGAAGCAACAAAATTATACATTAAACAGATATAAACACATATACGAACAGAAACAAACAGAGCATACTGCAAGGGTGAGAAAGTACCATGAGGTGGAAACGATGTAGCTGAGGCAACAAACCCTAATTTCTGTAAATAATTTGTAAGTGAGCCAGCTATATGGACTAAATATGTATGGCTCTGTCTGTCTGTGTTTGTGGTAGGCTTTTGGCAAAGCCCAGTTCATCAAAGTTTGAGATTCATGTTATTTTATTTAATTTAAGATCCGGCCCACATTTGTAAACTGCCCCAAATTGAAAAAAAAAAGACTTTTAAAAAAAATAAACAAAAAAAAAGACTTAGGGCTCATTTCTTAAATCTGAATAAGATTTTCGGGATAGTTAAGATTTCTGGACGAGTGATATTTGAATCATAAATGAATGGGATCGTTTGATAAACAAATTTTATATTTTTGAATGATGAAATCTACTTATCATTTCTTTTCAAATTTGGTTAAAATTTAATTGATCCAACCTAATAATAATAATAATAAAATTATAATATGAATTGTCTAAAGTTATTATAATTTTTAACATAATAATGTTAAATGTAAATAAATTAATTAAATATTTTGAAAGGAAAAGTTAATTTGCGGTGTTAAATTATATTTATTTATTTAATTACGTACTTAGACATTTAGTGGTCATATAATAAAATAAAAAAATCTGCAATTAAATAAAGGATGTTACAAAAGAAAGATTAAACATTTTTTATTCCAAAATAAATGCTAATGAAAATTTTGCAAGCATTATACATAAGGCAGCTTAGAATATCACGTGAATAAACTATTCAGATAAAAAATAAAGGGGCAATGGTCCAGAAGATTTTTCCCGATCGTCCAGATTTTCCAAAGTTACTCAGCCTACTCAAACAATCTGAACAACAACCTATAGAATAGTTCAGTTCATCCCCTCCCGTTCACCTGTTAACAAATGACCCCTTAGAGTTCATTTGTTAAATTTAAATAATAATTTCTGAATGGTTAAATACTAAACGAATAATAAATCTGAATGTTGAATAAGTGATATTGTTTGTTAAATTAATATAAAAAATTCTGAGTGATTAAATTAACAAATACTAAATTCATAATATTTAATTAATTTACTTCATAAGTTTATCATGCTCTATATTATACACTTTGTTAATTTATTACGTTGTTTCCATCTGATATCAGTAATCATTGTAATGATAATCAAAAGAATTAAAAAAAATAAAAATTATTTTTTTGACTAAAAACTTATGTGAGAAGTTATTGTCAGATATAATGTATTTTATGTGTTAAGAAAAGATAATTGAGTTTAAACTAGTGAAAATAATAAGATAAGTAGGCTGTAAAAATTGATGACTAATTCTACTCTATTTTTAGTGAGGCGATTAAAAATAATAGAACAGAGATGATTTGTGAAAGCCATGAATGGTTCCGACACAGAGTAAGAAAACCTTGCATCACACATAAGGTAGTTTACTAGATATCACTTACAGGTAAGTCCCCTTCAAGTCAATGCCTTCTTCGGCCCTCACCTTTATCTCGCCCTTTTGCTAAGACTACAATTTTTTTATTGATTCATCCAAAAATTATCGAGAAGATTATGACACTACGTGAAAAACTGGAATAGACATCACACTTTTTACATCAGTTACAAAAAAATCGATGTAAAAACAATTTTTGACATCAATTGCTCTCAAACCGATGTGAAACAACATTATTCACATCAGTTTCATGGCCGACCGTTGTATATAACTGCTTTTTAAAAAATTAAAAAAACACGAAACAAATTGTTCCCCCTTTACAACTAAAAAAACACGGGGGAAATTTTTACTTAAACAAAATTCATTTCCCCCCTTCTCTCTCACTGCTCTCCCTCACCGGCCTCTCTCTCTCGGTACATTCTCCCTCCCCGACTTCTCTCTCTCTCTCTCTCCATCTCCGTCTCCATCTCTCACCTCTCAACTATCACTCTCCCCTCTCTTTCACCTCTACCCGTAACAAGCCCTAAAACAAAGTTAAACCTTCTAATTACAGATCGAGCAAGAAGGTTGACATGCAGCCCTGAGAAGTGTTCATACAACCCGAATCAAGCAACTTTTACACAAATCGAGCTCTGTTTCACCGAAATCGAACCCTAATTTGTAAGTGTATTTTCAATTAAATTTGATTTTTTGGGACTTTAGGTTAGTGTGTGTGTGTCTTATAGTTAGATTATTACTGAATTTGTGTATCTTTGTGAATTGATGTGTATGCATTATTTTTACTTGTGTGAAATGGGCTTTGTTGATATATTTGTGCTAATGTTATTTAAAATGATTGTAATCCTCTTTCTTTTTTGATTGTATGTTTTAAAATGTGTATGTATTTTAGTAATCCTCTTTCTGTTTTGATTGTCTGTTTGTGCTGATATGGGGCTTTATAATTTTTTTTATTTATATAAACTGTGCAATTTATGGATGGCAATTGTGTTGTGTATGAGCTTGAGAACAAGTTCACAAGCTTAATTAGATATTTGTTAAAAAAGGTATAAAATTAGTGAAATATAGAAGAGATGTTAATGATTTTGAGGATATGTGTTGTCCAGTTTGTGGCGACGATACCGTAGCCAAGTATTTACCTTATACCAAGAAAATACCAAGAAAATGTGTTTTCAAGGCCCCTGCCAAAGAATATTTCACATAACCAGATAAACTTAGTTTTCCTATTACATTGACTTGTTACTTAATTCTATTATAGTATGATATCAATCCTGTAGTTTGTATCATGAATTCTCACCCCAAGGACTTGAGAGTTCTCCGGTATTTCTAAATGTATATGTTGATGTCTTTATCAGGATTTTAATTTTGTGGAGTTAGATGAAGTTCGAAAATATTATTGTCATGGCCACCATGGCGTTGATAAGGAAGGAAGACATGTTTACATCGAAAGAGTAGGTAAAGTTGACGCAAGTAAGCTTATGCATGTGACAACTTGGGATCGCCTGGAGAAGTATCATGTGCAGGACTTTGAAAAAAAGGTTTTAATAAAGTTTCCAGCATGCTCGATATCTGCAAGAAGGAATATAGATTCAAGTCATTTTAGATGTTCAAGGAGCGGTATTTTCCTTTTCATTATTTATACAGAAATACATAGCCAAGTTTTAGTGTTGTTACATTAGCTTTTTTATCACATGCTTTTGGTATCTTCTCATTCAAGACCCAAATAAGTTTGCTGGTTCTATCGGAGACGTTATGGATAAGATGAGGTTGATCGACACGAAATATTATCCTGAAGTATATAATATAAGAAATTCTGTCAAGTGGTCTGTAATCATTACGTGATTTTAATCTGTTTTCGGATATTTATTGTAAAAAAAATTTATGCAGACACTTCATCAGATGTTTATTATAAATGCTGGTCATGTCTTTTGGATGGCCTGGAATATCATTTGTAAAAGATACGTTGATCCTAAAACCCTCACCAAAATTCAGGCATGTAGGGGAGTTCATTTCTTTCAAATGTTAAACTGCTAGAATAATTTTTTTTCCCCATATATCTTGTTCTCTCTCATTGTATAACTTATATGTTTCGTTGTCGTCAGGTTCTTGGCAAAAAATATCAGAACAAATTGCTTGAGGTGATAGACAAGAGGTAACTTACATATAATCCTGGTTGCATATGTTGTTTGTCCAACTTCTTCACATTTAGTAGTCTAATCATTCTTCACCTACTGCGGATACTTGTTGTTAGCGAGTTACCAGAGTTTCTAGGTGGTTGTTGTACGTGTATGGATCAATGAGGCTGTTTAAGATCCGATAAAGGGCCATGGAATGATCCTAATGTATTAAAGGTAAGGAGACACTCTTTCCATATTTGTATTTCTTAATTTGGTATATTCCAAACCTCATATTATTTTTCATACACATGGATCAGTGCATTGAGGAACAAAGTTCTAGACATATAGGAAGCACAGTAAAAGGTGATTTTACAATAACAGGTAGGGGCAACCTCTGTTATCCACAGGTATGCTTTACTTTACCATGTTACTTTGTGCTCGCTAAAAACTTCTACTCTTTTTTTTACTACTGGGAGATTTTGAATATTAAAATTGAAATAATGGTGCTAAGGTGATAGGGAAGGGCATATCCATGACCGAGTCAGGAGCTGTAGGTCCGGAGATCACTGATCCTAAAAAGAAGAAGCAGCTTCCAGAACAAAAACTGATACCTGCAAGGGATCAAGTATGATCATCATTATAAATAATGAACTTTTGTTAATCATTGAGGCATATTAAGCTAATTAATTCCTTCAAGGGGATATGAAAGGCTTTCTGAAGCTAAGTATGCTTCAATTTGTTCTCATTCAGTTAAAATGCTTATAAAAATTGTTGTTAGTGCAAGTGGTTAGGACTGTCTGCCAGGATGAGGGCCTCCCTGACTATGAGGTTGATTTGTTGTATCGGACTATTAATGAAAAAGCGAAGGCAGGAGAATCTCTTCAAGTATCCCACACTTCGAAAGGTCAGAAAACTATCCCCTTGAGTTTTCATTATTTTATTTTGCTGTTTATTGTTATCATATAATTTCTACTGTATACAATTCTTATAGATTGTGAAGCTAGCATCTGAACTTGTGGGTATGCTCATGTGCGTATAAGGCTTAAAATAGTTTTAAATGCAACTTGTACCACAACCAATTCAATCACCACTATAATCAAGCCTCAAGATGTTGTGTTTACAACGTATTTACCCCCCCCCCCTTTGCAATGGTTTTCTAGCACACTTCGTACAAAGTTGAGTACTTCCTTCAAAATAAATAAATAAATAAGCTTCATGTAGAGAAAAGTCTTGTATCTGCACTAGTGAGCGAGAAATTCAACTATGCATGATGGCTATGTACATGATACTTAAAAGTCTCTTATCCGCACTAGTGAGTGAGAAATTTGATGATTCTGAAGAAAGATCTCCAATTATCCCAACATTAACACCGCACGCTTTTTAGTTTTATGTAATGCCTGATGAGCCATTGCCCATGCTGTAAATGTTCATCATTGTTCAATTCAGCCGGGTTTTCCGTCTATAGTATAGACCATATTATACATTTTAAAAATCTTACAATGCTATGCAGAAGGGCTTCATATTTTACATTTTAAATTTTTTACAATGGTATGCAGAAGGGCTTCATTTGCCAAGAGCATCAGCATTGAGAAGACTTCTTGCTTCATTCTATACTGCACTTATTTTCGTCTACATGGGAATTTTCCCTTTTATCTGCTCAATAATATCTCAGATGAACAGGATATGTGCACCTGCAATTTCAGCCCTGAAATCTTTAACACGGACTCGTGATTTAGTAGATATCGAAGAACGTTATGATCCCCAAACTACTGACTCCTTTGGAGAAAAGAGGCACTCTGATCCTGTCCCAAAAATTCATGAGCTAGAGAGAAAGGTAAACTTGTTGCTGGACAGGTCAAGCTCAATGCCAAGAAAGAGAGATGATTTACTAAATGCTGCTGTCCGCCGTGTGGATGCATTAGAAGCTCAACGAAAGGATATATTGGTTTGGAGGAAGATGAAGTACGGGTTTCTTGCTATCTCTGAAATTTAGTATAGTATTGCACTTATTTTTTTAAACATTTTTATTTCTTCATTTTTTAACAGATCAAAGCAGCGTGGTATAGTACCACGCTTTGCTGGAAATGACTTGCGTAATTAGACTAGTTATGGCAGATCATGAATTATGGATATTCAGTCTGACTTGTTTAAATGATTGTTATAACTTTTGTTGGATGATTTGCAAGTTATTATATAAGTTTTGTTGCATTTCCGTGCTTGTTTGGTGCTTGATATATAGCTAAAAAGCTTTTAGTAGTTCAGTTTTGGTTTGCGATTAGTCAATTTCAGTTTTGATAGTTTTGGTTTGCGATTGGTTTGGTTTGTGATTGGTTTGCGATTGGTAATTTTTGGCTAGTTGAATATGTGAATAATACACATCACTGAAAATGTAAAAACCGATGTCTATGCTAATAAAAAATAACAGGCATATTGTGTTCTTTTGTACCCAAAACTGATGTATATACAACTCAATAACATCAGGCAAAGCAATTCCAAACTGATGTTAAATCAAATAAACAACAGTTTTGAACCGATGTCTTTGATTTTAACATAAATTATATACTTTAGACAACGGTTCAAAACCGATGTATTTGACCTTAAGAAAGATTATATACTTTTTACATCGGTTACTAACTGATGTGTAAAATGTGTTTTAACGTCGGTTGAATGAACAACCGTTGTAAAGTATAGACATCGGCTAAAAATCGATGTCTATGTTAATCTTTAACATCAGTTTTTAAACGGGGGTGATGTTAATAGTCTTAATAAACATCATTTTTAAAAAAAACGGATGTGGAAAGCTATGTTTTACATCGGCTAAAAATCGATGTCAAAGGGGGGGACCTTTCTCTACACCGACGAAGACATCGGTCAGGATTTTTTTTTACATCGGCTAATAACCGATATCTATTCCAGTTTTTCACGTAGTGTGAGTCGTTCAACTAAATCAAAATTTGATCAAACAGTCTGAACAACAAATACCAACTAGTTCAGTTCAGGGGAATTCATTCATCAATTAACAAATGGGCTATTAATTACACTTTGTTTGCTTAAACTTTAACATTTTTGCACAAAATAGCTAAATCTTTATTTGTGCTAAAGTGATGGCCATTTGTTGAATTTCTTGATATTTTAATAGTTTTGTGTCCCTTCCGTTAGTTGCCTCGTTTAATATTAATGATTGTATCGTGTAATTTTATTTTTTTTAATTAATAAAAATTAATAAATCATCAGTTCTGCTCAAAATTCGAACGAAGTCCTTTGAGCCAAACAGGAAACACTCGAATCAGATCCAAACTCAATAGACCTAAAAGGATATTACTCAATAACATGATACAAAACTACTATACTCATTAAACGCCTCAAACATTAACAATCGATCAAAATAATGAAGATCACCGAAGAAAATATACGAAACCCGATGACTCAAAATTATGCACAAACAACCATGATAATCATATGAATAGATTTGTTGATCTAACTATCTACATTAATAAATTCAACAAAAAAACTGAAATTGAAACCCTCAATTCGATGAAAAAAACTAAATCGAAAAAATCAAAATAGTTCTTTCTCCTTTGGTATTAGATAGATTATGCCTTGGAATTCAGTTTAATTACGGCAACGTCAAAATCTGAGATCAATAACACCAATATGTCGTCTTCGATGGGTAAATACTATCAAGAACCCTAATTTGGGAGAATTTCCAGATTTTTGGTGATTTTTTTATTTTTATTAATTAAGAAAACAGAAGAAACTCATACACCCGTTAACATTTAATGGTCAACTTAAGGGAGGGATGCGGAGCTTCCAAAATACTGAAAAATTCCAAAATCAGCCATCAATCTAGCACTAATAAAGATTTAGTCATTTTCGTGCAAACAATTGAAGTTCAAGCTAACAAAGTGCAATTAAGTCAAAAAAAAAAGTTAACTTAGTGATGATTAAGTGGATTATGTGGGGACGGATATTAAGAAAAAAATAAATATAATTGATGAGTTAATTTAGTGTTATCATTTCAACATACTAAAAGAAAAATATGTTTAATACTAAATGTACAAAATTGAGTATCAATACGTGTTCTCAAATGACGTGTTATTGATAACTTGGTGTGTAGAGATATCTTTATTGGTAAATATTTTGTGAAAGTAAGAGTCTTCATTATTATAAATTGCACTGTAACCCATGAAACCATGTATGTAATATTTGGAATCTCTTTTGGAAACTGATTTAGGACATTTAGCAATTTTTGTTTAAAATATTTATATTTAAATGTAATATCAACAAAAAAATTATTTACATTGTTGGAACGGAGGGACTCTTACTTAATACCATGAATAAATAATTTTCAGAAAATTAATGCACGGAACTAAAGTCATCCCTTTAAGGTCATACATTATCCATTGTTCATTCGTAGGTTGTTTTTGCTAGAGCTAATCGACAAAAATGCTAAAAAATAGTTTAAAATTTCAAGAAATATGAAACATCACCGGGAAAAAAATGAATTTTGAAAAGTCGGAAGTCTCTTTTAGGTAAAGAGTGCGAATCTATAAAAAAATTATTTCCACTATTGTGCATGTTGATTATGCAGTTATTGCGGTTATTTTTTTCTTTCAAGAAATGAACCGACCTCTTGGAATGAGAGAGAGTAACATATCGACTAAGTCAAGCGAGTCTTGAACACATATATGGATTAGTCAGGTAATGATACAAATATGAAATATTAAAATTTGACATAATATAAGTAATATAGTATACGTGGTGTTTCTATTATTCAATATTAAGTTTATTTTTTAATAAGAAAATCAGTGTTGATGAAAGTTTTATTTAATTTTATAATAATCAGTTTTATACCTCGGTTCGTCCTAATTATTTCTTATTAAGATACTTTTCTGAGTGTATGTATCATTTGTTATTATCTTCAAAAATGAAATGTCATTCCATTCCTTATTAGCTTTAAGATTTTTAATTTACTTGACTCTAATCGCATTTATAAAACTTCTTACTTAATCCAACTGTTAAGTATTGAGGGTGAGATTAATTAATGACGAATTTACCTACATTTTTTTGTCTTTAATTTTTTTCAATCCAACAGATCAAATCCTGAGACAAAAAAAATAAACTTGTACCACATGAGTTCATCGTACTCTAATAGTATGTATGAAAAGAAAAGAAGTAAGACAATTCACTAGTAACCTTTATTTGTATAATTATTTATATAAAATTTATGAAATCTAATTAAATCAAAAAAATACTATTCATGAAAGTTATATGCAATATTATAAAAATTGCTATCCGAATGTAAAATAAATTCAAAATTATATATTTCATATTTTAAAATAATTTCAGTATTCGTGCAAGTTCGCCCGAGAAATTATTTGGATATATATACAAGGTCGTGCGTCGCACAAGTTTTTACGCTAGTCTTTAAGTTAATTATCATAAATATTATGGAATATAATGTATGATTCTTTAGATTATAACCGAATAATTATATATAGTGGTGTCTATGGATCAGGTTAGTTGTTGAAAACATTTTTGCAATCTACTTCAATCAAATCGATTTGAAAATTTTCAAAGCGACCCAAAAGAATACTCATAATTCAATCATGTTTATCGTGCATCTGTTAGGTAATGAATACAACACAGAGGGGGTGAATGTCTTTTGGATTAATTTTAAGTTTTTTGAACTGTTATGGATGGTAAACAAAGTAATCTTACTGTAGAGATGATATGTTTTAACAAGAATAATAAAACATTCACATGAACACACTATATTTCAAAACTCACTTAATTTTATATTAAAGTCGAGTATGTCTTGCTACAAATTTTTGAGTTCTTTGTTGATAAAGAACTCAGCTTCTCTCTTGAGAGTTACAAGATTTTTAGATCTATTTGTTACAATTCAATACAAAAGCATCCAGTATTTACTTTATAGAGCATTAAACACTGGTTTTGCACAGCATGCAATAGCATGTACTAAACCCTACTTTAAGTTAACTAAAACTTTCTATTTATGGCTTACTGTATCTTTGTAAATCGTGCATGTTTGTGACTTTACTTTGTTAGTTAATCTTGGCATTTGATCTTGTACTCTTCAAACTGCTTTTTGTAGACTTTTCAAATTAGTGATTGATTTGTTTGTTGATTAATAATCTTGGATATTTAATTGTTCTGCATTCTGTACTTGAGTTTTACATCGAGATCTCCAGTTTGTTATATAGAGAACTCGACATCTCGATAAGTGTAATGGCTTATCGAGATATCTTATTACTCTATAGTTGTTTTGACTTATTGAAGTCTCTGAGTTCTCTATAAGAGAATTTGGCTTGTCGAGGTCTCTAATCTTCATGTCTTCATTTTAGCTTATCGATATCTCTGAGTTCTCTAGTGAAGAAATGACTTGTCGGTATCTTAGAGATCTCTGGTGATAATTAGACTTATCGATATCTCAAAGATCTCTAGTGATATTTTGACTTATCGATATCTTAGAGATCTCTAATGATAATTAGACTTATCGATATCTCCAATCTTCATGTCTTCATTTTGGCTTATCGATATCTCTGAGACTTCTCTATAAGCTTTTCTTGACTTCTCGATAAGTCATTTTGGAGTTCTCGAATGACTTCTTTATAAGACTTAATCTGTGACTTGTAGATTTCTTGACTTAGAATGTTTTTCCCAAAATAGATTTATTCAACTCCAAGCTTCTTCACATTGTCTCTGAGGCATGATCTTCATGATCTTCTTCCAGAGTTTATTCTTAGGCTTGAGACTGTTTACAGAAAAATACTCCAGTTTAATCTATTTACACTTTTACATACTTAAGTGATACAATACAAAATGCAAACTTAGATTATCATACAACTTACTTAGGGTTGTCAATTTGACTTAGTCTTGTTATAGTACAGGCATATCTTGCACAACAATCTCCCCCAATTTGTGAGAAGATTGCTTATCACAAATTCATGTCTGTTGACAAGACTAACCCCAAGCTACAATGAACAATAAATCTTTACAACAAAAATTGACAGAAATACAATCTTTAACATTGAGTGGTTATAAAAGTTTTAACAAGGCATTCATTACATAAAATCTTCATAGCCTGACTCCTTACTAATGTGATCCTTAAGAGTTACTAACACTTCCATTTCTTTTATAATTTCAGTTCCTCTTAAAGCTTTCACAAGCTTGAGCAACTCATCTAATGAATAACCATTTAAGTAACCAGCTCTAAATCTGGAGAATCTGCCAACTTTTATTTTCAGAAAATGTCCATTTTTGGAAAGTCTGCTCATCCTTTTTGCTTTAAGCTCATTTGATCTTTTCTCAATCCTTGCAAGTTCTTCTGCATACTTCCTATCTCTTTCTTCCTTTTCAGCCTTTGCCCTTACAATTTTCTCATCTCTTTCTTTCACCCATACACAATATACAGCTCTCCAGAACCTTGTGATTGTATCTTTATCCTTCATCAAACTGATCACTCTTTTGAATTCTGTGGTTGTAAGTGTGTCCATTAGGTTGCTTCCAAGTAAAGTGAAAGAGCCATCATCATAATAAATTTTGATTTCTGTATATGATACAACCCAGAATCTGACTATTTCTTCAGCTAGCTGTTGAAAATATTCTTCATCCGTGAGGCACCAATTTAGTGGCAGAAATTCAGATTGATCATAACAATTCCAGAGAGATCTTTTAGTAACTTGCAGTTGCTTTGTTTTTCTCCCAACATATTTGAAGTGGATCTTGGTTGGTGGTTCAAATGAAGGTAGGTTTTAGATTTTCTTTAGGCTAGTCTGGCTGGTATTGATTGGGATTTTGAGAAAAGAGTTTGCAGTTGGCTTATATAAGAATTTTGGCTTTGAGGTGAAGGATGGTTGAGTTTTGAGCTAAAAGCTTTAGTGGGTTGAGCTTGGTTAATTTGGATTGTTAGGGATTATTTTTGTGGTCCTGAGCCATCTTCCTTCTTTCATCCCCTTTCTTCCTCTCATCTTCCTTCTTCTTTTCATCTCTTTTTTTCTCCTTTTCTTTGTTGCCAGTTGCTCTAGAATATTGACTTGGATTTGAGCCAGAAGGTTTTTGCTCATCATGCTTCTGCTCATCATCATCCTTGTCATCTTTTAAATTGAATTGTGAGGTTGGCAACCTGGTGTCAGCATTTTTAAGATACATTTCAAGAATTCTGATCATTTCTTCACTTTCAATTTTCTTGTTCTTTTTGCATTTCAAATCAGATTGAAGTGTCATAATCAACCTCATATTTCCTCTAACACAGTTCTTAGGAATATTGAAGATCTTGCATTTCTTGGTCTGAGAGTAGATGTAGGTCACCCCCTTGTTTGGATATAGATAAGCTTCAGGAAAAATATCTATTTGAGCATTTTTTAGTTCATGAAGCAATTGGGTGTCCTCTGTGATGACCACATGTACCTTGTCAATCACTACATCCAGCTCAGATGCTCTTAAGGTTTTGAGATTTGGAAGAGACACATGGAGACATCTGTCCACACCAGCATCATTGATATTCACAACAATCCTCTTTTCTAAATAGTTATCAATTCTCACAACCACTGGAGTTGATGTTCCTGGCCAATGATCTTTTGTAGGTGATATAGTTGTTTTGAAGAGACATCCTCAGGACTACAAGAACTTCACTGAATTCTTGATCTTGATTTGGTCCTTCTGTAGCCTTTTTGAGTCTATTTTTTTCCCACATCTTGGAATTGTTGAGCTTGTGAAGAACTTTGACCATGCTGAGTTGATGTGATAAGCTCCTTAGATTTATATTTACCAGCATCCTTGGATTGTTGAATCCTAGCTTCAATCTCTCCTTAGTCTTGGAAACATGCATGCGTAGGGGAGTTGGTAATTCTGGCCTTATAGCTTCAGGAAATGAGGGCAATGATATGTTGAGCTTCCCCATGATGGCTCCCAAAGCCACATAATTCTGTATTTGGAGATGCTTGTGAGAGTCCATCAGGGTTTTGATGTCTGTTTGTTGACTCTGCACCAAAGATGTGAGAGCATGTACTTGTGCACTTAGTGAGTCATTTGAGATTTGGAGAGAAGAGACTTGCTGTTGAAGTTCTTGAATTTGCATGGTTGATGAGAATTGAGATGTGGAGGAAGTAAAGACCCCAAAAGTATCATGCACAGCTTCTTAACTTCTTCCATGAGCAAGGCTGAAGGAGTGTATCTGCTAGAGTGCATCTAATCCTGCTTCAGTCTTGAGTCATTGGAGTGAGTGATATGTTTTTGAACTTGGTCATGCAGAGCTATTAATGAGGTTCTTAGATTTTTGACACTAGATTTCACTCAACTAAGATCATACCTAGACATTTGATCAGCAAATGTTATGAATTTATTCTTGATCTCTGTCTGTGAGAGAATGATTTGATCCATATTTTCTCTAACCATCTTCATTATCTTGTCTTGATGCCCAGTTAGAGTGATTTGAAGTGCTTTTCCAAAGTTATGGAAAGCTTTGATTTGAGCCTTGTATACTTCATTTACTGCATCATATACTTCCTGTGGGGATAAGGATCTAGCATTGCTCCCCAAGATGGTTATATACTCTTCCCTGAATTTAGCTAGCACAACATCCATTTCAATTGAGAACTCCCTATCCAGCCATGCATCACAGTTTGCATCCTGACCAGCTTTATCAACAATTTTAGCATGTTGTTCTTCAACATCTGTCTGGTAGGATAGCATGATGACCTGGTAGTCTTGATTTAACATATTGGATGTGAGAAGCTGCTGTGATATTTGAGCAAGGCCACCAAGTTGGTCAACCATTAGATCATCAACTTTGGAAGGTTGAGATGCAGCTTCTTGTAGCCATTAGGAGATGAGGTGAGGTTTTTGTGGTTGAGAAGTGGAAGGTTGGTTGATGGGTGAGAAGGAGATAGTGTGACAGAACCACCTGTGACTGGAGTCACAGTTTTACTCACTGATTGCTCTGTGGTTATGACAGGGTGTTGTTCTCCACTTGTGGTGGGAACCTCCAATTGAATTGGAGGGGATTTGACTGGGTTACTATCATGTGCACGGCCTCAAACCCTTGTGCTTCTTGCAAAGCACTGTCACATGAATGTGATGTTCTTGCCTCTCCCAAAGCAGGGTCATTGGCAATTATACTCCCAACATCAATTGTTAATGCAATTTCAGCTAGGGTTTTGAGGGGATTTGTTCCTGTGACAGGAACCTCTAATTGAATTGGAGAGGATTTAGATAGCTCCCCCTCAGGAGTACTACCCTCAAACCTTACAATCTGTGAAGACTGATTTGCACATGAATGTGCATCAGTAACTACCATGGGGTCTTCAGTAAAAACTGATTAATCCCCCATATTTGTGATGGTGTCATCAAGGTCTACCCCAGCTAGTAGCCTCTCACCATCTAAATTTGGTTTCTGGGTGGTGAGAAAGGTTTCTTGAACCAAGTCACTTGAGTGGGGTTGCACTTGAGGATTAGATTCAAGTGCTGTGTAAGAAGAAGAAATTTTAGAAATAAGAATTTATTGTTCAGAAGTGAGTGTTGGCATCTCTCCTTGAATAGATGAGGGAGCTTCAAGGGATGTGCTCTCCTTGTGTGTGCCATCCTTGTTTCTCCTTCCTTACAATTGTATTTGTTCAAGTGATGGTTGTGCAGACTCTGTACAAGGTGCATTTGGGCTAATGCTTTTTCAATAGAGACATCCTTTTGAGAGGGTGCCTCTAGAATTTGCTTTTGTCCCTTGTTTACAACTACATCCTTTTTAGAGGATACAGAGGTGGCTTGAGTGGTTAGCTCTAAGTTTTTAGCCTTTTTTGGTTTTCTTTTGACCAAGGGTGACTCAGGTTCTGTCTGTTCCTCACTACTCTCATTTATAATTGGTAAGGGTGCCTGCTTTCTCTTCTTTTTACTCACTTCACCCTTTTGAGAGGATGAAGTGGTTGTCTTCCTAGCAGCTATAGGTATAGAAGAATGGGTCTCAGCATTGGAAGGTCCCTGTTGATGTTCCTGCGTTTGTACTTCCACAGGTTCAGGGACCATTGATGTACTAGATTGAGCATTTGTCCTCATGTGGGTAAGGGTAAGTTTTAAACCTCTCCATCATGAATGGAGTGATTTTGAGACTTACAGTTACCTTGTTCTTTGTAACTAGTGATCCAAATAGAATTTTGGACACTTGCTTACAATTGTCTATTAATGATCTCTCTACACCATCTATCAAATGTATGTCATTTACTTTATAGTTCAAAGCAGACATAATGAATCTAGGAAGAAATATTTCCTTACCTCTTGATGCTAATGACATTGTTAGCCTGGTGCTAAATTTCTCCAATATGTAGTGTCCTACATTGATCTGTTTGTTGCGAGCCATTGAGTAGACCAGCTTCTGGACAACACTAGAGATGTTGTCAAACCCAGACTTTCTGCAGGTGAAAACTCTTATCACTGAATCAATGAGAAAATACCATTCCCTCCTCAGGTTCTTCTTGTTCATGCTTGCCAGATTAATCTTTTCAGAGTAATTGATGAAGTCCATGAATTCATAAAGTTCATCCTGAGTTGGAGCCTCCACCAGCTTGTCAGTAGGTATGCCTAATGCCATGTTGACATCATTCTCAAAAATCTCCACCTGTTAGCCCTTGATTGTATAGTTTATCACAATTGATGCAACCTGGTTCTCATGCACAACTGTTCTTATCACTGCTGTATTCCAGAAATCCAACACATCTAAGTAGAATACATGATTAGCAGTTAGAGCTCCCACAAAGTATGTTTCAGACAGAAATTTCATAAAGCTTTTGAAAGCTTCAGGAGCTTGATTTGCATCCAGAAATGCAAGAAAGTTGGTTTCTTTTGGGATAAAGGGTACAATAATGTTTGATGCCATTGAGAGGAGTATGAAGTTTAGTGGGTAAGAAAAATTGAAAAGAAAGAGTTCGAAACGAGAGAGAAATCAGTTTTGATTTGAAACTTCTAGGTCACTTAGAGTTCTCGAAGGCGTAAGTATGTGTATGTCGAGATGTCTGGGTATTTATAGTAAAAGCAAATAACTTATCGAGAACTCAAAAATAAATGTTTGGAATTTTCTTATCGAGAAGTCATTTTGAATAGAGAATTACATATCGAGAAGTCATTTTAATTTACTCTTTTAGAGAACTACAACTGACTTGTCGAGATGTCAAATAAATACTCAGTTTGTCCAAAGTGGACTGAATTGTTCCCAATTTTTATTTGAATAAATCCAAATAAAATCTGAATAAATTTATCATGAGTAATTTACCAAAATAATTTATTGAATTAAATTATTTCAGTACTGAGTTATTTATAAGTCTAAAATTATACTTGTAGATAACTCTGTGAGTTAATACTTATAGAGAACTCTATAATAACTTATAGATAAGTCATAATAAAGCTTATCAAGAAGTCCATCGAGAAGTCAGAAAATTGACTTATCGATAACTCACTCAAGAAGTCTTAAAATAACTTGTCGATAAGTCTAAGTTCTCTATATACTCTTGATCACTTTGATTCTGCCTTGTGCTAATTTTACATATTGACAATGTAAATCAACATTTAGACAGTTTTCTTAAATTGAAATATTCCAAGCTAAATTTTGGATTTTGAAAAATAAATATGCAGAGATTTCTGAAATATTTATAATTCATATTTTAGTTAATCTCTAATTACTCAAATGAATTTTGATTTATTAGAAATTAATCTGCTACAAAACACTAGCTGAGTTCTTGCCTTAGGATGAAGAATTAAGCATTCCAATTTCACCTACAAGTCTAGTGAAAGTTGCTTCATCCAAAGGTTTAGTATAAATGTCAGCTAATTGTTTTTCTGTTGGAACAAAAATGAGCTCTATGGTACCATTTGTAGCATGTTCTCTAATAAAAAGGTACCTTATATCAATGTGCTTTGTTCTAGAATGATTGACTGGATTAGCCACAATAGATATAGCACTAGTATTGTCACACATAATTGGAATTTTGTGTAACACTAGGCCATAGTCCATTAGCTGATTTCTAATCCAAAGCACTTGAGCACAACAACTTCCAGCAAATATGTATTCAGCCTCAGATGTGGAATGTTGGGTCCCAATGAGTTTGTAGAAGGGGGGTTGAATACAAACGTTACCAAATAATCGAATAAAATGCGGAATAAAAAATGTGAAACAAAATTCAAGTTAAATAAAAATATTATTAAACTTGAAATGTGTTACAACAACTGTATCGATTACAAGGTATTAATCTCAAATCAATTATCACAAATCTAGAATAAATTCGACATGAACTTTTTCTATTTTTGCAATAATTAGAATCAAATGCTAAACGCGATTTGAGATTAAGTTCTAGGGATTTTAATCCGCTAGATTGATATACAAGAACAAGATAAAGATTTCTAGTGGATTAGATTTAACATTACAATCTAGAAATTATGATTTTGAATAAAGCAGATGAAGGATGTTATATTTTTCAGAGGCGGCTGCTCTTTGTTCTTGTCTATTTGTTTGAATGATTGAGTTCTCTTTGATTTGCTGCTCTCTGCTTCTATTTAATAAATCAGCTGAGTTGAATTGAATTGGCATGACAATCCTTTAGCTTGTATGACTTTCGGTAGGACAATTGAGAATGAACTAGCAAGACAATCTGAATGAACTAGCAAGACAATCAGAATGAACTAGCAAGACAATCAGAATGAACTAGCAAGACAATCAGAATCCTAGAGTGACTTTCGGTGAGACAATGTAAAATGGCCTAGCATGACAATCGGTATGACAATCCTGATTGTCATGCTAGTTCATTTTCAATTGTCTTGCTGATTTAAAGCTTAAATTTAATCCAATTAAACTTCTGAAAATTCCTAAAATTCCTAAAATTAAATCAGAATTAATTAATCAATTAATTCAATTAATAAATAAATTATTCTTCACAGATATAATTTATTTTCTTAATTAAATTAGATGACTTAATTAATTAATAGAGAATTAATTCTAGTCTTGAGCAGCAACCATTCTTCTGCAAATCTTCTGAAAATCACTGAAAATTATGAATCAATTCCATCACTTCAACGTTGACACTCGATGTACTGTCTGGTTCATGAGTGACTAACTTCCGTGACGTTTCTTCATGTCTTGACTCTGACACTTTGATTTTCTTCAGATTAAATCCTTGTAATTAATGATACTCTGACGAGATCTCTGTCACTTGATTAAATCCACAATCTTGACTTATATCACTGAGGCATGATCAATTTCTTGAACTTCTTCCAGTGAATTAATTCCTCAAGTCTGTAGATGAACCTTGTCTCTGAATCCTTTGACAGATATTACTTTGCGAGATCTCTCTGACGGTCGATCCACTATTTACTTATTACATTCTTATTTGAGTTGAGTTGAATCCTCGAATATACAAATAGGCTATGACATATGACTTACAATCTCCCCCTATTTGTTTGTTAGACAATAACACACAAATACCTAGAGGATAACTCAACTAACAAATAAGAAAAAGATATAAATATACATGCAAAGTAAATAGTAGAAAAGTTCTGGACTAGATTTAACATTTTCCAGATTCCAAGTAGATGTTCCTCTAGACTGAACATATCTTCAAGTAGTTCCATCTTCATTTGTACAACCACATTTCCTGTTGAGAAGCCCATATCTCTTGCTTCTCCCCCTATGAGAATCAACTGATTAAAGAAGATCACCTTCGTTTTACCACCTCTCCCGTACAATAGGATCCGCAGATAAAAATCAATGGTACTCCCCTAACAGCTTCTTCCCTTATCAGAAAATCACCTTGTGTTTACCACCTCTCCCGTACAATAGGATCCGTAGTTAGAAACAACAATGGTGTGGTGTAGTGTACATGTAGGATCTTTTTCTTCCTCCCTGCTATTTCTCCCCCTTAGTTGAGGAATCCTCCAAACTATTTCTTAAGCTTTTATCTCCCCCTTAAAGAAGGAATGTATGCCGTCGTCTGAAGGAGTTCTCATATTTCACTTGGATGGAAAAGAAATAACAAGTAGTTTCTCTTTCTTCCTTACTGTGAGTGTGTGATTGTGTTTTAGTGTACCTCACATGTGTTTCACTCTTCTCTCCACTCGTGTTTACACTCAATCTCACAAGTGTATCACTCCTCTCATAGCTCCAAAAATCAGCTGTACCTGCAAGGAAAATCACCTTAGCCATCCTTTAAGGAGGTCACAGGTGGTGCAATGGGAGTTCACAAATCCCCATCCTTGTTAAACTCGTCAGATGAATCTGAGTCATAATCTACAAGTTGCTAGTTTCCCTTTTAGGGTTCCAGATTTGAATTCTGGGAAGGTAAACAATGATCCAAAGAATTTAGCATAAAGATCAAGGTTCCCTTCTAATGTCTGTGAAGACATTTCCTTGTGACTCATCAGGTAATATCTGAATCATTGTCAACAAGTTGCCGATCTGCACCTATGTCAGATCCACTATCCGCAGATGCATCCAGGGGATTTAAGCCTGGGGAGGTAGACACTGACCACTGACATATGGCTTTTGGATCAGTATCCTCTCCTAACACCTGTAAAGGCAATTGGTCCACTAACGAACCTTGAACAGTCGAATCTGACCTTAAAATGGTCGAAACTCTTGTTTCCGTCAACTCATCCTTTGTGTGTGTAACCTCTCCTTGTGCATCAAGAATTGATTATATTTGAAGTGGTGACACTACATCGGATACCTTGGCCGACAGGCAAAATTCAATAGACTCACCCTGTTGAGAGAATGAATCTAGTAACTGTTTTTGTGCCTTTTCAGCCATTACATCTTTTTGAGAAGATGTATGGGGGCTAGCAGTTGTCTCGGTTTAAATACTACTCATCTATGTATGAGACAGAGCTACTGGGTTGACTACAGAACCTTCCTTATGTGGTGCACTAAGGCACTATCTCCCTCACGCTCATTCATACTACATTTAGTGGTAAGAGAGTGTTGGTTGGTTCTGTTTTTGTGTTTGTCTTTACAGTCTGGGATAGATGTTGTGGGTTTTCAACCTCATGACTGTCAATGAAAGAAAGTCATTGGAGACTGAACCTGTAACACAGAATATATGGTAATAGAGAGAAAATGATTTACAATAGTGATTTCAAAAGATTTTACATGAAATAAGAAATCACTAATGTAGAAAGAAGTTTGATTTTGTTTTTCAATATGAATGAGTTTTTGATAAAACATTGATCACTTAGGGTAAAGTCTAAGTAATTCTCATTCATGTCAAAAGCTTACAAATATCTGCAACATAATGTTAACAAGATATCATTGACCGATACTTGTCAAGTACTTTAGATACTAATTATTATGTTGCATAATCAATATACCACTGCACATATAAAACAATATGATTGTGCTTAGTGATAAGATAGTTATGAATATGACGACTCTACTAGTTCATATAAAATTATAACTTCTGTTAGAGTGCCATACCATGTCCTTGACGATTGCTTGAGCAGTACACTAGTTCATACCAACCTGAAGTGAGATTGTGAAGAAGAGATTGCATAGTCCAATAGATCTGCAGCTGCAAAGTCCATGAACTGTGGTGCACTGACTTCCTCTTTTAACTCACCAACCAGGAGTACACTTGTACACATCTTACTAGAGTACAATTCCAAGTGTAATGTGCAGCAGGTGTCTGATATGTCGTAATATTCTCAAGTCTAATCACTGGTGCTATATGTTGGATACTGCTTCCTGATAATAACCTAGCACAATATACAAAATTACAATGATAACATTCCCAGCTTGCAAACAGCCATATCCCTCAGATAAACCTTTGCTGTTATCTCCAAAGGTAACCATGGGGCCAGCTTTCTCAACCACATTTGATAGCAGGGCTCTATCTCCGGTCATATGTCTTGATGATCCACTGTCAAGACTCCACACTACCGGTTATACCTGTTTAATGCCCTGCACTTCAAATGGATTAGACCTTCTTCGGAACCCAAACTTGGTTGGGCCCGGCATACTTGTAGAACTGTCCTTTGTCAGACAAAACAACATTTTTAATTTTAACGATCTCAACATTCTCAATGACTGAACATTTGACCTTGTAAACAGCCTTAACAAATTTCTGTTTAAGCTTAGGCACAAATGTCTCCTTTCTAGCCTTAGAAGGACTAGCAGTCTTAGACCTATCATGCTTCTTGTTATTCACATGCTGACGAGGAGTAGTCTTATCACTAGACACATACTTACCATTAAAATAAGCATACATCATATTAAAAGCACAAGACATACAATTAGCAACACCACATGCTTTATGAGAGTGATTAACAGCAGGCAATTTATGCATGGTAGACATGGCATTATTGTTATCCAACTCATGTGTGTCTGAGTTAGTCTCAGTTGCTTTCACAACTTTGACTGGAACTTTCGACTCACTTGACTTGGAAACAATCTTCTCATAAGCATGATCTTCAGCACGTATTTCTTCTTGAATAACAGAAGAGGTCGCATCAAATGGTTCAGCAATTGATGCTTTATAGAGGGGTTCATTAACACCCTTAAGCACATGTGGTACTTCCCTCCCTTTAGCACAGACATGGGGAGGGGAGTTTATGCCTAATTCTCCAATAGCAGCATTGTAATCATAACCTATTCCAGATGTTTGATTAACAGCTTGCTTACTGTAGAACTCTTTAGCCTTCGAACAAGAATTGAAGTAGGCTCTAACCTTAGTCTCAAGACCGGTGATCTTGTCTTTGAGAATAGTTTCGAGTTTTCTATAACAGTCAACTCTATTCTCTAGAAAAGATACCTGTTCTTTTAATTTGTCTTGATTAATGTGCACAAGTCTTAATTCATTGACCTCTTTCTCAAGGTCTGTGATCTGTAAACTTAACAGTTCATTATCACGACGTGCACAATCTAAGTTACCTCTTAGATGATAAACCATTTCAGCATCAGAAAGTTTTACCTCTATTCTTGACGATGAAGCTTTTCCATCAATAGCCATAAGAGCAAGATTTCCTTCATCTTCATCTTCACTGTCAGTATCATCCCAGCT
Source organism: Apium graveolens (assembly GCF_009905375.1). Classification (NCBI taxonomy): domain Eukaryota; kingdom Viridiplantae; phylum Streptophyta; class Magnoliopsida; order Apiales; family Apiaceae; genus Apium; species Apium graveolens. The sequence continues at coordinate 86,082,939 of NC_133656.1, forward strand.
TCTTCCCTTTGCCAGATAAGCCCTTTCAGAGTTCTTTCTTACTTGCTTTGGCTTTCTACATTCTGTGGCAAAGTGTCCCAACTCATTGCAGTTATAGCATCTGATGGTGCTCCGATCAACCATCCCTGTTTTGTATCCACCACTGCTGGTGTTAGAGGATGAAGATCCACCTTTCTGGAATTTGTTGTAGTTGGACTTGTACTTAAGCTTGGGATTCCTCTTGAATCTGACATGGGAGAATCTCTTGACAATTTGGGCCATTGACTCGTCTTCCAATTGCTCCAGCTCTTCCAAGGAATAAAAATCATCACTTGATTGATTTGTAGTAGGAGGATCATATTCTGCTACTAACTCATTTTCCTCAGCCTTGGAAAACTGTACCATTCTCTCTAACTGTTGAGATTGTTGTTGTTGTTGACCTTCAGCTACAAGTGCAGTAGATGTGCTGACCATTCTATCCTTCCCGTAGACTTCCTTATGTTGAATCTGCTCCAACTCATAAGTTTTTAACACTCCATAGAGCCTGTCCAAAGAAATCTCACTCAGATCTCTAGCTTCTCTAATGGCAGTGATTCTATGTTCAAGATGAGCTGGCAGTGTTAAAAGGAACTTTTTGTTGACCTCCCTGATTGAATAATACTTTCCATTGATGTTCAGGTTGTTGATCAACGCATTGTACCTCTCAAACACTTCAGTAATTCCTTCTCCTGGATTTGATTTAAAATGTTCATATTCAGAGGTTAGGATTTCCAACTTGTTCTCCCTAACTTCCTCTGTGCCTTCATTAATCACCTCAATAGTTTCCCACATGTGTTTGGAATTTTTACAGTTCATCACATGTCTGTTCATCAAGGGATCAAGGGAATCAATTAATATTAATTGAAGGCTGGCATCCAAGGAGGCTTCTTCCTTCTCAGCAGGAGTAAAATCTTCAGGCTCTTTTGGATAGGTTCTAGCTTCAGTAGTCACCACACCATCTATTATTATCTCCGGTTCAATAACCATCGGAGTTTTTATACCCTTCTTTAACAAGTTTGAATATTTAGGATTAGCAACCTGTAAAAACAGTAGCATCTTCTTCTTCCACATAATATAATTCTCATTATCAAATTGTGGAATTTTAACGGTTCCAACTTTATGTGAAGTCATTATGAATTTTTGAATGAATAAAAATTCAAAGAGTTGAAAAATCATAAAAGTCTAGGATCTTGATTTGTTCGTTAATCAGAAGGCTCTGATACCAATTGTTGGGTCCCAATGAGTTTGTAGAAGGGGGGTTGAATACAAACGTTACCAAATAATCGAATAAAATGCGGAATAAAAAATGTGAAACAAAATTCAAGTTAAATAAAAATATTATTAAACTTGAAATGTGTTACAACAACTGTATCGATTACAAGGTATTAATCTCAAATCAATTATCACAAATCTAGAATAAATTCGACATGAACTTTTTCTATTTTTGCAATAATTAGAATCAAATGCTAAACGCGATTTGAGATTAAGTTCTAGGGATTTTAATCCGCTAGATTGATATACAAGAACAAGATAAAGATTTCTAGTGGATTAGATTTAACATTACAATCTAGAAATTATGATTTTGAATAAAGCAGATGAAGGATGTTATATTTTTCAGAGGCGGCTGCTCTTTGTTCTTGTCTATTTGTTTGAATGATTGAGTTCTCTTTGATTTGCTGCTCTCTGCTTCTATTTAATAAATCAGCTGAGTTGAATTGAATTGGCATGACAATCCTTTAGCTTGTATGACTTTCGGTAGGACAATTGAGAATGAACTAGCAAGACAATCTGAATGAACTAGCAAGACAATCAGAATGAACTAGCAAGACAATCAGAATGAACTAGCAAGACAATCAGAATCCTAGAGTGACTTTCGGTGAGACAATGTAAAATGGCCTAGCATGACAATCGGTATGACAATCCTGATTGTCATGCTAGTTCATTTTCAATTGTCTTGCTGATTTAAAGCTTAAATTTAATCCAATTAAACTTCTGAAAATTCCTAAAATTCCTAAAATTAAATCAGAATTAATTAATCAATTAATTCAATTAATAAATAAATTATTCTTCACAGATATAATTTATTTTCTTAATTAAATTAGATGACTTAATTAATTAATAGAGAATTAATTCTAGTCTTGAGCAGCAACCATTCTTCTGCAAATCTTCTGAAAATCACTGAAAATTATGAATCAATTCCATCACTTCAACGTTGACACTCGATGTACTGTCTGGTTCATGAGTGACTAACTTCCGTGACGTTTCTTCATGTCTTGACTCTGACACTTTGATTTTCTTCAGATTAAATCCTTGTAATTAATGATACTCTGACGAGATCTCTGTCACTTGATTAAATCCACAATCTTGACTTATATCACTGAGGCATGATCAATTTCTTGAACTTCTTCCAGTGAATTAATTCCTCAAGTCTGTAGATGAACCTTGTCTCTGAATCCTTTGACAGATATTACTTTGCGAGATCTCTCTGACGGTCGATCCACTATTTACTTATTACATTCTTATTTGAGTTGAGTTGAATCCTCGAATATACAAATAGGCTATGACATATGACTTACATGGAAGTTGAAACATATTATTGTTTCTTGCTATACCAGGATACAAGTCTTTGTCCAAGAAACTGACAGCTTCCACTAGTGCTCTTCCTACCAACCCCATATCTAGCAAAATATGCATCTTTGTATCCAACATCTTCAAAACCGGTTCCCTTAGGATACCATAATCCCAAGTTTGGAATCTCCTTCAAGTATCTTAAAATCCTCTTCACAGCCATCAAATGTGATTCTTTTGGATTGGCTTGAAATCTTACACACATACATATTACAAATATGATGTCTGGTCTACTTGCAGTTAAGTACAGCAAATATCCAATCATTGCTCTATAGATTGAGATATCTACACTCTTGCCCTTGTTATCTTCATCCAACTTTGTAGCTATAGACATAGGTGTAGATTGTCACACCCCCAACTTAACCAACAAATTAAATATAACTATTACAATATTTAAAAGTAAGTAAACATAACCAAATCCAAGATTTTACAGTTTAGGGTTTGAAACAGCCCAACACTACCATCTATTACAACTGATTTTAATTTCGAGTCCTCACACAAAACTATCTCTTATTCTACCTGAGCTCGAACATACGCATCATCGTCACAGGTCTTACGTGTTGTCTGCTTGAATCTAACCATAGCTGCTAGCTGTAATATCAGGGTAAAGCAAGGAGTGAGCCAAATGCTCAACAAGTGCTAAACAATACGATACAAAATATAAATCGAGATATATATTAAAGAATGACAATGGGAAGACATAACCAATAATAACAAGAGATAAAACTTTGGGTGATGGCATCATTTGCTTGTATCAAAACATTTTCAAAATCATATCTTAATCAAAATCATTTTATGACGCTACGGATTACAGCCGGTGATCAGCCGCGAAGTAATCCCGAACCTCGCTGGGTTCTAGAACATTAATGGGATCCCTAGGCAACTTTTAAGCCTACAATATAAGTGTGGAAAGAACTCGCGTCTCAGTCCAGATCCACTATTCAAAGAAAACATTTATCCCCCTTTGGGACTGAAAATCCACATTTTAATCATTTCAAAAACTGATGCCGATTTATAACAAAATCTCTTTAAATAGTAAACATTTTTATGAAGGGATTATAGATCAACTTGAAACACTGGAAATACGATACTAAATCTCAGGGCCATGATCCACTAGACTTTACTCTATTGGGGTAGCTGAAAGGTTTCCATATACAAAAACTTGGACAAGGAAATTTAGCAAGGCTATTGAATATTATGAATGAGTAATGCCAAACTAGCTTAAAGAAATGGTTTTTGACAAGGTACAAGTGCTGGAACATCAAGAAGATAAGCTTCAAGAATACTAAGGGTGTTAAGGTATGAAGAAATGATCTTTAGCTCAAGGTATAACAGGATTGCCAAACTTTAGGGTAATAAAGAGGGGTATCAATCAATTATGGACAACTTTGATGAATATCTGGCTTTTAGGTATCAAGGTAAAGTTCTATAGGGGTTCAAGCATCAGGGTGAGATATCAATACTTTAGGAATCATTAGCATGTTAATCAAAAGGATCAATCAAGTATTATAACAACTCTTTATTTTATCATAGTGTTCCAATTACTTTGATATACTATCATGATAAGACTTTTGATCTACTTGCAATACGTACTTGAGGGTTCATGGCATTTCTATATAATTCAAAGATAAACTTAGGATACGCTTGGTTCAAGTATATCAAAATGACTCAGGATAATCGCATCAATATATATGAACTATTTGTAGTGAATACGAAAGACAGGTTAAATCACATGCCTTGAGAAAGGCTGGTCTGGTCTGGCTGGTAGGAGCAACTGGAAGCTTCACTCAACCTTTATGGCAAGTTTACCCTCGTCTCGAGATCCTACATAAATAATAATAATCCTCATTATAATATAATCTAACCAACTTAACCTATTTACAACACAAATGGCACTTAGGCCTATATGCACGCAATTTATATTCACCTTATAAATATAATCGTACACATAGCCACATATACTCACATATCATATTTTAATACCAAATAATATCACACACACCATAATGCAACACTAGGCTTGGATGATCTCGACTCACAACTTAAGTCACTTGGTCGCTATACTAGACAAAGTCTCCAAATTTTGGCTTCCTAACTCGATGTGCCTTTACTAAACTATCCAAAACCTATTGACCCTCACTTGGGCCCTTTGCTCTACTGACTTTATACTATCCTACAACCATAGTGGTAAACCTAGATCTCACTCCTAAGTATTCTAAAACTATGTGATAAGTGAAAGTGCTCACTGGAGTAAATTTCAGAATGACATCTATGATTTCTTGAGTGCATTAGACACCCTTAAATTACAAGTTTTCCTCCAAAACTTTTACACTAGACTCTTCTGACGATAAGGCATCTCCCAAACTTGATGTGGCTCAAGGGCCTAGCTTGGGCCTCCTTGGGCCTAAGCTTAAAGTCCAAGGTTCCCCTGTTATTCTGGGCAGAAAATGCCCTGACTTGGATTAACTTGTGACAGATGGTTCTAACTCAAATCCTATGGAATATGGTTGGAAAAACTCCTCTGACACTCCCTCTAACTAAGGCCCAACATGGCCTAATGAGGGCCTACCCATGACATGGTCAAAACTTCTTATTTCTAAGTTGCAACAAAACTGTCCCCTGCTGGACAGATTTTGTTATTCCACTTGTGCACCTAACCAAACGACTTGCAAACCTCCAACCAACACCTAAAACCTTTTATATACTCCTAATTCTAGCTTCTGGTGGCTTGGGCCTCAAAGTGCACATCAATGACATGGTCAAAACTCACTCTAAACCTCAGGGTACTAAACTGATTTTCTGCAGAAACTAATACTCTCCTTTCTCCAAGGTTTTTACTTAAAAAACTCAACCAACAACAACCAAAAACCCAAACCATGACTTAACTATGGTGATCTACTGAACTAACTCCCTTACACTCAAAATAATCTTGATGGAGATCATCTTTACCTAAGGTGTAACATGGCAAAATAAAAGAAATCACATTACACAATTTACAAGTTATCAAGTTTTTGAAAACAACAAGTTATATATTCTTATAAAATATATATACGAATTATTACCACATATCAAGGAGCACTAATCAAGATTAATACCTTATCCTTACTGAAATTAAATCTTACTAACAAAATCTTTCCAAATGATCAAAATCTTCCAACATTCCAAGAGAAATCTACATGCATGCATGACTTCGAGTCTTACAAACCAAAGCGACATATTTTCTAAATATATTCTACCATAAAATCGACATGCAAGCCTAGCATAAGCTATATCTAGATGATCACTTAGCATGCAAAGGGTTTTATCAAGTTTTTGATACAAAATTTATGTTATCACCACCAAAACACATAGAAATGAAACAAGGCAACAAGAATAATCTCAAAAACCATTCATTCGGCTCCCTTAAGGTCATGGCCGAATGAAATGGAAGGGAAATGGTCATTCAACATCAAGAGTCTCTTTCTCAAGACTTGGCATTTCACCATTCTTTGTAGTCCTCTCAAAAACAACCTTAAATCCATAAGAATCAAGATTATACTTTGAGTTCCAACTAAAACTTTGACATGCAAACTTAAAACTTAAACTTTTTACTCAAAAATCTTTGAATTATATATGATCATGATATAGGAAGTAATATTTACTTGTATGGAAGGTGGGAGCTTGAATGTGGAATGAAGAAAAGGGGAGGGGGTAGGTTTTCGGCTAAAAACCCGAGAGGAGAGGGGGAGGGCCGAGAGGAGAGGGAGGAGGGAGGAGGAGTGTGGAAATGGTGGAGTGAAAGTGGTGTGTTTGTCATGTTTACTTGGTTTTTATTTGCCCATAAGTGAGTGGATGAGAGAAATTACAATAATAACCTTCCAATCATAGTTAGGTAGATTTGCATGCAAGGACAAAATAGTAATGTGGCTAGTAGAATGAAAGTGAGTGGGGTTGGAAATGCCCTCCTTGCCCCTTGGTTGAATAGAAGAGAGTTTGCATGCAAGGGTAATCATGTAATTTGATAATTATTAAGCAACTAATTTTCAAAGATTTATTTTTATATAATAAAATAAAAGTTCATAAATTATAAAATTTATACCATAAAATAATTTGGATTTTTAGAGATTTTATGAAATCACTTTCAAAATTTGTGAACAAAATATCTTTTAAAAGAAAATTTCTCCAAGGCTTATAATATTCCTTATAAATCAAAAATAAAGGAAATAAATAAACTTTTGCTTTGAAACAAAAACATGTACTACACATAAAAATTTTATAATGCAGAAATTCTCACTCACACAAACGTGCAATCATTGAACATATTTACTTTCGGCTTTAATATTATACCAAAACCACAAATAAAATTACACGAAAATGACGGTCGTAACATCCTCTCCCCCTTAAAGGATTCTGTCCCCAGAATCTAAGAGAACAGATGAGGATACCGAGAATGCATATCAGACTCTAACTCCTAAGTCGATTCTTCGACCTTAGGTTTCCTCCAAAGTACTTTCACTAACTCTACCGACTTATTTCTAAGACTCTTCTCTTGCTAGTCGAGTATTTTGACTAGTTGCTCCTCAAATGACAGGTCTGCCTGAATTTCTACAGGTTCATATTCTATCACATGGTTGGCATCAGGATTGTACTTCTTAAGCAACGACACATGGAACATATTATGCACATGCTGATACTGAGGTGGTAAGGCTAACTCGAAGGCTACCTTCCCCACTTGACTCAAAATTTCAAAAGGACCTATATATCTAGGTGCTAACTTCCCTTTCTTGCCAAATCTAGATAACCCTTTTCTTGGTGACACCTTCAACAAAACGGCTTCGCCTACTTGGAATCGAACATCCTTACGCGCTGGATCCGCATACTTCCTCTGTCTATCTTGAGCAGCAAGTAACCTTTATCTGAATTAACTTGACTGTGTCATGCAACTGTTGCACCAATTCCGAGCCGAGAATCCTTCCTTCTCCTACTTCATCCCAGCTTGTCAGTGATCTACATTTTTGCCCGTACAAAGCTTCGTATGGTGGCATGCCAATACTAGAATGATAGCTATTGTTGTAAGAGAATTCAATCAATGGCAAGTGGTCATCCCAACTTCCTGCAAAATCGATTGCACAACTACGCAACATGTCTTTGATTGTTTGAATTATCCTTTCACTCTGACCATCAGTCTGCGGGTGGTACGCCGTGCTCATATTCAACTTCGTGCCAAGACTTTCTTGAAATTGCTTCCAGAATCTTGACTTATCGGGAATCTCTGTCTGAAACTATTGATATGGGTACTCCATGCCTTAGTACGATTTCGCGCACGTACAGATGAACCAATTTGTCCAATGATGACTTCTCATTAATTGGAAGGAAATGTGCTGACTTCGTAAGACGATCAACTATAACCCATATAGCGTTATGTCCGGATTTCGTTCGCGGTAGTCCCACTATAAAGTCCATAGCAATATTTTCCCATTTCCATTCTGGAATCTTTAGGGGCTGAATTAATCTGCTTGGTCGTTGATGTTCTGCCTTCACTTTCTGACAAGTATAACACTTCGCTACCCATTCCGCCACGTCTCGCTTCATATTTGCCCATCAAAAGTTCTGCTTTAAGTCCCAATACATCTTGGTGCTTCCCGGGTGGATTGAAAATCTTGAATTATGGGCTTCTTGTAGGATCTCATTCTTTAATTCAGGTACATGAGGAATCCAAATTCTTAAAGAAAACCTTAGTATACCTTGCTCATCCTTTTGAGTACTAATCTCCTCTCCAGTTAGCTGATTCTTCCCTTTCTCCATTACCTCTTCTTGACATTTCTTTATCTTTTCCACTAGTGTTGGCTGAAAAGTCATTGCACGACAAACTTCTTCAACTATTCCATAATTACACAGTTCTAATCCAAATTTCTTAATCTCTTAAGACAATTCCTTTGGTGTTGCCATCATATTTAATCTTTCCTTTCTACTTAGTGCATCGGCCACAACATTCGCCTTTCTCGGATGCAATCGTAGTCCTTGATCAATTCCAACCATCTCCTCTGCCTCATATTAAGCTCCTTCTGAGTGAAAATGTACTTTAAACTCTTATGATCTGTGTAGATTTCACACTTCTCTCCGTAGAGGTAATATTTCCAAATCTTAAGTGCGAACATTATGGCGGCTAGTTCCAAGTCATGCATCGGGTACTTCAACTCATGCGGTTTTAACTGTCTTGACGCATACGCGATCACCTTACTGTGTTGCATTAACACACAACCCAATCCTTTATGTGAAGCGTCGCTGAATATCACAAAGTTTTCTTGGTCATCTGGTAGTACTAACACCGGAGCTGTTACCAATCTCTGTTTCAACTCTTAAAAGCTATCCTCACATTCTGCACTCCATTCGAACTTCTGATTCTTCCTGGTTAACTTGGTCAATGGCGTGGCGATTTTCAAAAAATCCTTGACAAACCTTCTATAGTACCCTGCCAATCCTAGAAAACTTCGTACTTCCGTAGGTGTCTTTGGCCTCTCCCAACTCATAACCGCCTCAATCTTTGCCGGATCTACTTTAACTCCTTCATTTCCAATGACATGCCCCAAAAATTGAACTTCCTTTAACCAAAACTCATATTTGGTAAACTTTGCATACAACTTCTCTTGACGAAGTATCTCCAATACTAACCAGAGGTGTTGCTTATGTTCTTCTTCCGACTTAGAATAAATAAGGATGTCATCAATGAATACCACTACAAACTTGTCCAAATACTTCTTAAATACCCGATTCATCAGATCCATAAATACGGCCGGGGCGTTGGTCAATCCAAACGGCATTACTAGGAATTCATAATGCCCATATCTGGTCCTGAATGTTGTCTTGGGAATATCTTCTTCCTTGATCTTTAATTGATGGTATCCTGATCTCAAGTCAATTTTTGAAAAGCACTTTGCTCCCTTCAGCTGATCAAATAGGTCATCTATTCTTGGTAGCGGGTAGCGGTTCTTAATCGTTACCTTATTCAACTCCCGATAATCTATACATAGCCGCATACTTCCATCTTTCTTCTTTATAAACAGAACAGGTGCTTCCCATGGCGACGTACTTGGCCATATCACTCCTTTATCCAACAATTCTTGTAGCTGGCTCGCCAACTCTTTCATTTCTGCTGGTGCCATCCTATATGGGGCCTTTGAAACTGGTTCCGTTCCTGGAGCAAGGTAATCTCGAACTCGATTTGTCGATCTGATGGTAAACCTGGTAGTTCTTCTGGAAAGACATCGGGGAACTCGTTAACTACGAGGATATCTTCTATGCTGGGACTGCCTTTTTCTGAATCCACTACATAAGCTAGGAACGACTCACAGCCTTTTCTAAGTAGCTTCTTAGCCTGAACGATTGTAAGAAACAATTGCTCTTGCCTCTGCCCCTTAAATAATACCTTCTCTCCACTCTTCGTCTTTAAATATACTTTCTTGGTCTTACAATTAATCTGGGCGTTATTCTTTCCTAACCAATCCATTCCTAAAATTATATCAAACTCTCCTAACTTGAAGAGTATCAAGTCGGCTGAAAACTTATACCCCGAAATATCAATCTCACACTTCGAACAGAATTGATTCACAGGAATCTTCTCTTGGTTTGCAATTACCATATTTACTACCTCGCTCATAACCATTTTATTACATTGAAGTTTATCAACAAAAGTTTCTGATATGAAAGATCTTGTTGCTCCCGAATCAATCAATACTTTAGCTTTGACATTATTGAGTAAAAGTGTACCTGCTATCACCTCAGAATTCTGAACAGCATCCTTCATCTTCAGATCGAATGACCTTGCTGTTGCTTGCGGGGTTGTTATAGGTGGTGGAGGTAATGCCAATACCTCGGCTGGCACGTTTGCACTGGTACTTGCCACATTCATTAGAGCTTTGACTGGTCCGGTTGCCTTACACTCCCTAGCTATGTGTCCAGTCTTTCCACATTTGTAACATGTAACTCCTGGCTTCGGCATCTTGCACTCATTTGCCAAATGTCCCTTCTGGTTACATGTTAGGGCGAAAACACGCGCTTATATTCATGCAAGTATACGCGTTCACAAGTAATATAGAATACTTTCTAGTTCGTTCCCACAGAGACTCAGACTAATTATTGTTTAATTAAACTCACGCACCAACATATGATTACTTCTCAATGATAAGACACTAACACTTAGAATTGTTGACTAAATATTAACTACAATTAATTACTTAGTTTATCACTTAAATAACACTTCAATTAACAATATTAAAACACTCATGAGATCACAACTTCATTACTACTTCCTTCAATAGTTATTGTTATTACCCTTAGCATGTGACAGTGATGATATTAATCGAGTAACACGAAACTGATAAAAGCCAACTTTCATTATACTAATACCATTCTACCAAGCATCCACAATTAAGATAGAAGTTGAATAGTCATCAATTATGTTGAGTTCCTATATGTCTACAGAAATTGACAACACAACGAATTAAGCACAAATTATTCCTTTTGATTACACAGGGCAAATAAAACTGTTAGAGTTACCCACTAATCATGCACATCGTACATGAACCTATGCTAGCATGGCAAGTTCTAAATCTCAAGATCCACCGTCGCTTCACAAGAGATTAATACCCTATCTTATATATTCGCGACACACATAAGACGAATATGCACAACCAATACTAGATATCATACAATCATCACCCACTAAAGTATTAAATAATTAACTAAAGAATTCCATAATAAATCCGTTGCGAGCCCATGATCACGATTAGCCCATAATAGCACTTATCGTCATCATGGGTTCATATGAAATCATGATAAACAAACACAAGAAAATAATAACTAAACTAATTATATTAAATCAGAGTACGTCACAAGAGTAAATAGGTTCAAAGTAAGAAAACTAGCATCCAACGTTACAACGAAATAAGAATCACAAGAAAATCTGCTTTCTCTTCGTTGCTGTGTGCTAAAACGGTCTTCTTCCTTATCTCCTTCGCTCCTTGCTTAATACCACGATCTCCCCAACCTCGTGAAAATGTCTCCAAATCTACTTATATAATAGTCCCATAAAACTCAGATTACATAGAAGTTGGAAGCCAAACAGAAGTAGAAGTCTAAAAATAATTATTTAATTTTCCGACCCTGCGCGGCCGCTCAGCATAGCTGAGCGGGCGCTCAGCTTTCTGCGCGGCCGCTCAGCATAGCTGAGCGGGCGCTCAGGACCCTACTGGATTTTTCCTGAGTTTGCTCCGTTTCTTCGCCGTAATCTGCCCCCTTCTTTCCTCTCGCAATGACGAACACATGCCAAGGCTTATTCTTGATGATTACTCCTCCGAAATGCAACTAATACCCTGAAATGCATAAACACTAGAAAAACGCATCAAATACACAAAATACTTGATTTCAAGGCACCAATTTAAGCCATTTTAAGATGTTCTAAGTGGTATAAAATGCCACTTATCACACCCCCAAACTTAAATCGATGCTTGTCCTCAAGCGTCACAGACTCAAAAACAAATAAAAACATGCATGAATGCAATCTATATGAAAATACAGCGATCCCCCTTACTACGAACAAACCAACCAAATTGCAACATCTCAACAAATACAGTTAGGCAACTAAAGATCAATAAACTCATGCAAACGAACATACAGCCAGAAATGTGGTGTGTGCAGATGCTTAACAGATATGCTTCGGAACTAGACCAGTTATTATGACTCAACTATTATCAAGGCAATCACATGATTATACAAAGAATAAAAATTCTAGGCACAAAGTAACATATAACACTACAAGAATTTTGGAGCTTATTACGGAATCATGCTTTTTATTCACGACAAGAATGCTTATTTGACCGTGCAATGAGTGAGGTCCATAAAAGACTTATACAATGGTATCCATGTAATGAGCGTTAGGTTAGCGGATCCCAGACTCTAAAAGCCTTAGGTCCCTAGGCACAAAGTCCCCTAAGAACTTAATAAATCGAATACCAAAGAGCCCACTCGTGATCAATTATGCATAAACACAAAAAAAAAATTCTTTCTTTTTTTTTTTCAAAATTTCTGAGCAAGTGCGTTTCGCTCTATCTTGCTCAACCCTAGACTACTCGCATAACATGCGAGCCGGCTACTAGCCAATTGACGCCTAGCCACAACTAGCAACAAATTCCATTTTTACTCCATTTTTTATTTTTCATGCCTTTATTACTAAGAACCTATTATCGAATTCTAAGCATAATAAATAGATTAACCTTGAAAACAATCAGATCATAACAACAATCTAGCCCTTAAGCATTCTCTAAGACTTAGTGAAAATACAAGTGCTTCTAACATGCATATCAACCTACACGACTCAATATCACTTTAATGCTATCACTACACTCGCATCAACATCACAATTCAGTCGATAAATCATCACAAAAGGGATCATGGTATATGCATGAGCTACATGACATGATAAACAAATAAAGCTATAAATAAAAAAAAACTATAAGGCAAAAATTATGCAACTATATGAACTAACTATCATGAATATGCAACTATATGACACACACAGAATGTTCCTTGACTACCACCCCCAAACTTAAAATCTTTACTGTCCCCAGTGAAGGTAGTAGAAAGGAACACAGGGTATACCTACTCGGAGTCATCATCATCATCACCCTCAGTGGGTGGAGTATCAGGCGGCGGGTATGCAGAGTCCTCATCAAAAACTGGCCACTGGATATCAGCTCCAAGGCCCCGAAAAGCAGTCCCTAACGCAAGGGTGAGCTCCTGAGCAAACCTGCTCTGCGTCTCGTACATGGAATCCATCCGCTGTGAAAGCCTCCTAAAACTGGGTATTAGCCATCCCAGCACCCTCCTGAGCTCTCGAAGAACCAGCCTCATCACGCCTAGGCCTAGCCATAGTAGCACCTCGTGCTGGACACCCTCCTGGAAGACGATAACCCAGCCCATGCTCCTCGGGCTCACCACCGGTCCACTCCTGCATCCCATTAAGAGTCTCAGAATCAATCGGAGCGGCCGGCAACTGCAACTGCTCATGAGCCGGCCAGTTCACTCCCACTGCTCGGCAAAGCTTCGTGACCGTGGATGCATAAGGGATGTTCATATGCTTAGCTCCCCTCAAAAACTTCAGAATTCCTTGGTAGATAAACTCACCAAGGTCCACATAGTACTCCTCATTAAGAATTCCCCACAACAACTGTGCTCTCTCAACTGTGACCTCGTGTGCATGCGAAGAAGGCAAAATATTAGCACAAATAAATGCGTTCCATACACGAGCATACCTATTCATAGCGATCGCCGGGAAGTGACGATACTCATTAGTGCCGGTCTTGAAGGTCCAAACCGTGCCCGGCCTACAGAGAGTAGCACAAATCAAATCCAAGTCGAAATCCTCAGCAGTCTTCTCATTCCAGTTCTCCTCCTCGGGCTTCCTCTCTCGCTACACAATCACACGGCGAATCGCCGTTGGGTGATAATCAACCGCCAGCCCTCGGACCACAGAAAACCTATTCTTCTCGGCCTTCGCATTCACATAGAACTCGCGAACCACGCTCATCGGTACTGCTTCGGGCGACTCACAAAAATTTATCCACCCCTTCTCTGCAATCATGGGTAGCAACTCACCATCCCTCCCCGATGGTAAAAACCCTCTCTCCTTCAGAATCGGCTTCCCCAAAAGCCTCGTGTACTCCTCCTCCGCAGCTCTGTTATTCAACCGAGGTCTTGCAGCAGTACCCCTCGATGAATCAGTAGTAGGGACTGTTCTGTTGCTATCAGTAGTTCGTGCTTTCTTGGGTGCCATTGAATCTTGAATAAAAGTGTTTAAGAACTAAGTTTTTGTGTTTGGGAGAGAGTTTGAGTGTAGAGGTTTATGGGGGATATGTAGGATAGGTGTATGTATATATAGGATGTGAATTAGGTTAAAACTAGATTATGAGTGGGGTTGAGGGATAAAATGATGGGGTAGTAGGAACAAATCGTGGGTTTATGGGCTAAAATTAGTTTTTTTATTTTTCTAATTTTTTTGATTTTTTTTCTGAACTTAAATTTTTTTCTGGCAGTCGACCCCTGAGCGGTCGCTCAGCAGAGCTGAGCGGGCGCTCAGGGGGTCACTGGAAAAAAAAATTTCAGTCCCGTTTTTCTGATTTTTTTTGTGTTTTTGAATAGGTTATTAACTTCTAAGGGTTCCTGTAACAACAAATCATGGGTTGCCTCCCACGCAACGCTTCTTTTTCGTCATTAGCTTGACATTGCGTACCTTTCTCAAGTAGTCAATAAAATGGCACTAACCACTTCTCGGTTTGCCATGTCCCCATAGTAGTGCTTCAACCGCTGACCATTAACCTTGAATGCTTGGTCCGGATCATTCTCAAAAATTTCCACCGCTCCATGTGGAAACACAGTTTTGACAATAAAAGGTCCAGACCACCTTGATTTTAACTTCCCTGGAAAAAGTCGGAGACGAGAGTTGAAAGAGAACTTGTTGCCCCGACACGAATAACTTAGGGTGTAGTTTCCTATCATGCCACCTCTTCACCTTTTCCTTGTACATTTTGTTATTCTCGTACGCTTGAAGTCGGAATTCATCAAGTTCATTTAACTGAAGCATTCTTTTCTTACCAGCTGCATCTAAATCCAGGTTCAACTTTTTCAACGCCCAGTAGGCCTTATGCTCAAGCTCCGCAGGTAAATGACATCCCTTACCGTACACTAACTGAAACAGGGACATACCAAGTGGAGTTTTGTATGCTGTTCTGTAAGCCCAAACAGCTTCATCGAGCTTTAAGGACCAATCATTCCTTGACGGACAAACAACCTTCTCTAGAATGCGCTTGATCTCTCTGTTAGACACTTCTGCTTGACCATTTGTTTGCGGATGATAGGCAGTAGCAACTCGATGATTCACATTATAACGCTGCATCATAGAAGTGAACTTACGGTTGCAGAAATGCGACCCTTCATCACTTATGATTACCCGAGGTGTTCCAAACCTTGTGAAAATCTGCTTATGAAGAAAATTCAGCAATAAAGCTTTGACTTCTACCCATTTTGAGACATAATCGACTGCCAGTAAGATGTACTGATTATTGCAGGATGAGACAAAAGGCCCCATGAAATCGATTCCCCAAACTTCAAAGACCTCGACTTCAAGCATCACATTTAACGACATCTCATCCTTTCTCGTCAAATTTCCCACTCTTTGGCAACGATCACACCTTAAACTGATGAGCATTCTTAAACAAAGTAGGCCAGAAAAAACCTGCTTGCAGAATACGAGCTGCCGTCTTCTCACCACCATAGTGTCCACCATAAACCGTGGAGTGGCAGTCTCGTAATATCCCCTCCGTCTCACAGAACGGGATACATCTCCTGATGATCTGGTCAGCTCCTTGTCTAAACAAATATGGTTCACCCCACATATACCACTTCACCTCATGCATAAACTTCTTCTTTTGAGCTGAGGTCAAATTAGGAGGCATTATATTGCTGACAAGATAGTTTACAATATCTGCAAACCATGGCTCTTCCTCCTGAACTGCGAACAACTGCTCATCCGGAAAAGATTCATTGATTAATGTCCTATCTTGTGAAGTAGACTCGGGATTCTCCAACCTAGAGAGATGGTCAGCTACTTGATTCTCAGTACCTTTTCGATCCTTGATCTCTAACTCAAATTCCTGAAGTAAGAGCACCCAACGAATGAGTATCGGCTTCGAATCCTTCTTGGAAACCAAATAGCGAATGGCTGCATGACCAGTGAATACTGTTACTTTAGTCCCAAGCAGATAAGATCGAAATTTCTCGAAACCAAAGACTATAGCCAAGAGCTCCTTCTCCGTAGTGGTGTAGTTAATTTGGGCCCCATTTAAGGTTTTACTCACATAGTAGACCACATGAAAGAGATTATTCTTGCGCTGCCCCAGAATTGCACCTACCGCATAATCACTCGCATCACACATCATCTCAAACGGCTCTGTCCAATCTGGTGCTGTAATAACTGGTGCAGTGATCAAACTCTTCTTGAGAGTCTCGAATGCCGCCAAACATTCATCATCAAATTTGAAAGGCACATCTTTCTCAAGCAAATTGCACAACGGCTTAGATATCTTCGAAAAGTCCTTGATGAATCGCCGATAAAAACCCGTATGACCAAGAAAACTACGGATTCCTTTCACAGAAATAGGTGGTGGAAGATTTTCAATGACTTCCACCTTGGCCTTGTCCACCTCCAGACCCTTGCTAGAGACCTTATGCCCAAGAATAATGCCTTCACGCACCAAAAAATGACATTTCTCTCAATTGAGCACCAAATTAGTTTCCACGCACCTTTTGAGTACGGCACGAAGATTATTCAAACATTCATCATACGAATGTCCAAAGACGGAGAAGTCGTCCATGAACACCTCGACATTATTTCCAATCATGTCAGAGAATATAGCCATCATACATCTCTGAAAAGTGGCCGGGGCGCCACATAACCCAAACGAAACTCTGCGAAAAGCAAACGTGCCAAATGGACAAGTGAAGGTAGTCTTTTCCTGATCCTCTGGTGCAATACAAATCTGATTATACCCTGAATAGCCATCCAGAAGACAATAATACTCATGACCAGCCAACCTGTCAAGCATCTGATCAATGAAAGGAAGAGGGAAATGATCCTTCCTCGTGGCTTTGTTCAACTTTTGATAATCCATGCATACTCTCCATCCTGTAACTGTTCGAGTGGGGATAAGCTCATTCTTCTCATTTGCTACCACAGTGATACCTCCTTTCTTAGGCACACATTGTACTGGGCTCACCCAAGAACTGTCAGAAATAGGATAAATGATCCCTGCATCTAGCCATTTCAGAATTTCTTTCTTCACCACCTCCTTCATGATAGGATTAAGTCTACGCTGCTGTTCAACAGTCGGCTTACTACCTTCCTCTAGCAGAATTTTATGCATACAATATGAAGGGCTGATCCCCTTGATGTCTGCTATGGTCCATCCAATAGCCGATTTGAATTCTCTCAAAATCCTTAAGAGCTTGTCTTCCTCACTACCTGAAAGGTCAGATGCAATAATAACTAGTAAAGTAGATGCATCACCTAAAAAAGCATACCTCAAGTGTTCAGGTAATGGCTTGAGCTCCAAGGTAGGTGCTTCCTCAATTGATGGTTTGAGCTTTCCTTCAGCATTCTTGAGGTCAGAAGTACCAAGAGATTCAAACGGCATGTCCAGCTTTCGCTTCCAGGTAGAAGCATTCAGATATTGTAATTGCTCGTTGCCATCTTCATCATCACTGTCAAAATCCCCCACTAAGGCCTTTTCCAATGCATCAGTCATTAGCATGCGATCGAGTTCTGAAGTAACCGCAGAATCAATCACATCCACTTTTAAGCACTCCTCATCTTCTGTAGGAAATTTCATTGCTTTGAACACGTTGAAGGTCATATCCTGATCTTGTACCCGCATAGTAAGTTGACCTTTCTGTACATCTATCAAGGTACGGCCAGTAGCCAAGAAAGGTCTTCCCAAGATTATGGGAATCTTCTTATCTTCCTCAAAATCAAGAATAACAAAATCTGCAGGAAAGAAGAGCTTATCCACCTTGACTAGCACATCCTCCACTATGCCCCTTGGGTAAGTAATAGAACGATCAGACAATTGTAGAGACATGTATGTGGGTTTTGGATCAGGCAAATCCAACTTTTTAAAGATCGACAACGGCATCAGATTGATGTTTGCTCCCAAATCACAAAGGCACTTGTCAAAAGTCAACTTGCCAATGGTGCAAGGAATGGTGAAGCTACCTGGATCTTTAAGCTTTGGAGGTAACTTTTACTGCAGAACAGCGCTGTATTCTTCCTTGAGAGCAAGGTGTCAAGGTCATCCAGTTTCACCTTCCTTGAAAGAATATTCTTCATAAACTTCGCATAACTAGGCATTTGCTTCAGAGCCTCAGCGAAAGGTATATTGATGTGAAGTTTCTTGAACACCTCCAGAAACTTACCGAACTGTCTATCCAGCTTTTGTTGCTGCAATCTCTTAGAAAAAGGTGGTGGAGGATAGAGATGTTTCTCCCCTGTATTACCCTCAGGCAGAGTGTGTTCAACAGTAGTCTTCCTTGGTTCCGCCGCTTTCTCCTTTTGCTTAGCTTCTTCATCTCTAATTTCAGCTTATCCTTCTTTTGGCTTTTCAGCATCAGCAACTTTCCAGACCTTAAGGTAATAGCCTTGACTTGCTCTTTAGCTTTCTCCTGCCTGGTACTTCTGTGTCACTAGGAAGTGTTCCAGGTTGACGATTAAGCACTGCATTGGCTATTTGACCGATTTGATTTTCCAAGGTCTTGATAGAAACCGCCTGACTCTTGCATAACAGCTTAAGTTCCTCAAAATCAGCACTAGTAGGTGCAGCTGCACTTCCCTGTTGAGGGTATGATTGCCTTTGAGCATACTGCTGTGGTTGCTGGAATCCAGGTGGATTAAACTGTTTACTCACACCTTGCTGATATGGTGGCTGAATAGCATTCTGATTATTACCCCAGCTGAAATTTGGATGATTTCTGTTATTAGGATGATAAGTAGCTGGCATAGGCTGCTGTTGTCGCTGATAATTATTCTCATACTGAACAGATTCGTTGACAAGAGAAGACTGATCCGTAGCATAAGAACCTGCACAAAGCTCATAAACCATAGCTATTTGATTAACTTCATATGTAGCTAGAGAATCAACCTTCATAGACAGCGCTTGGAGCTGAGCTGCAATAGCGGTGGCTGCATCGACTTCCAGAATACCTGCTACCTTCCCAGGCATCATCCTCTGAGTTGGGTTTTGATGCTCATTTGCAGCCATAGTCTCGATAAGATTATAAGCCTCAGTATAACTTTTAGCCCATAAAGCGCCTCCAGCTGCTGCATCGAGCATGGGCCTAGATTGGGCCCCCAAACCATTATAGAAACTAGTGATCACCATCCAATCGGGGATTCCATGATGTGGACACTTCCTCAACATTTCCTTGCAGCGTTCCCAAGCTTCGCGCATAGATTCTGAAGGTTGCTGCGCAAACTGAGTAAGAGCACTCCTCATAGCAGCAGTCTTTGCCATCGGATAAAACTTCACCAGAAACTTTTGCGCAAGATCTTGCCAAGTAGTGATGGACCCAGCTGGTTCAGAATGTAACCAGTCCTTAGCTTTCTCCCTCAGTGAGAATGGGAAAAGCCTCAGCTTGATAGCCTCATCAGTCACACCATTATACTTAAAAGTGCTGCAGATCTCGACAAAATTCCTTATATGCATGTTGGGGTCTTCAGTTGTAGCTCCTCCAAAAGAAACAGAATTTTGCACCATCTGAATAGTGCCCGGCTTGATTTCAAAGGTGTTAGCTTGAATAGCCGGATGAAGAATGCTTGACTGAATGTCATCAATTTTTGGCCGAGAAAAGTCCATAAGAGCTGGATCAGCCTGAACAATACGATCACCCATGATTACTGGTTCTTTCTGCTCAGTTCCTGAATCTGAATCTTCAAAATCTATCTTCTCCGGAATATCAAGAACTTCGTCTGTCTCCTCAGCTGTATCTAAAGTCCTCTTGCGAGTACGAGAATGAGTTTGCATAAACGCTAGCTTAAGTACCTGAAACACAACCAGAAATAATAAGTAACAACTACGTCCTAATCACTGAGTCCTAATGACCAATGATGGTAAGTACATAAACTAAACAAATACGCCGAGTCCCCGGCAGCGACGCCAAAAACTTGTTAGGGCGAAAACACAAGCTAATATTCACGCAAGTATACGCGTTCTCAAGTAATATAGAATACTTTCTAGTTCGTTCCCACAGAGACTCAAACTAATTATTGTTTAATTAAACTCACGCACCAACGTATGATTACTTCTCAATGTTAAGACACTAACACTTAGAATTGTTGACTAAATATTAACTACAATTAATTACTTAGTTTATCACTTAAATAACACTTCAATTAACAATATTAAAACACTCATGAGATCACAACTTCATTACTACTTCCTTCAATAGTTATTGTTATTACCCTTAGCATGTGACAGTGATGATATTAATCGAGTAACACGAAACTGATAAAAGCCAACTTTCATTGTACTAATACCATTCTACCAAGCATCCACAATTAAGATAGAAGTTGAATAGTCATCAATTATGTTGAGTTCCTATATGTCTACATAAATTGACAACACAACGAATTAAGCACAAGTTATTCCTTTTGATTACACAGGGTAAATAAAACTGTTAGAGTTACCCACTAATCATGCACATCGTACATGAACCTATGCTAGCATGGCAAGTTCTAAATCTCAAGATCCACTGTCGCTTCACAAGAGATTAACACCGTATCTTATATGTTCGCGACATATATAAGACGAATATGCACAACCAATACTAGATATCATACAATCATCACACACTAAAGTATTAAACAATTAACTAAAGAATTCCATAATAAATCCGTTGCGACCCCATGGTCACGATTAGCCCATAATAGCACTTATCGTCATCATGGGTTCATATGAAATCATGATAAACAAACACAAGAAAATAATAACTAAACTAATTATATTAAATCAGAGTACGTCACAAGAGTAAATAGGTTCAAAGTAAGAAAACTAGCATCCAACGTTATAACGAAATAAGAATCACAAGAAAATATGCTTCCTCTTCATTGCTGTGTGCTAAAACGGTCTTCTTCCTTATCTCCTTTGCTCCTTGCTTAATACCACGATCTCCCCAACGTCGTGAAAACGTCTCCAAATCTACTTATATAATAGTCCCATAAAACTCAGATTACATAGAAGTTGGAAGCCAAACAGAAGTAGAAGTCTAAAAATAATTATTTAATTTCCCGACCCTGCGCGGCCGCTCAGCATAGCTGAGCGGGCGCTCAGCATAACTGAGCGGGTAGCTGAGCGGGCGCTTAGGACCCTACTGGATTTTTCCTGAGTTTGCTCCGTTTCTTCGCCGTAATCTGCCCCCTTCTTTCCTCTCGCAATGGCGAACACATGCCAAGGCTTATTCTTGATGAATACTCCTCCGAAATGCAACTAATACCCTGAAATGCATAAACACTAGAAAAACACATCAAATACACAAAATACTTGATTTCAAGGCACCAATTTAAGCCATTTTAAGATGTTCTAAGTGGTATAAAATGCCACTTATCATTACATCTATAGCATGTCATGCTCAGTTTATTACTCACTCCGGGGTGCCTTCTTCCACCGTGCTTGCATTCCGGTCTCTGGAACCTGTTTTCTCCAACTTGTCCTTGGCTTGCCTGGTTGTTCCCCTTTGATTCTTGCCTTTTGCCTAAATTCCCTTTCTTTTGAAAATTTCCTCCCTTATAGAATCCAATCCTCTTTACATTCCGATCTTGTGAATTTCCGGCTTCAGTCTTTTCTCCATAAAATGGAACCTTTCTCTTCTTGTTATCCCTTTCCTTCCTTGACTGCATCCCATTATTCTCAATCAGAGCAGCTTTTTGTACTACTCCCGCATAGGTTTCAAGCTCAAACATAGCCACTCTATCTCTGATCCAAGGCTCCAATCCTTGCTGAAATTTCTTCGATTTTTCTTCCTCAGTGCTGGTATACTTTGTCACAAACCTTGACAACTTAGTGAACTTCATCTCATACTCCAGTACAGTCATGTTCCCTTGCTTCAACTCAAGAAATTTAAGCTCCATCTGATTCTGCATGTACTTAGGGTAATACTTTTCCAGAAATAACTTCTTAAATCTCTCCCAAGAAACCTGCTGAGTTGCTTCCATAGCTTTTACTGATTCCCACCAATAGATGACTTCGCCCTTCAAGAAGTAAGTAGCATATGGCGTCTTCTGACTGTCTCCTAACTGTACCAACTCAAAAGCCCATTCCATTTCCTTAATCCATGTGTTAGCTATTACTGGATTAGTGGTATCATGAAATGCAGGTGGATTCACATTCTGAAAAGCCTTGAAAGTGACAATTTGTCGAGGTGGTACTGGTGGCTCGGGTGGTTGGTGTGGTTCACGGTTACCTTAGTTTTCAATTCGTTGTTGAAGAGTTAGTTGTTGTTGAGCTATAACATTGGTTTGCTGTTGCAAAGTTTCCAGTAGTCGAAGAATATTTGGGTCTGTGGTAGATGTGGTTGTTGGGTTCTTCTTTTTGGGAGGCATGATCCTGAAATAAGAGTTCTGTCAAAACAGATATGAATGATGAAATAATTTGAGGGTATCGCATGGCATTCTTATTTACATATGAGGTCAAGTTTAAAATTAAGCAGATATGGCGATGCATATAAAAGCGTAAAATAACAGTTAAGAGCAAATGGAACGATAATGCATGATTATTGAAATTTAAAGGTCATAATACATCAGGAGTAGGACAAAGTCTGATTCTAGGAACAACATGCTTATTTAAAGGAAACAACTGGGAATTCTACGAAGTCTGATAGTACAACAACATGAAAAGGTAAATAATGGAAAGAACTAAGGCTTCACTCCATCAGAACGGGGCTTCGTAGTCTTCTCCTCTCGAAGCGTCTTCACAATGCTCTGGAGCTCATCTGCCACCATCTGGATGACATACTGGCTGGTGCGGTCCCGATGCGCTGGCATCTCCTCAAGCTTAGTGTTGACGTACTGAACCAAAGTCTCAAGTCTCGCAGTCATCTACTCCTTGGGCTTCCCTTCATAGTTTCGACTGTCCGGGTACACGTTCTTCAGTCGGTCGTACTTGCCCTGAAGCATGTCAAACTCGCGCCTCAACTCAGCATACACGGAGAAAGCAATAGTGTCGTCCGACCCAGAGGGTGTCAAGGAATGTGCCCTTTGCTGACAAACCAATAAGAGGAGTATTAATAATAAATTTACTCAACCTACTCTCTCGCATATTATCTATATCCTATACATATATCCTATAATCCTATTTGGGCTGTCCAGGGACTCTAAACCGTAGCTCTGATACCAAAACCTGTCACACCCCCAACTTAACCAACAAATTAAATATAACTATTACAATATTTAAAAGTAAGTAAACATAACCAAATCCAAGATCTTACAGTTTAGGGTTTGGAACAGCCCAACACTACCATCTATTACAACTGATTTTAATTTTGAGTCCTCCCATAAAACTATCTCTTATTCTACCTGAGCTCGAACATACGCATCAGCATCACAGGTCTTACGTGCTGTCTGCTTGAATCTAACCATAGCTGCTAGCTGTAATATCAGGGTAAAGCAAGGAGTGAGCCAAATGCTCAACAAGTGCTAAACAATACGATACAAAACATAAATCGAGATATATATTAAAAAATGACAATGGGAAGACATAACCAATAATAACAAGAGATAAAACTTTGGGTGATGGTATCATTTGCTTGTATCAAAACATCTTCAAAATCATATCTTAATCAAAATCATTTTATGACGCTACAGATTACAGCCGGTGATCAGCCGCGAAGTAATCCCGAACCTCGCTGGGTTCTAGAACATTAATGGGATCCCTAGGCAACTTTTAAGCCTACAATATAAGTGTGGAAAGGACTCGCGTCTCAGTCCAGATCCACTATTCAAAGAAAACATTTATACCCCTTTGGGACTGAAAATCCACATTTTAATCATTTTAAAAACTGATGCCGATTTATAACAAAATCTCTTTAAACAGTAAACATTTTTATCAAGGGATTATAGATCAACTTGAAATACTGGAAATACGATACTAAATCTCAGGGCCATGATCCACTAGACTTTACTCTATTGGGGTAGCTGAAAGGTTTCCATATACAAAAACTTGGACAAGCAAGGCTATTAAATATTATGAATGAGTAATGCCAAACTAGGCTTAAAGCAATGGTTTTTGATAAGGTACAAGTGCTGGAACATCAAGAAGATAAGCTTCAAGAATACTAAGGGTGTTAAGGTATGAAGAAATGATCTTTAGCTCAAGGTATAACAGGATTGCCAAACTTTAGGGTAATAAAGAGGGGTATCAATCAATTATGGACAACTTTGATGAATATCTGGCTTTTAGGTATCAAGGTAAAGTTCTATAGGGGTTCAAGCATCAAGGTGAGATATCAATACTTTAGGAATCATTAGCATGTTAATCAAGAGGATCAATCAAGTATTATAATAACTCTTTATTTTATCATGGCGTTCCAATTACTTTGATATACTATCATAATAAGACTTTTGATCTACTTGCAATACGTACTTGAGGGCTCATGGTATTTCTATATAATTCAAAGATAAACTTAGGATACGCTTGGTTCAAGTATATCAAAATGACTCAGGATAATCGCATCAATATATATGAACTATTTGCAGTGAATACGAAAGACAGGTTGAATCACTTGCCTTGAGAAAGGCTGGTCTGGTCTGGCTGGTAGGAGCAACTGGAAGCTTCACTCGACCTTTATGGCAAGTTTACCCTCGTCTCGAGATCCTACATAAATAATAATAATCCTCATTATAATATAATCTCACCAACTTAACCTATTTACAACACAAATGGCACTTAGGCCTATATGCACGCAATTTATATTCACCTTATAAATATAATCGTACACATAGCCACATATACTCATATATCATATTTTAATACCAAATAATATCACACACACCATAATGCAACACTAGGCTTGGATGATCTCGACTCACAACTTAAGTCACTTGGTCGCTATACTAGACAAAGTCTCCAAATTTTGGCTTCCTAACTCGATGTGCCTTTACTAAACTATCCAAAACCTATTGACCCTCACTTGGGCCCTTTTCTCTACTGTCTTTATAATATCTTACAACCATAGTAGTCAACCTAGATCTCACTCCTAAGTGTTCTAAAACTATGTGATAAGTGAAAGTGCTCACTGGAGTAAATTTCAGAATGACATTTATGGTTTCTTGAGTGCATTAGACACCCTTAAATTATAAGTTTTCCTCCAAAACTTTTACACTAGACTCTTCTGACCATAAGGCATCTCCCAAACTTGATGTGGCTCAAGGGCCTAGCTTGGGCCTCCTTGGGCCTAAGCTTAAAGCCCAAGGTTTCCCTGTTTTTCTGGGCAGAAAACGCCTTGACTTGGATTAACTTGTGACACATGGTTCTAACTCAAATCCTATGGACTATGATTGGAAAAACTCCTCTGACACTCCCTCTAAATAAGGCCCAACAGGGCCTGATGAGGGCCTACCCATGACATGGTCAAAACTTCCTATTTCTAAGTTGCAACAAAACTGTACCCTGCTGGACAGATTTTGTGATTCCACTTGTGCACCTAACCAAACGACTTGCAAACCTCCAACCAACACCTAAAACCTTTTATATACTCCTAATTATAGCTTCTGGTGTCTTGGTCCTCAAAGTGCACATCAATGACATGGTCAAAACTCACTCTAAACCTCAGGGTACTAAACTGATTTTCTGCAGAAACTAATACTCTCCTTTCTCCAAGGTTTTTACTTAACAAACTCAACCAACACCAACAAAAAACCCAAACCATGACTTAACTATGGTGATCTACTGAACTAACTCCCTTACACTCAAAATAATCTTGATGGAGATCATCTTTACCTAAGGTGCAACATGGCAAAACAAAGGAAATCACATTACACAATTTACAAGTCATCAAGTTTTTGAAAACAACAAGTTATATATTCTTATAAAATATATATACGAATTATTACCACATGTCAAGGAGAACTAATCAAGATTAATACCTTATCCTTACTGAAATTAAAGCTTACTAACAAAATATTTCCAAATGATCAAAATCTTCCAAAATTCCAAGAGAAATCTACATGCATGCATGACTTCGAGTCTTACAAACCAAAGCGACATATTTTCTAAATATATTCTACCATGAAATAGACATACAAGCCTAGAATAAGCTATATCTAGATGATCACTTAGCATGCAAAGGGTTTTATCAAGTTTTTGATACAAAATTTATGTTATCACCACCAAAACACATAGAAATGAAACAAGGCAACAAGAATAATCTCAAGAACCATTCATTCGGATCCCTTAAGGTCATGGCCGAATGAAATGGAAGGGAAATGGCCATTCAACATCAAGAGTCTCTTTCTCAAGACTTGGCATTTCACCATTCCATGTAGTCCTCTCAAAAACAACCTTAAATCCATAAGAATCAAGATTGTACTTTGAGTTCCAACTAAAACTTTGACATGTAAACTTAAAACTTAAACTTTTTACTCAAAAATCTTTGAATTATATATGATCATGATATAGGAAGTAATATTTACTTGTATGGAAGGTGGGAGCTTGAATGAGGAATGAAGAAAAGGGGAGGGGGTAGGTTTTCGGCTAAAACCCGAGAGGAGAGGGGGAGGGCCGAGAGGAGAGGGAGGAGGGAGGAGGAGTGTGGAAATGGTGGAGTGAAAGTGGTGTGTTTGTCATTTTTGCTTGGTTTTTATTTTCCCATAAGTGAGTGGATGAGAGAAATTACAATAATAACCTTCCAATCATAGTTAGGTAGATTTGCATGCAAGGACAAAATAGTAATGTGGCTAGTAGAATGAAAGTGAGTGGGGTTGGAAATGCCCTCCTTGCCCCTTGGTTGAATAAAAGAGAGTTTGCATGCAAGGGTAATCATGTAATTTAATAATTATTAAGCAACTAATTTTCAAAGATTTATTTTTATATAATAAAATAAAAGTTCAAAAATTATAAAATTTATACCATAAAATAATTTGGATTTTTAGAGATTTTATGAAATCACTTTCAAAATTTGTGAACAAAATATCTTTTAAAAGAAAATTTCTCCAAGGCTTAGAATATTCCTTATAAATTAAAAATAAAGGAAATAAATAAACTTTTGCTTTGAAAAAAAAACATGTACTACACATACAAATTTTATAATGCAGAAATTCTCACTCACACAAACGTACAATCATTAAACATATTTACTTTCGGCTTTAATATTATACCAAAACCATATATAATATTACACAAAAATGCCGATCGTAACATAGATGCAGGTGAACAATCAACCATACTAAACTTTTTCAATAAATCTTTGACATACTTAGTTTGGATGATGAAGATTCCATCACTTCTTTGACTGACTTGAAGTCCAAGAAAGTAACTTAATTCGCCCATCACACTCATTTCACATTCACTCTGCATAAGCTTAGAGAATTTTTTTGCAAAGATCTTCATTTGTAGAACCAAGGATAATATCATCCACATAGATCTGAACTAGGATCATATCATCACCATGCTTCTTGTAGAAGAGAGTCTTGTCAATAGTACCTCTTGTGAATCCATGCTTAATCAGAAGTTCTGATAGTGTGTCATACCGAGCTCTAGGTGCTTGTTTTAGTCCATAGAGAGCCTTGAGTAGCTTGTATACAAAATTTGGAAATTCTGGATCTTCAAAGCCAGGTGGCTGTTGCACATAAATCTCTTCTTCCAACTCACCATTAAGGAATGCATTCTTCACATCCATTTGATATACCATGAAATTTGAATGTGCAGCAAATTCAAGAAAGATCCTTATTGCTTCAAGACTTGCAACTGGAGCAAAGGTTTCATCATAATCAATTCCTTCCTCTTGTGAGTATCCTTTTGCAACCAACCTTGCTTTGTTTCTGGTGACAATTCCATTTTCATCCATCTTGTTCTTGTACACCCACTTTGTTCCAATTATACTTCTGCTCTTTGGTGCAGGAACCAATTTCCAAACTTTGTTTCTCTCAAACTGATTTAACTCTTCTTGCATAGCAGATATCCAATCAGGATCAAGAAGGGCTTCATCCGTTTTCTTTGGCTCAACTTGTGCAAGAAAATATGCATAAAAACATTCATTTTCAGTTGCACTTCTAGTCCTCACTCCAGCAGTTGGATCACCAATAATTGCTTCTCTAGTGTGACTTCTATCCCACTTTCTGGTATGAGTTTATTGACTTGAGTTTTCTATGTTTTCTTCACCATTGGCATGACTTGCAGAACCTTCCTCTCTTTCTCCCCCTGAGTTTGTGCTATCAAATTCAGGTCCGTAAGATGAGCTTCTATTCTCATGATTCACTTGTTCAGTTGACTCTTCATCTATTTTGTGATTTATGTTGACTTCAGCTTCATCATCAGAATCACTATCAATGTTGAGATTTTCAAACTTTAGGGCTTCTGCTTCATTTTAATCAAGGCATTCCAAGCCTTGCACTTGTCATCATCAAAAGTAACATATGTGCTTTCCATAATTTTCTTTTTTCAAGAACATAGACCTTCTAGGTAGTTTTTTCCAATGAATATCCTAGAAAAATAGCCTCAAAAACTTTAGAGTCAAATTTTTCCACATATTCAGAGTTGTCCTTCAAAACATAGCACTTGCTTCCAAACAAATGAAGATGCTTCACAATAGGCTTGCTTTTAACAAAGATTGAGTAGCGTTATTTGCCAAGATTCTTGTTAATGAGATATATGTCTTGAGTATAGCATGCAGTATTCACAGCTTCTTCCCAAACACTAGTTGGCAACTTTGTAACTTGCAGCATTATTCTAGCAGCCTCTACTAGTGTTCTATTCTTTCTCTTAACTACCCCATTTTATTGAGGTGTTCTAGCAGCTGAGAATTATTAAACAATGCCTTTGTCTTTGCAAAATTCAGTTAAGGTTACATTCCTGAATTCTGTTCCATTATCACTCCTCAATTTTTTCACACAATTCTGATCTTCAGCCTGCTTCTCAATCTTCTTAATATGCTCAATTATTATGTATGGAGTGTCATCTTTAGAATGCATAAATTCTACCCATGTATATCTTGAGTAGTCGTCCACCATCACCAGTGCATATCTTTTTCTTGAAATTGACTGGACATTAACTGGTCCAAATAAATCCATATGAATAAGTTGCAAAGGTACACTTATAGAATTCACAGTTTTACTTTTGTGACTTCATCTTTTTATTTTTGCTTTTTGACAAGCATCACAGACTTCATCTAAGCAAATTCCAGATTAGGCATGTCTCTTACCAACTCCTTTTTAACTAGAGTATTGATTGCTTTGAAATTCAAGTGAGACAGAATCTTATGCCATAACTTGTTTTGCTCTACAGATGCCTTGGTGTAGAAGCAACAAATTCCATCCTCATTTGCTGAGTCTAATTTTGCAACAAATAAGCTTCCTTTCCTTGCTCCTTTCAGAGCAATTTCACTAGTTTTCTTGCTGATAAAAGTGCATTCTTCTTTGTTAAATAAAACCTTAAAACCCTTGTCTGTAAATTGACTGACACTGAGAAGATTCACTTCAAGACCAGCTACCAGTGCTACATCTTCAATGACAACATTTCCAAAAATCAAGTTGCCATATCCCATTGTAAAACCTTTGATGTTATCTCCAAAAGTCACTAATGGGCTAGTCTTCTCCTCAAAATGTGATAGCAGGCCATATCACTTGTCATATGTCTTGAGCATCCACTGTCTATGATCCATATGAATTTCTTCTTTTTGCCCTGCACACAATGAGTTTAAGTGTGTTTAGCAACCCAAGCAGTGTTGGGTACTTTCTTCTTGTTAACAGATTTGATAGAGGTAGAGTTTGATTAAGATCAACTCTCAGCTTGTGGCAACTTGTCATTACTTTCATGTTTCAAGGTATGCAATTAAACTTGTCACGGAATGAGTAGGGATCTTCAGCTTTTGCTTCATTGTACTTGCATGCTCCTACTCCTGGCTTACTAAAAACCTTTTTGCAAAGGTGAGTTAGATGATTAACAGAGCCACATTTTTGACATTGTTTTCTTGGAGCATCTGCAACATAAACAAAGTAGTTGCTCTTGTTTATTCCAATATTTCCATTTCTATTCATCTTCTTCTTTCTTGCATCTTCAGTTGTTAATTATTTCTTTAACAGGTGTCTTGGAATCTTGGTTGACCATGGGCTTCTTTTCAGCTTTGGAAGTTAGAGTTGTTTCTGCATTTTTCTTCTCATTATCTTCATCAGAAATTTCTTGCTTTATGATCAATTCTTCTTCACTGAAATCTACTTCACATGCTTTGAACATGGGTGAACCAACCTTTCTCAGCATAACTGGGACATCTTCATTTTCTGTTGCTTTTTCTTTATCACCTACAGCTTCCTTGTTGCTATTCAAAGCATCATAATCAAGACCAATAGCTATGTTAGCACATGGCTTGCTCTTCTCATGGTACTGACCAACCAACACAGATGTATTCCTGAATGATTTCAGTTTCACCTCATTCTTCTCAATCTTTTCTCTTAACACAGCTTCAATCTCACTTGCACACTTCAGCTTATTTTTTAGATATTCATTTTCTTGCTTGACTGACTGAAGCTCCACAAGCAATAGATACATCTTTTTCTTCTCACTCTCAAGCTTTTCATTAGCTTTTGTTAACCTACTGACTTCCTCAGTAGTTGCTACTAAGCTAGTGTGTATATAAAACATCTCCACACTCATCTTTTCAACAGTCTCCTTATATTGACTAGCATTTAAATCAATGGTGGTTAGACTGCTTCTTCAGACTGCTTCTTCAAGAGAGCTTCATACTTTGCTTCCAGTTCCAAGTAAGCTTTATTTTTCTTCACCTTCTTAGACTTTCTGCATTCAGTAGCAAAGTGACCTAACTCATCACAATTGAAGCACCTTATCTTTGATCTGTCCATAGATCCTTTTTTGTAGCCATCTTTGCTAGCTGAATTATACTGAGTTTTTGGTTTCCAATTGTTGCTGTTGGAAGATTGTCCTTTGCTTTTGAAAAATCTTGGCTTTTTGACTCTTATGTTAGAAAATTTCCTAGCCAAGTAAGCCATGAATTGATCCAATTCATCTAGCTCATCCAGAGTGTAATATTCATCTTCCTCTAGCTCCAACACAACTTATTTCTGTGGTCCTTTGTTCTTTTGTTCCATAGCTTGAATAATTAGAACTTGATCATCTTGCTCATCTTCACTTTCTTCTTTGTCATTCACAATCAAAGCACTTGAACCATCAACAACATGACCATGATGTGCTTTCAATAACTTTCTTTGTAGCATTTCAAGTTCATAAGTTTTCAAGATTCCATATAGAACTTCCAAAGTCGTTCCGCTTAAATCTCTTCCTTCTATAATGACTGATATTTTCTAGTTCAAGATGGTCAGGAAGAGCTAGCAGGAATTTTAGGTTAACCTCCTCAGCTTCATAGTATTTATCATGTAGCTGCAAGTTATTTATCAATTTATTGAACCTTTCAAAAACTTCAGTGATTCCTTCTTTTGGTTTAGCAATAAACCCTTTATACTGAAAAACCAAAATCCTCCTTTGGTTTGACCTAACTTCATCTGTTCCTTCACATAAGATCTCTATTTTCTCCCAGATCTGTATGGTTGTGTCACAGTTGACAATGTTATTGTACATTACATTATCAAGTGACTCTATCAAGATCAGCTGCAAGCCACTATCCAGAGAGACTTTTTCTTTTTCAGGTTCAGTATATTCTGAAGGATCTTTAGGAGCATAATGTGTTGGAATGACCATGTCCCCATCTGAAGATTCCTCAACTCCTACCATGGAAGCGAAAGGCCCATTCTTGAGGATCTGAATGTATAATGGATTGGCCATCCTGATGAACATCAATATTTTCTTTTTCCATAGTGTGTAGTTAGATTTGTCAAAGGTAGGAATTTTGATACTGCTAAGCTTCTGCGTATTCATTCTTCCAAGATCTTTAATCTGTTTGCTTTCAGATTTTTCTCTGATACCACTTGTTAGGTAATAAATACAACACAGGGGGGTGAATGTGTTTTGGATTAATTTTAAGCTTTTTCAACTATTATGGATGGTAAACAAAGTAATCTAACTGTAGAGATTATATGTTTTAACAGGAATAATAAAACATCCACATGAACACACTATCTTTCAAAACTCACTTAATTTTATATTAAAATCAAGTATGTCTTGCTATAAATTTATGGGTTCTTTGTTGATAAAGGACTCAGCTTCTCTCTTGAGAGTTACAAGATTTTTAGATCTATTTGTTACAACTTAAAACAAAAGCATCCAGTATTTACTTTATAGAACAGTAAACACTAGTTTTACACAACATGCAATAGCATGTACTAAACCCTACTTTAAGTTAACTAAAACTTTCTATTTCTGGCTTAGTGTATCTTTGCAAATCGTGCATGTCTGCGACTTTACTTTATCAGTTAATCTTGGCCTTTGATCTTGTACTCTTCAAGCTGCTTTTTGTAGACTTTTCAAATCAGTGATTGATTTGTTTGTTGATTGATAATCTTGGATATTTAACTGATCTGCATTCTGTACTCGAGTTTTATATCGAGATCTCCAGTTTGTTATATAGAAAACTCGACATCTCGATAAGTGTAATGACTTATCGAGATCTCTTATTACTCTATAGTTTTTTGACTTATCTAAGTCTCTGAGTTCTCTATAAGAGAATTTGGCTTGTCGAGGTCTCTAATCTTCATGTCTTCATTTTGACTTATCGATATCTCCGAGTTCTCTAGTGAAGAAATGACTTGTCGATATCACTGAGATATCTAGTGATAATTAGACTTATCAATATCTTAGAAATCTCTAGTGATATTTTGACTTATCAATATCTCAGAGATCTTTAGTGATAATTAGACTTATCGATATCTCCAATCTTCATGTCTTTATTTTGGCTTGTTGATATCTTTGAAACTTCTCTATAAGCTTTTCTTGACTTCTTGATAAGTCATTGTGGAGTTCTCGAATGACTTCTCTATAAGACTTAATCTGTGACTTGTAGATTTCTTGACTTAGAATATTTTTCCCAAAATAGATTTATTCAACTCCAAGTTTCTTCACATTGTCTTTGAGGCATGATCTTCATGATCTTCTTCCATAGTTTATTCTTATGCTTGAGACTATTTACAGAATAATACTCCAGTCTAATCTATTTACACTTTTACATACTTAAGTGATATATTAAAAAATACAAACTTAGATTATCATAAACTTACTTAGGGCTGTCAATTTGACTATCTTGTTATAGTACAGGCATGTCTTGCACAACAACATCGATTTGTGTTGACATGGCTTGGTTTGAAAGATTTAATTTAATTTATTAAAATATTTAAATACTATAATACGTATTATAGATGTTTAACTTAAAAATTCAATTTGAATGTTTATTTTGAGTGACAATAAAGTTTTAGTAATGTAAAGCATACACGTAAGTTATAATTATACATCTAGAAATAATAATATAATATCTTGTATAATGTACAGTTGCATATATTATATAGATATTAGTTTATTTAGGCACATGACATGTCTATTCCATCATAACAAGTCTACTTAAGTGACAATGTCACTGTACATGGCCAAATAGATTGTACCATTTGGACTAATGATGGGTTTCAATGTAATTGTATTATTTTCTTTTCTAGATAGCTCAAATATTATAAGAGCTTAGGGATTTCTATGCAACATTCTTGTAAATATCAGTCATAAAAAACTCAATTTGGTAAAAGTTCAATGAAGATTGTTTAAGTAGCAAATTGAAGAAAAGAAGACTTTTGAAGATAATAAGTTACAGAAATTTCTCTAAGTTAAATATCATAAAGTCCGGAAAAGCTATATCGTAAAGTCCATCAAAGTCATATAGTGAAGTACAGTTCAAATCAATGTCGTGAAATCCAAAATTACACCATGTCGTGAAGTCCAAAATTATACCATATCGTGAAGTCCAACATTTTACTAGATCGTAAAGTCCAAAATGACCTATATCGTGAAGTCAAGGGAATCAGAGTTCACGATATCTTCACTTAGCCATTTTACAACAAGACAAATGAAGGTACAATTTCTAAAATAAAGAAACAAATCACTACAGCACATTGTTCATGGAGATGGTCTGGGCAAATATTAAACCTGTAGCTAAACTTGGAAAAGAAAAAAGGAAATGCACAGCTAAAGTTCATGAGTGTATACCAGAATCAAAGTAGTCCTCATAAGCTACAACGTTTCTCCTTGCAGATATGATTGCTTAGTGTAAATCGGTGTACACATCTTGTAGTACATTGCACTATTATAGAGTGCACACCCAATCTTTAGATAGTGTAACAGATTGAGCTTTAAACTTATAATTTCTTTTCTCTTTATAAGCCAACTCGAAAAACTTTTATTCTTGAGTAGAAGCCAAGAGAACACATTTTTTTCTTAGAAATTATGGTAACATTTTACTTTATTAATATAAAGTAAGTTGGCATATAATATTAATTGTTATTGCATGTTTTAATTTCTTATATTTGATATTTTAGTGTTTTAATCTCAAGTTTTAAAAATTGAGAAAAAGTTTTGAAACTAGACATTCACATCCCATCTCCCTAATTTTAAGATCCTTATCTTTCTAACAGCTTATATCACGTACGATTCACATTTATTTTAAATTTATTTTTTAGTAATTTTAAGTATAATATATTTTAATACATTTTTCTTAAATATAATGAACACATTAATTTTAGTTTATCTTTCTAGTCTCATTAT
Organism: Apium graveolens; assembly: GCF_009905375.1. Classification (NCBI taxonomy): domain Eukaryota; kingdom Viridiplantae; phylum Streptophyta; class Magnoliopsida; order Apiales; family Apiaceae; genus Apium; species Apium graveolens. The sequence continues at coordinate 86,118,080 of NC_133656.1, forward strand.
ACCGATCAACGGATTATTTTGTTTAACTATAAATTTTTTTAAACTCAAATTCATATTATACTTTAATCCGCTAGGCTAATTATATCGACTACCAGAACAAATTATTTTTAGTTTAATTTTTATTTTATTTTAGCACAGATCAATAATATATAAATTTTATGTTATTCTAGCTTGATAGGCCTTTTACGGATTGTCATCCAAGTACATAAATATAAGGAGTTCATTAATTTTGTTTTAGCTTCCTAGACCCATTACCGACCAATAAATTTTCTAGTTTGGCTATAATTTTGTTTTAGCACATATTCGTAGTATACATTAATTTTCTTTAAGTCTTTTAGGCTCATTACGCTGACCAATGGAACCGATTATCTTTAGTGTGATTATAATTTTATTTTAGGCCAGACCTATAATATATATTAATTTTATTTTAATACAATATGCTCATTATACTGCCAATAAATACTATATTGGTTTAAATTGTTAGGTCCGCAATACAACTATAGAGGGGGGTGAATACAGTTTATGCAAACAATTCGATATAACTTAACATAATCAACAGTTTTTATATTAACGAATAAAAACTGATCACAAAAGTACTTTCTCAAAGGATGAACAATTATTCTTGAGAGCTGCTAGGTAATCAGAGAGATATATGAATTCGTTAATTCAGATAGAGTAAACCTAATCTGTGTTTATATAGACACAGTTACACAATCAATAAGGAATCCTATTCTATTACAATAAGGAAACCTAATACATATTCATTTTTGATTGCTTTTGAAATAAAGTTCTTCATCGCCTTGAATTCTGCAATCCTTTTCCTTCTTGAATATCTACTGAAGTGACTAAATCCTGATCACATCAACTTCAAATCATCAAGTACCGATAGACAGACAAGTACTGATGACGTCACCTTCAGTAAATACTGATATTAAGTCTGATAATAAAATCTGATAGTTTATATCCTGATATCATGAATTATATCTAACAATCTCCCCCAACTTGTGCATTATACAATTATATACAAGTTCTAATTGATGATGTCAAAAACTATCTAAATACAGAAATCAAATAAATATATACAATCTTACAGACCGTGATTATCAGATTTTATTCTTTATTCCTGAACTCTAACATAGTCTTTAGCTTCTTCAAGAAACTTTCTCAAGAGATTTTCTTCCATTACGTCCAAGTACCATGTAGCTTTGAGTTTCCAGGTGATAGATCATCAAGTTCCAGAAATCCAATCTTCTTTCCATCAGGATTAAAAGTTAAGACTTCCCTTCCCAGACTCATTTCTATTTTAGCTCCTCCAACAGGCATATCAACAACAAACTCAGTTTGATCAATGTACGTTAAAATGTAGTTTGATCTGTATCTCATTCCTCTCTACTTCAACTGTATTTGGTTTTTCAGAAATGTAGACCATCTAGCAGTTACAGAGTTAATTACCCTAAGAATGGTAGCAACAAGTTCTAACTCCTGCCATGGTTTGTCTTTCATTTGTTCTTGAGTTAACCTCAATCTTCTCCCAGACTACAGAAAATAGATCAGTTTTTCTACAACAAGATCGATAACAATTTAAACTGATATGATCTTCTGCAAGTCTTCAAGCATCATATTATCTCCTATTTCTGTTAGATTTGCATGCTTCCTTTGAATCAAAGCATCACCTACAAATGGATCAAGACCTAACCTACCTAGACCACTTGTGATTCCAGGTTTTCTAGTATGAGAACTCCCATTATAAATTTTCTTTAATATTTCAGAGGAATCTCTTTAGGTGCAGGCTTCTTGCTTCCCCCATAGCAACTTCCTCTTTTCTTCAAAAGTAAGCTCTGGCTTATCAGAGTTTATGTTTTCAGAATCAGGATTTGATAACTCAGCTTGACTTGGGTTTGAAGAATCAACAACATGAGTAGTATCAGAGGTTGCGATTGGTTGGACACCAGCATTTGCTTCTTCATTAACTTGAGCAATGTCAGAGGTTAACTTCAGTTTTTCAGCCCAGTCAGCTCCATGAATCTTTCTTCTTTGATGAGCTTGACTGATTTCTTCTTCTTCAGCTTTTTCTTCAATATCAAAAGCTTGAGCTACTGTATAGAATGGATTTATCAGTATTTGTAATTTAGATGCTTTAGATACAGATTTCCTCTTAGCAATAACTTTGACTTTAGGCTTTGGTGGCTTGGTCCTATCTTCTCCTCCCCCTTATGACTCCTGTCAGCATTTAAGATTTCTTGAGACCTTAGAGATCTTTCAGTATCTGCTTTACTTGCCTCCCTTATAACTACCCTTTTGTAGGTCTATTAAAAGGATCATCTTCATAAGGATCTTGAGAAATAACAACAGCATCATCATTTACTGTTTTCATAGAATTCTTAAACTCTTCCTCCATCTGCCTTAGCTGTTCTAGATCAACTCTTGGGTTCTCTTTCTCAAATATAATTCTACTCACCTCAGAGTCAAATGTTTGAATCTTTGGGTCCTTGTAGAACATAGTTGTCTTTCTCCCTTTAACTTTCAATGTAACACCCCCAAATCCGGGGTCGGGGATTCGGGTTGTCACGAGTTCCATTTCCCTTAATAACACCCAATCTAAATAAACAATCAACTACGCCGTACTGTGACCCCGCAATACACACACACGCCACACATTATAGTCTCAGAGATGAATACCAAAAAAAAAACACAAGTCATTTTATTCCACATAATAAGCCATTACACCTCAAGAAGGTTCTGAATAAATTTACATTTCCTTGCCATTATTACAATTCATATTATACATAAGTCTGGTTCATCAATAGTTGAAAACCTAGCCTATTGGTAGCTCCTACCTCAGCTACGGCGACATGAACGCTTCCAGAAAACTGCGGAACGTTTTCTAACCGCTTGCGAATTGGAAGCTTGGTCTTGTTCATCTTTTCTATCTGTTGTTGTGTGATGAAAGAAGAAAGCAAGGGTGAGCAACAAGCCCACCAAAATAATATGTATAATGATTTACAATATATGAGCATTCTCATAGTACTCATGAAAGTCCTGGTCAAGAAGAAATGAACCAAGTTTGATATCTTACCGCGACCAAATCGCAAAATATTCAGTATATATGTATATATACTTTTCAAAATCTTGGAAGTCCTCTTCCATGTATAATGTACACAGAGTTCCAGTTTATAACTGTATAAAAATATCGTTGCAAGGTGATCTCATATATCTAACCTTGTCTCAACATTTTTCTGAAAATCTTTGTCATGCATAAGATAATCATTTACTAGATATAAGTTTAAAAGATGAAGTTACAAGATACTCCAATATACTTATATCTTTTCCGAATACTACTTGAACTACCACCGTTCAAGTTATAATAAGTTCATCCCATAGATTAAGCTACAAGACAAAACTTGTATGGAATCAATCTTTAAAATATCATCAAAATAAAATGAAGTTACGAGATACTTCATTTGATGCAAACATCATTTTGAAAACTCGACCCTTCCAACACTCAACAATCACCCAACCGTAGCCTATCTATCGAAGTGCTCTGGGTAGTGTTGCAGAAATATCCAATTGGATGATGAACTCATTACGGGAGTTTTCCGTGCCAGGAAGACCACTTACGATGATCAGTCGTAGTAGTGCAACCCCACCATTTTCTACATGTAGAGGAGAACCTGTCGGATTTACTTGTCAACCGAACACTGGACTCCTAAGGAATGGACCGTCTTAGCGGAACTTCCGGTCCATTTGGGCCAATATAATAAGGCTGGGCCGGCGCTACTCGACCACTTACGCCACTCCTAGTTCAGATGAAATCCATGACTCTGAAACGTAAAGCTCGTCCCCCCTTTCCCCAAGTAGAAACTTGTTGATACGGCTCCACCAAGAAGTCGTATCTAGTTGGAAAGGAAAACTCACCGATATTTCCCAGGCGATGCCTGTTAATGGATTAACTTGTTCCAAGAATTTTACTTCCCGAGTGTTGGGTAAGTAATCAAAAACTCTTTTATCAAAATAGCAACCTTGTTGCGAATATGAAACACACCACATAGCCGGATCCCTCAGGTTTTGAGCGAGTATTTAAATCCCCTTCGAAAGGAGGATCTTAAATATAAAAATGAGTTTTGGGATCCGCCCTAACCTTTAAAATCATTTTGAAGACTCGAAAACATTTTTAAGAATATTTGGAGTGATGCTGATTTAATAAAATAAATCAGTCCCAATATATTAGAAAATATCTGAATATTATTATTTAAATAATATTCCCATAAAGAATAATCTTTATAAAAATAATTGAAGTAGAAGTTGTAAAACTTATACTTGAAATGAATATTAAATAACCAAAGATATACTTATACGAAAGTAATATCTTTATTTGAATAATCTAAAGTAAGTTTGATTATCGACACATTATTCTTTAATAAAATAAAGAATATTAATTAGTAAATAATCGGAGTCATAAGTCTTCGAATGAATATTCAAAATAATATTCAATAATAAAATAAACGGGGTCATAAGCCCTCGAATGAATATTCAAAATAATATTCAATAATAAAATAAACGGAGTCATAAGCCCTCGAATGAATATTCAAAATAATATTCATAATAAAATAAACGGAGTCATAAGCCCTCGAATGAATATTCAAAATAATATTCATAATAAAATAAACGGAGTCATAAGCCCTCGAATGAATATTCAAAATAATATTCATTAATAAAATAAAGTTATCGAATAAACCTTATTTGATTCATTGTTTTAAAAAATATATCTATACATATACATATACATAAATATATATATATATATATATATATATATATATATATATATATATATATATTATACTCGGGAGCATCGACTCCCGGTTTTAGAAAATGTTCAGCTTTGTGTCCCCTATACTAAGGGTATATGCAAATTACCGCTTATCTCTAGCATAGGTATTATCAACTGAATCAACAGATATATGTATCAAGAATACGAAACAGGCATGCATATATACCATATCACATGCTACAATATATCGCAAGAATTTGCTAATTAACCATTATGCATCTATCACAAGATAATGCATGTACAAATGTATACATCACAACAACAGTATAACGGGTAGAAAACTTGCCTGAGTGCTCCCGGATAGACTTAAGCTTAGAGTGGGTCCGATAACCTATGAACAACAACATAAGTCGGAATTAAACCCCGGTCGCTTAAGAAACTAGACTTTAACCATTTAGAGTCCTAACGTTCGCTTTCGCGCTTAACGATTCACTTAAGTCGCTCGAGTACCCTCGGCTCCACCATTTTTAATAAATTAACCATTAAGGGTTTTAAGGCGATTCTTTCACGAGTGCCTTATCAACTGCCTAATACACTTTACATAAATGATTTATACTCCAATTAGTCCTTTAAAGTCTTTAACTTATGTTTCAAAGTAAGGCGAGGGGTAATGGTTCGTTCGCAAAACGCCGTTACTTAAAACGGTCGTTTCTCCTAAACCGTACATCGGATTCAAACGAACCACATATCAAAACGAAGCTCGTAACATGAACTATCTAAACATGGCAATGGTCAAAACCTAACAGTGAGGTCAAGGGTTCTGATGTTAAGAACAAAACAGTCTAAGGTAAATCGGGCATTAGGACGGCTATGTTTACGCGATTACCCAAATTTATACCACTCCAAATCAACCCACAATCAAAGCTTGAATCTAGGATTTTGATTTTTTTCTCCTTGAAAATGAAGAAAAGCCGAGAGCTCTTCTTGAAAATGGAAGTGTTTTGTGTTTTTTGATGTTTATGATTTGTTTTGGCTTGGTTGATGTTATTTTGTTTGTTAATTACTTTTTACCATGGTAACTTTTGCATGGCCAAGAATCAACCAACAACACACTTCCTTTTTGTCATGCTTATGTCACCTTTCTTATGTCATCTTGTTAAACTTGTCTTCCTCTTGTTGGTGTGATGACATCATCATCCACTAATCCCTTAATTAACTCCTAATTACTTGGCTAATGACCGCTGATCTGTTGTGCGGTTCGCTTAACTTTCGTTTTCGTTTATCGTTTGAGGGATCATACCCGGGATCTTATTACTTAGGTTTCCTTAAACTTTCTCAATACATTATATTCCTTTTATGATCCTCTCTTATAATCCTTGAATTTAAATCCTTTTTATTCTGTTACCTTATACTCAATTCTTTCTGTATCTGGTAGATTTTCGGGAAAAATCAAAGTGTTCGGATTTGGATTCTGACGATCTTTACATACACTTATACACCACATAGAGTACTAATAATATCCTAGAAGATCAATAAAAGAACCCCTACATAGTGTGGCATGAAAAGTTTTCTTATTCAGCATAATCAGCAAAACACTATTCTTAAGGGTTTCAAAAATTCCAAAAATTGGGGTTATTACATTCAAAGTCTGTAAATATCGACTTGCCTCTGCACCAGCTTCTATCTCCAGAATGCCTTGGTCATCATCATCAGTTGTGACTTTCAGAGTTTGTTGAGTGATTGTAGTCACAATCAGTTCCTTTGATTCTTGAACAATCCTTTCACTCTTTCTACTTCCTCCACCTTGTCTAGATTGAGATCTAGTGACTTTTGATGAACCACCAGTCCCAACTAGCTCTTCACCTCTCCTTTTCTTCACAATCTCCTTCCTTCATCCCTTATCTCCACCATCAGGATTTGTGTCATCAGCTCCTTTCAAAGTCAGTTGTTTGCATTTAGATTTATCAATCTTCTCCCCCTTTTTTACATCAAACAAAGAAGTAGAGAAAGAATCAACTCCATTAAATTTTGAACCTCATCAAGTTGTCCAAATATTTTCTCTTGTTTAGCTTCCAATCTAGCCTGATTGGCTTCAATCTAAGTCTATCTTTCAAGAATTGGTACAATCTGTTTCTGTATCTCCTAATGACTAGACATCTTTGTAGCTAGGAAAGAATCTTTGATTTGATTGATTTGAGAAGCGGCGGCTTCTGAATGGTCTTCTCAGCTGTATCCAGATGATTGACACCATAATTCTTTAAAATAGGATATCAATATCCTTCCATTTCTTGTTCCAAACATTATTAAAGAAATCATGTTTCTTCTTAGCATCTAACTCTTTCAGCTTTTATTGCCTCACATGTTTAGGCATATCTTCAGGCAATAATTGATCATCATCAAGATCTATAATGTCATTCAAATTAGAAGTATTGACATCTTCTCTATCATTAGATTCTATATTATGGATATATCCTTCATCAGCAACCAGAACTGATACTATCTGCTGAACTTCAACACCAACTTTAGCATTTAATATTGAATCAAAAATTGGGGATGTATAAGAACTAGCTGCCTCAGAAACTTCCATACCATCAGCATTTAGCTCCACATCTTCAAGAATTGTAGACAGATGAGCTGGAGCTTCAGGATTTACTTCCAGAACCTCAGTACCTGTGGAGTGCTGTGGTGATCCTTAACTGAATAGATCTTTATGAATAGACTGTTGTGCGACTACATCTTCAGCAACAATAGGGAGAATAGCAAGTGATGGAATAGTAGAGTGAGTGGACTGTAAGAAAGTATCAGCACTTAGACCTGCAGGGAGATTATCAGCACTTGGTGCATCAGAGTTTGAGGGACTACAGACTGTTGTTCAGCAGCTATTTCTTTTATACTATGTGTATCTATAGAATATAACAAGTAACACTTAATATCTATATTATTTTAAAGTAGTCTCACTACTCCTCACACCACACATCTCATAACTTTTAATAGTTAGGGTTCCTCACAAGGATTACTAAATCCTGACTCTCATCTACCTCTCCTTTTGCCAAGAAGGATCCTGCTCTCTTAAATTCTATTTTTTTCTAAATCTTTTCACTCATTCTCACAAGAAAGGCTCAGATAATTTGTCCTACAGAAATAAGTGGTGCCTAAAGAAAGGTTGTATGTGGTCATACAGCTAGAGGTGGTCTTTAAATAAGGTCTAGATATAATCATATCGACGGGATTTAGAACATGCATAATAAATGTTGATAACACAAAATCAGTATTTTAAGTAAATGATGATAAAGTGAAATCAGTATTTATACTTTGTGAATATGAGGATTCAGCTTATGTGCAAATATTCAGTGGAGGGACTGATAAGATATCAGTAGATGGTGGTGATGGATGAATTATGCCTTCAGCATCTACTACTAGAGTCACTGCAGCATGAGTGAAGCCTTCATTACAACTTTGATGCAATGGTTCTTGTGTGGCTGGAGAATCAAAAGTTGATGGATGACTTTTACACCCAGGTTCTTGTGTACTCATCTCCACAATTGCAGTGTTTAACTCATGTGCAGGCTCTTTATGAAAATTAGCTTTCTGACTGAATCCTTCAGGATCAAATTTCCTACATAAGTTCTTGAACTGAGAGACTTCTGCATGAATTTTGGCAGCTTCAGCTTCATGCCATTCTTGAGTTGACTTCTCAGCAAGAGGCTCAATGTTTTCAGTATTTGCTGTACTACTTTAAAGTGCAGGTTCCTGTGGGATTTGATCAGAATATGTAGTTAATGTATCCCTTTGAGATACAGGTTCTTGTGTGTTTGATCCAGGGAAAAGTCCTTTCCCTTGTAGCCTCTTGACAGTCTCTAGAACTTGCTCATGGGAAATCTCCATTGCTCTCTTGCTTTGCTGCTTCACAGGAGAATCAGAAAAATTCATAGGTGCATCGGGATTTGACTGAAAATCAGGATTTGATCTTGAGCAAGTTCTGAGCATAATAAACTTTGGCCAGCTTCCTTTTCTTTGACCTTGGGCTTGTACCAACATCAATATTTCTGGCACATTTAACAGCATCAGTAGTTGTTCCCTTCTCAGTTGGTAGTACAACTGGTCTTGGATAAGAATCAGATGAAAGCTTTGGAAATTTAGAAGATAAGGTAGCATTCTCCTCATCTGATTCTGATTCTAGTTCAGCAAGTACAAGTTTCCTCCTGACAGATTTTGAAGGTTTAGAAGGATGAGGAACTTGTGTTGCATCAGCTTTTAGCTTTGCTACATTAGGATTTGTAGCCCTCTTAGCCAATTGTTTCTTTCTTTTTACAATAGGTGTCTTTTGGGAGACACGTGAGGTGGCTTCTGTTTGAGGTTATGGTGGTGGCTGAGCTTGTGTTTGGGTTTGTGTTTGAGATTGTATGTGGGTTGTTGTGCTTGGGTTAGATACATGGGGATTTCCAATAGTTATGGCCTATAACTAAGCACTCTGCCTGTTAGGTAAGCCATAAGTCACAAGGAGCCTTGCAATGAGCAAGTTCCTAGCAACCAAAGGCAACCTCAAAGGATTTAAATCATCCTTCATGTTATCTTGTGAAATGAGATCAGAAATGGCCCTTTTCGTCAATTTAAATACTGATATTATTTGATTAGAGGAGATAGGGGTATCAGGGAAATAAATATTGAAAATCAACTGACAAAAATGAATAATACACTAGATTCCTATCAGCAGTCAATCTATCACCTATAAAAGACAAGACTACTCTACCATTATCATAAATTGAACCATGAATCAGAGAGTACCCTATCTGTTGTATCGTAATGGGCAGAGCATAAAAAATTATAAGATTTGTTGTACAAGGCCATTGTGATGCAGTCAAAGAAGAAATTCCATTCCTTCCCAAGCCCATTCCTCTTCAATTGACCAAGGTTCTTTAAAATCATTGGCATAGCCTATCTCAGTAAAGAACCTCCTCATTTCAGTATCTCCCATGAATCTAGTGTAGGAGGTATGAGTAGGCAACTGTAATGCATCCTTTATAGTTTGAGGAGTAATTACCATTTTCTTCCTATCAAACTCAAACACCAAGCTTGGAGTTCCATTGGCACCTCCATCATTATAGACTTCAGTTTTTCAAATAGAGAGTACCTGGTCACCTGAGATAGTAAGTGGAGCTGTGAGAGTAAACCCAATCTCACTGGATCTAAGAAAGTCTTGAAAAATGTGAAAATCGATATTCACACTGTTGTTATCCAGAATAGCATAGTAGTTGTTAGTCACAAACTTTGCACCACCATAATTAAACTGTTTAGAAGCAACTGGTGAAGTAATGGTTAATTTGCAAGAAAAAGTTTTGGAACATAAATTAGGGTTTCAGAGTTTACGGGTGAGAGAGAGAGAGAGATAGTAAAGTAGCTGAGAAGAAGATGATAGAGATAAGTAAAGTGTTAATTTGAAATCTAAAATTGATTTTGTATAACACATCACTCCACTAACTCAGAAACATTTGAGTTTAGTGGGACACGTGGTAGCATATAATTGATATAAAAGCAATCATGTTATCATGTAGTAATGGTAGTTACCGCGTGCACAGTTCCCTAGAATAATGTTTTGTGTATACTCAAACATTTTTTTATATCCTCACGCCATCAATAAACAATTGTAATCATGCAAAAATTACCCACTTGCAAATAACTTCACACTTGTAATTAAAATACTATTTATAATAATATTTGAATAAATTTTAAAATTATCATCAGAATATAATGGTCAATCAGAGTTTGACCAATATCAGTATTTATCAGGATTTATCAGTCAACTAGAGTTTGAGCAATATCAGACTTTAATAACTATTGTCAGGATTTATCAATCAACACATATTTGACCAATATAAGAGCTTATACACATATCAAAGTTTAGCATGTAGCTGCTGGATGGGATTAATATAAGTTAATTACATGATATCATAGCATCAAAGTTTAACACTATAATCAGTATTTAGCAAGTACTGATACATAATTATAAGATACCACAATCTAACTATCAGTAGTTATTCCAAATTATCAGAGTTTGAGAAATGTCTTGATATCATTCCCAATTCATTCACCAATCTTGTAAAGGTAGCTTCACAGAGAGGCTTGGTGAATATATCTGCTAATTATTGATCTATTGGAACAAAGACCAATTCCACTGTACCTTCTTCCACATGTGCCCTTATGAAATGGTACCTAATGCTGATGTGTTTAGTCATTGAATGTTGTATTGGATTTCCTGTCATTACAATAGTACTTTAATTATTATAAGATATAGGAATAGCAGAATACTCTAACCCATAATCCAGTAACTGATTCTTCATCCATAAAATTTAAGCACAACAGCTTCCTGCAGTAATTTATTAAGCTTCTACAGTTGATGTGGAAATTGACTTTTATTTTTTGCTAAATCAAGAAACCATCTTGTCACCAAGAAATTGGCAGCTTCCAGAAGTGCTTTTCCTATCTATTTTGCATCCTGCAAAATCAGCATCTGAATATCCAATTAGTTTAAATTCAGAATCTCTAGAATACTATAATCCAAGATTCATGGTACCTTTGAGATATTTAAAATATCTTTTCATAGCTAATAGATGTGGTTCCCTTGGATCAGTTTGGAACCTTACACAACAGGTAGCATATATGATATCAGGTCTACTAGCAGTCAAATATAGGAGTGAGCCAATCATACCTCTGTAGTTATATCTACTGATGAACCAATATTCAAATCTAACTTGGTTACAGTGGCCATTGGAGTTATTGCAGTTGAACTGTCTTGCATTCCAAATCTTTTGAGCAAATTCCTGGTGTACTTGGATTGATTTATGAAGATCCCTTCATCAGTCTGTTTTACTTGTAAACCCAGAAAATAAATTAATTCTCCATCATACTCATTTGATATCTAGACTGCATTAGCTTTGCAAATCTCTCACAAAATTTATCATTAGTAGAACCAAAAATGATATCATCAATATATATCTGTATTAATAACAAGTCCTTACCATGGTATTTATAAAAGAGAGTTTTGTCAATTGTACCTCTTGTGAAACCACTTTATAACAGAAATAGAGCAAGTGTTTCATACCAGGCCCTTGGAGCTTATTTTAGTCCATAGAATGCTTTATCCAGTTTATAGACATGATCAGGATATTTTTGGTTTATGAACCCTGGAGTTGTTCAACATAAACTTCCTCTTCAAGTTCACCATTCAGAAATGCATTCTTCACATCCATTTGGAACACTTTAAACTTCTTGTGAGCAGCATAGGCTAGAAAAATTCTAATTTCCTCAAGCCTTGCAACTGGAGCAAGAGTCTCATCATAATCAATGCCTTCTTGCTGTGAATAGCCCTTTGCAACCAGTCTTGCTTTATTTCTTATAATGATGCCCTCACTATCAGTTTTGTTTCTAAACACCCACTTTGCACCAACAACTGATCTGTTCTTTGGTTTTGGCACAAGAGTCCAGACTTTGTTCCTTTCAAATTCATTTAACTTCTCTTGCATTGCTATGATCCAATTAGCATCTTGAAGTGCTTCTTCCTCTTTCTTTGGTTCAGTTTGAGATAGTAAAGAATGGTAGAGACATTCATTTTTAGTGGCTTTATGGTCTTTACACCACTGTTAGGATTTCCATTGATTAAGTCAGGTGTGTGTGACTTAGACCATTTTCTTGCAGATGGGAGTTGACTTCTTGAAGTAGAACCTCCCCTTGATCTATTAACTTTCTAGAATCTCTTTGACTTGTACCACTAACATATCCCGATGCTCCCCTGAATCAGCATTTCCAGTGGTATTAGTATTTGATACATCAGTATTTGAGGAATCGGAGTCTGATGAATTATTTACTGATGTTCCTTGAGTTGAATAACTTATAGAAGACTCTTGATGTAAATCATGTTACTCCCCATCAACATGTGCTTCAGTATTTGCAGAATTTCCACTATCATGTGGATCATCAGAGTTTATAGTGATATCAGGATTTGTTGTATCAAGACTTATCAATATATCAGGATTTAACTGTTCAGCATATGGTACTTTATTTTTAAATCTCAACTCATCATGGTCATCTGCATCTTCTAGACCTATGATCTTCTTGTCATCAAAAGATACATGTATGGATTTCATGACTGTCCTTGTTCTCAGATTATAAACTCTGGAGGCTTTTGTAGATAATGGATATCCCACAAAAATGCTTCATCAACTTATAGATCAAATTTAGTAAGCTGTTCTGGATGAGTTTTGAGAACAAAACACTTGCAGCCAAAAATATGAAAGTACTTCAAATTTGGATTCTTTCCCTTCACCATCCCAAATGGTGTTTTTCCATGCTTGTTGACTAATGTTGCATTTGGTGTGAAGCAAGCAGTTTGCACAACCTCAGCCCAGAAGTAGGTAGGCAATATTGCTTCCCCTAGCATGGTTCTTGCAGCTTCTATGAGAGTTATATTTTTTCTTTCAACAATTCCATTTTGTTGTGGAGTTCCAGGGGCAGAAAATTCTTGTTTATCGCCTTGTATTTGCAGAATTCTTCCATAATATTGTTCTTGAATTCAGTGTCATTATCACTTTTAATGATCTTCACTTTGAATGTTGATCCTTTTTTCAGTTCTCTCTCATGATCAAGAAGAATGGATGGAGATTCATCCTTGGTGTGCAGAAAATACACCATGTGTATCTTGTATATTCATCAATAATTACAAGTGCATACCTCTTCTTGGCAATTGGCATTACATTGACTGGACCAAAGAGATCAATATGAGGTAAATGATATGGTTCAAGAATAGAGGATTCAGTTTTACTCTTGAAAGATATTTTCCTTTGTTTGGCTTTCTGGAATGAATCACATAAGCCATCAGGAGTAAATTTTGCATTGGGAAATCCTCTCACAAGATCTCTCCTCACAAGTTCATTGATGTTATTGAAATTAAGATGAGAAAGTCTTTTATGCCAGTTTCAGCTGTCTTCCACAGATGCTCTATTGTGTAGATAAACTTCTGATCCATCAGTATTTATGGAACCCTGGCTTTATATAAGTTACCATGTCTTACACCAGTCATTGCAATTTTGCCATCAGACTTACTGATAATTTCACAATGTTCATCATAAAAATTCACATGGTAACCTCTGTCACAGATTTGACTCACACTGATCAAATTATATTTGATTCCTGTAACTAGAGCTACATTCTCAATGATGACATTCACAATTTTTATTTTGCCATATCCCAAGATTTTTCCTTAGATGTCATCTCCATAAGAAACACTTGGGCCAGCCTTCTCCTTAAACTCTGATAGCATGGATTTATAACCAGTCATATGTCCTGAGCATCCATTGTCCAAGACTAGAGAATATCTCCTGTTACCCTGCAATCATTATTTAAAATTAGTTAGTGTTTTAAAGGACCCAGACTTGCTTGGATCCTTTGGCCTTTTTAGTTTGTTAACATATGCAGCAGAAGACTTCATTTCAGAGTTTATGTTAACATTCTTACTATCAGTATTTACACATGCAGAAACAGATTTTGCTTTATTTAAAGAGGGTTTCAATTCATAATAATCATAATATAAACTGTGATACTCTTTACATGTATAAATAGAGTGCCACATACTACCACAATGAAAACAAGGATTCTGTGGTTTATATCTAACTGTTCTATTCCTAAACTCTGATTTGGGAGGAACAGTATTTATCTCCTTATTCTTCCTACAAGAATTAGCAAGATGATTAGTACTACCACAGTTCAAGCATGTCGTTCTAGGTGCATTGGGAGCAGTTACATAATTACCATTCTTACTAACACCTACTTTACCATTCCTATTTTTCCTAGGCATTTTCTCCTTGTCTTTCAAGTGTAATTCCTTCAGCCTTTGCTTAAGCTATTTCTGAGATATTAAACCAATATTTACTGATGATGAGTGAACTTGTTCATTCTTATCAATATTTAAGTTTGATTTAGGTGCTGAGGTTGAACCTACCTCAAAAACTGACTTAACCACATCAGCACTTGAATTAAACTTAATAGGCTTCATCTGAACCTTGTCTAGTACAACCTTAGTATCAGTATTTACTGGTTTAGTTTTCTCAGTTTCTTTTCTATATTTCTTATCAGAATTAGATCTATTTGCATATCCTAATCCTGATCCCCAACAGCCATTTTCTAAAATTTCTTGAGTTGTCTTTCCTGAGTTAGTCCAAAGCTTAATAACCTCTCTTTCTTTAGCTAACTCCTTTTCTGGATACACATGCTTTTCTAACAGTTTTCTTTAACATAAACAACATTATCTCTTTCTTTTTGAGTTTCTAGCATGGAAAATAACTCAATTTCTAGGTGATCATTCCTTTTCTTTAACTCAGAGTTTTCACTCTTAATTCTATTATTCTCTAAAGTTTGATCCTTATAACTAACATGCAGAGTGATATGGGCCTAAAATTAGCCTAGAATTATAATTAATGTTGAATTAATTAGACCACATATGGTCCAGTAACGAAGCCCAGCTAACGAGGCCCAAAACCCTGAATAATTAATTAATTTCGTAATTAATTAATAAAGGATAAATCAGCTGTCAAGATGAGTCCTAGTGGGGATATAGATTCTTGTAGATTGGCCTCCAAGGAACCTTATGAGATAAGGGATCAGTTTCCTACTTCTTAGGACTCCAAAGTCCATTATAATTCAGAGACTTGCCCACCAAGTCTCCTAACTCTAGTCCAATTCGAGAACTTTCAATATCTATATAAGGGGCCTCACCCCACAAATCAGAACTATGTTTTTTGGCTTGATTCTCTAACTCACAGAGATACGTAGGCATCTCGTAAAGGCAGAGTTAAGCTACGAAACACGAGAGCAGCCATTAAAGGCCTTGAGCTCCCGAACCATAGTAATAAATACAACAATTAATATACCCTAGTTTTTAATCCATAACATTTGGCACCGTCTGTGGGACACCGTAGCAACAACCATGGGGAGAACAGGGAGTGGACACATCGCCCCTGAAGGAACACCAGCTGGGACAACTCAAACAATTTCGTCGATGGTGGAGATACCCCCACACTCATCCTACGCCTCCACCTAAGGAGGAACCTCGATAGGGGCGACTGAACCTCAACCACAAGGGATGAATCCCCTGGCTCCTCAAGGGATGAATCCCCAACTTCAGCAGATACATGCACCTGTGAACTCTCAGTCCGCAAGGTATGGATATTCAACTATTGTTACCACTAATCCCCCCTACGGGATGCCTCTGTACCCCGAGATTGGAGAAAGTGGACATGCTAGATAGAGTGAAGCACGGGGGAAAACACCCCCTATATACGAGGTTTGGGTCCTATCCCAGATGTTGTGTATATGTTGTGTACTCGATGATTTCATGAGCAAACACCTTGGTAGATTTTACTTAGTGAAAATGTAGCACTCGACGGATAAGGATTATAGTCCCGATGGAGAACTCATTTTAGTCCCGACGGATGATGACTTATTATCCATCGAGTGAGTAGCTTATGTAACAATAAGTCTGTAGCACATTTCTGCATACAAATTGTTTAGAATCTGTAGTAGTACTTAAATCATGTTGACTGTAACTAGATATGCAGAATAGGTTGATTAATTATACATATATGATGTCTTGTAATTCTGCATAAATGAAATGGAGTCAAGTGCCTGATTGCTACCTGACGGATAAACAACAATGAATTCGACGGATGATCAACAACCCGACAGATGATCAATAACTCGACGGATGATCATAAACCCGACAGATAAAGAATTCAAATATCTGTTCACAGTGACAACACAGTCACATGCGTCGAGTGTATGCAAATGGAATATGGTAGCCTATTCAAGTGGGTTTTCGAGAACAAAGAAGCATTGCCATTTCCATGCTATTATGAAGATATTCAAAGATGCTGGAATAGAGTAATGAAGTAGCATTGTATTAGACATGATAGTTTTTGTTTTATTATCCTGTCTTATTACTTTGTAATCTTGGTGATATATAAATTAAGAAGTAGCAATAAAATAGTAACTAAGAAACTAAGCAACCAAGAGAGAAACATTTGTAAGCTGTATTCTTAGTATTTCTCTCATTCTTAGTTGTTATCATTCTGTAAGCAGCTGTGAGCTTTTTACACACAGAGTTCTGTCGATATATATTATATATCTCTGGTGGAATCATTCAAATCCACCAAAAAGTTTTTAAAGACTCTTGTTTTTAATTACTTGTGTTTTGATTCATTTGAAGTAACTATTCTGCATTCTGCTAATCAATTCACACTTATATATATATGAGTAGAATATTTTTATTCAAGAAAAAGTTTCAAGAATTCCATTCAACCCCCTTCTATAATTCTTGTTATATTGTTAAGGGAGTAACAATTGGTAGCAGAGCAAGCTCTTGAAGAACAAAGAGTTTAAAGATCAAAACAATACAGCAAGATGAACAAGAAGGATGTTGGATTCAAGATTCCTTTTCTGGATAAAGATAATTACCATCATTGGAAGGTAAAGATGCATCTTCATTTGCTTTCTCAAGATGAGGCCTATGTGGACTGCATAGAAAGAGGCACTCATGTTCCAATGAGAGCTGCAACTGGAAATGAGCCATCTGTCCCCAAGCCAAGGCATGAATGGTCTGATCCTGACATTGAACAAGTCACGAAGTATAAAAAGGCCATGAATATCCTGTTTAATGGAGTTGATGGTGATATTTTTGACAACATTATCAACTACAAAACTGCCAAGGATGTTTGGGATACAATATAGATCATCAGTGATGGCACTGAGCAAGTTAGAGAAAACAAGATGTAGCTACTAATTCAGCGATATGAGCATTTTCATAATGAAGAAAGTGAGTCTCTCACTGACATTTTTAGTAGGTTTCAAAAACTGCTAAATGCTCTAAAGTTGCATGGAAGGGTCTATCAGACAAAAGACTCCAATCTGAAATTCCTCAGATCTCTTCCAAAGGAATGGAAACCAATGACAGTCTCATTAAGAAACTCACAAGATTATAAGGAGTTTACTTTGGAGAGATTGTATGGCATCCTGAAAACTTATGAGCATGAAATAGAGCAAGATGGGAGGTTGGAGAGAGGAAAGAAGAAAGGAGGGCCCATTGCACTAGTTGCTGAGTTAGAGAAAGAGAAGGAGATGAAGATGGAAGCTGTTGAATCAACTTCAAGGGTCCGTGAAAACAAGGGCAAGGGGCTTGCAGTAGAAAGTGAAGATTCTTTGAGCCAAGATGACATGGAAGACATTGATGAACATTTAGCATTTCTTTCCAGAAGATTTGCCAAGCTCAAGTTAAAAAAGAACTTTGGAGCAGCCAAGCCAAATAGAAACATGGTGGATAAATCAAAATTTAAATGTTTCAAATGTGGTTTGGTAGGGCACTTTGCCAGTGAGTGTAGAAAGTCAGATTCCAGTAAGAAAAAGTTTGAGCCTGTGGATTATAAGCAAAAATACTTTGAACTGCTCAAACAAAAGGAAAGGGCTTTTATTATACAAGAAAATAACTGGGCAGCAGATGGTCTGGATGAAGATGAAGATGTCAGCTATGTCAATCTAGTCCTAATGGCCAAGTCTGATGAAACAGAAACAAGTTCTTCAAGTAATCAGGTAATTACTACAAACCTTGCACATTTATCTAAAGCTAAGTGTAATGATGCTATAAATGACATGTCTACGGAGTTATATCATTTGCGTGTTACACTTAAGTCTCTTACTAAAGAAAATGCTAAAATTAAAGAAAATAATTTGTTTTTAAGTGAAAGAAATAATGTGCTAAAGTCCCAGTTCATTGATTTTGAAAATTAAGAATTGAGTGTAAGATTTCCAAGGAGGAATTAACTGAGTCCTTGAAGAAAGAAGAAATTTTGAAGAAGCAGCTCAAGTGTGAACATGAGGTGATTAAGGCATGGAAAACATCTAGAGATGTCCATGCTTAAATTACCAAAGTTCAAGGAACCGAGTCCTTCTGTGATGCAGCCTGGAAAAAGAATAAGGAGAAACTAGAACCAAATTTGGTGGATGGAGTGCTAACAGATGTAGACTCGACGGATGATGAGGATCATCCGTCGGATAACAAAAAGGGTTATCCGTCGACTGATAAAAATCCTCATCCGTCGGCTGTAAGCAAGCCTATCAGTAAAGCCAAACTTGTTAAGCTGAATGAAAAGTATGGATCTGTTTCCAAGAACTTTGTTTCAGGAGAATCGAGTCAAGTTAAGAAAGGAAAAAAGGCTAATGTTGGTCACATGACTGTCAAACAGTTAAGTGACAGACTTGAAAAGATTGAGGTGAAAACAGAGGTTAAAAAGAAAAATAATAGAAATGGTAGAGTAGGGATTAACAAACACAACAACTACACACCTGATAAATATGCTCCTAGAAATATCTGTGTCTAGTGTGGTAGTGTAAATCATTTGTCTGTTAATTGTAAATCTGTTATGCCTACTTTCCATGTCCGTGCCACCTCACTTCCCTAACATGAATGCCATGCCTCCCATGCCTATGAATGCTATGTCTACACAAAATTTGAATGCACAGTTTGCTAATATGCCATTTGCACCTAATCCTTATTATGCTGCATTTAGTATGCCACAAATGCCATTTAGTATGCCTTACTGGAATAACATGTTCACTAACAGCATGCCATTCCCTGTTGATTATAATATGCATGATAATTCTGTTGTAATAAATGGTTTCAAAGGCCCAACTCAAATGACCAAGGATGAATCTGATATCCCCAAGTCCAATGAGATAAAGCCTAAGAAATAGAAAAATAAAGCTAACAAGGAAGGACCCAAGGAAACTTGGGTACCAAAATCAACTTGATTTGATTTTGATGTGTGCAGGGAAACAGAAAGAATCTTTGGTACTTGGATAGTGGTTGTTCAAGACATATGACTGGTGATTCTACCCTGCTCACAGAGTTCAAGGATAGAGCTGGCCCAAGTATTACTTTGGAGATGACAGCAAGGGTTATACTGTGGGATATGGCTTGATTTCAAAGGACAATGTCATCATTGAGGAAGTTGCCTTAGTGGATGGTCTCAAACACAACTTGTTGAGTATCAACCAGCTTTGTGATAAAGGCAACTCAGTAATCTTCAACTCAGAAGCCTGTGTTGTGACTAACAAAAGAAACAACAAAGTGGTTCTCACTGGTGTGAGAAAAGAAAATGTGTACCTAGGTGATTTCAACTCATCTAATGCAGAATCTGTTACTTGTCTTCTCAGTAAAGCAAGTCAGTATGAAAGTTGGCTATGGCACAAGAAGCTATCCCATTTAAAATTCAAGACCATGAATGAGCTAGTAAAGAAAGAACTGGTTAGAGGCATTCCTCTAGTGGAGTTTTCTAAGGATGGACTATGTGATGCCTGTCAACCCGGGAAGCATATTAAAGCATCATTCAGGAAGAAACTTGATTCAACAATTAAAGAACCTTTGTAACTGCTTCACATGGATTTGTTTGGACCAGTCAATGTGTTGCCCATCTCAAGGAAAAGATTTTGCCTAATAATTGTAGATGATTTCTCAAAGTTCTCTTGGACATATTTCCTAAAGTCTAAAGATGAGGCTAGTGAAATCATCATCAATCACATAAGGCAAGTCAATAATCATCCTGATTTCAAGGTTAGAAGAATCAGGAGTGATAATGGAACTGAGTTCAAGAATTCAGTCATGAGAGCATTCTGTAAGGAAAATGGGATTCTGCATGAGTTTTTAGTAGCAAGAACTCCACAACAGAATGGAGTAGTGGAAAGGAAGAACAGATCACTTATTAAAGCTCCAAGGACAATGCTTGAAGAATCTAAACTGCCAACATATTTCCGGGCTGAAGCTGTAAATACTGCATGCTACACTCAGAATATTTCCCTGGTTAATCAAGCAAGATGCATGACTCCCTATGAATTGTTCAAGAACAAAAAGCCAACTCTAAATTTTCTTCATGTCTTTGCCTGCAAATGCTATATTCTGAGAAATCAAACTGATCAAAATGGGAAGTTTGATGCTAAAGCAGATGAAGGAATTTTTGTTGGATATGCTGTTGGTAAAGCATATAGAGTCTACAATCTAAGAACCAACATTGTTGTGGAATCAATACATGTTGTGTTTGATGATAAAAAGATTGAAGGACTTCAAGATGGAGATTATCATGAGAGCCTCAAATTCGACAATGTGGAGATGGTCAGTGATGACAGTGATGATGAAAGTGATCAAGAAATAGTATCAAAGGATAATGCAGAAAAATCTACTACCAATGAAGCACAAAACTCAACATCTGTCGAGTTGTATAATGCTTCATCCGTCGGGAGGCAATCTGCGTTATCCATCGGGAGACAACCAGCTTCATCCGTCGGTACTCAAAATTCAGCATCCGTCAAGTTATCAAAAGGAGCAGGAAGTCAGGATAGATCACCTATAGAAAGTTCCCCTTTCTCAAATCAAAGATCCAAAAACTCAGGGGGAGTTTCTAACAATTAAAACTCAATCACACATCAAGACAACAATGAGGCCTCTTCATCTAGAGCTAATCTACCTCAACAAAGAAAATGGACAAAAGATCACCCCTTTGAGCTCATAATTGGTGATGTTTCTTCTAGAGTTCAAACCAGGAGAGCAACTCAAGAAGAATATCTATACAGCAGCTTTCTTTCCAAGGAAGAACCAAAGAAGGTAGAAGAAGCTTTGTTGGATCCTGATTGGATTTTAGCTATGCAGGAGGAGCTAAACCAATTTGAAAGGAATAATGTATGGAAGCTGGTGCCCAAACCTGAATGAAAGAATCCAATAGACACCAAATGGGTATTCAGAAACAAGATGGATGAAAATGGCATATTAGTCAGGAACAAAGTTAGATTGGTTGCTAAGGGCTATTGTCAACAAGAAGGAATAAATTTTGATGAAACATTTGCTCCTGTTGCAAGACTTGAAGCCATCAGAATCTTCTTAGCCTGTGCAGCCCATGCCAATTTCAAGATCTATCAAATGGATGTCAAAAGTACCTTTCTGAATGGAGATTTGAAGATCCAAATTTTCCAGAACATGTCTAATATCTTTTGAAAGCACTTTATGGATTGAAGCAAGCACCTAGAGCCTAGTATGACACTTTATCAAAGTTTCTTTTGGAAAATCATTTCACAAGAGGTACTGTAGATAAAACTTTATTCTTTAGAAATGTTAATGGCTCTAGTATACTTGTTCAAATTTATGTAGATGATATTATTTTTGGCTCTACAGATGAGAAACTTTGCAAAAAGTTTACCAAATTGATGCAAAGTAAGTATGAAATGAGTATGATGGGAGAACTAACTTACTTTCTTGGTTTGCAAGTTAAGCAAGTTAGTGATGGAATATTCATTAGTCAAACTAAATATATTTTTGATCTTTTAAAGAAGTTTGATCTAATGGATTGCACATCTACAAAAACTCCCATGGCCACTACAACTAAGCTTGAATTAAACACTACTGAAAAGTCTGTGGATATTTCAAGTTATAGGGGCATGGTTGGCTCACTTCTGTACTTAACAGCTAGTAGGCGAGATATAATGTTTGCTACATGTTTATGTGCTATATTTTAGGCTGATCCTAGAGAATCTCACTTAACAGCTATTAAGAGAATTTTTAGATATCTCAAGGGAACACCAAAACTTGGCATTTGTTACCCTAGAGATTCTGGTTTTGATCTAACTGGTTAATCAGATGCAGATTATGCAGGTTAAAGAATTGATAGAAAAAGTACAACAGGAACCTGTCAATTTCTAGGAAATAAGCTTGTGTCCTGGTTCAGTAAAAAGCAAAATTCAGTTTCTACTTCTACAGCTGAAGCTGAATATATTGCTGCTGGTAGTTGCTGTGCACAGATTTTATGGATGAAAAATCAATTGCTAGACTATGGTTTGCAAGTTGAGAGGATTCCTATTTTCCGTGATAACACAAGTGCAATTGCCATAACTGAAAATCCAGTACAACATTTAAGGACAAAGCACATAGATATCAAGTACCACTTGATAAGGGAACATATAATGAATGGTACTGTGGAACTACATTTTGTTCCAAGTGAGAAGCAACTTGCAGATATCTTTACCAAGCCACTGGATGAATCCACCTTTTCAAGGTTGGTAAGTGAGTTAGGTATGCTTAATTATTCTTAAATCTATATGAGATAATTTGCAAGTTGAAATGCAGCCAAAAATTTAATTGATTTTTCAGTCTTGGATGAAATTTTGGCTAAGTCAAAATTTACATCTCGACGGATGATCCTTATCCATCGAGTTTGATCATCCGTCGGTATACTATTTGCTAATAAAAATCAATTATTTTTCTGGAATATTTTATGACTCGACGGATAACAGTCTATCCTCATCCGTCGAATTATCTTAATATCAGCTGTTAATTCCCTGAACATTATCCATCAAGTATACTTACAGTTTGTAAGCATAACACGACGGATAATGGGTAAAATTTTTATAGTTTATTTTTAAACGGCTATTTTAGGCAATTTTTATTGGTTACTTTATTTTACTTTATTATTTTTAGCAGTTATTTTTGAGATAGTATAAAAGCTTATTTCATTACAATTGCTTTTCTTTTATCATTCTCAAATCAACTGCTCAAATTTCTTTCTCTTTCAAAGCACTTACTCTTTCTCTTCAAGCTCTCATTCTCTAACAATGGCACCCGTTGTCAAGATTATGTCTCAAACTGGGTTTATTTATGAGAAGAACAATTTCACTGCATTAGTAAACAAGGGTATTCAGCAATCTGGCGACTATCACAAGATGATGGACTTTGTGAAGAGTTGTAAGCTTAGCTATGCCATGCTGGAATCTCCCACAATCTTTTGTGAAGTTGTTGAAGAGACGTGGACCACTCTACATACAACTCAACAGATAAGACCATCACTCTAACCATTAAAGGTAAAGAATTCTGTATCAATAGTGATGTTATAAAAGCATGTTTCAAGAATCCTGATAACACTGTGACCTCACCAAACACTGACACTGATATAATCAATATGCTTAATTCCATGAACTATGCTCTTTCTACTTCTAAGTTAAGTGACATTAGGAGACTGGGCCTTAGGAAAGAATGGAGTTTTATGTGTGATGTAGTGACAAAGGTCTTTTCAGGTAAAGCCAGTAATTTTGATTCAGTCAATATCTCCATGCTTAACATGCTCTACATGCTAGTTACAGATAAATTCTATAATTTCAGTGACCTTGTTTTGTTTGAGTTAGGTTTTAAACTAGGAGAGTTAAACAAGAGAGGTAAGAATGTGTATTATGCTAGATTCTTTATAATGTTAGCTAACCATCTCTCTGAGGGTATTGTGCTTGAGAACCCTAACAACAAATTAGATTGTTGGGTTCAAGAGAGAAGGCTTGTAAGAACCCTGATTTTTGTAATATTTTAAAACTTCAGTGAATAGTAACTGGAACTAGTTATGTAATACGTATGGAGTTCATCACAAATATAAATAGTGGAATTTTGGAAATCCCAGATCATATTCTTGTTTATCGAGGAATATAAGTGAATCTAAAAGCCGTCGGAATTCGAAGATTCACGATTATACTACGTGTTTTCGTATCCGTAAGAAATGGCGTAGAACCGGGAATACTACGTGAAATAAATATTATATCAAGGTGTTTCTATGATCAAGAGAAAGGAATAGAATTGGTTAAAGGATTATAAGTGATAAAAGAATTCACTACGAAACGAAATGTTATACGATTAAACTATCAGAATGGAACGACAATCGCGTGTACGATAAATAATCGAATGAGAAAGTAATTCCATGCAAGTTGGCCATGCAAAACCAAGCTAACTAGTGGTTAGGAGATGTAACTAGGGAATTAGAAGCTAACTAGAATGGTTAGTGGAATAGTAGTAGAATAGTAAGTGAATAGTAATGGGGGGACAAGGAAGTACAAGGCCATACCTCCTCATTTCTACTCATCTAAATTGTCAACCATGCCATTTCTTTTGCTGATTATTATGCCCATATATACATACTGTCAAACCCATCTTATACACTCCCACACTTTAACAAAAATCAAGCCAAAACCCCCCCATCCCTCTCTTGCTCTCGGCTGTGCATGCAGAAAAGGAGGAAGAACCCTCTTCTTCACTTCACTTCTCCATCTTTCCCTCTATTAAAAATTCTATAAAAATTCACAAAGCTTCCTTACATCCTAGTAAAGGTATGTCTATGATTTCATGGCTAAATTTTTAATGGTTTGTGAGAAACAAATTCTTGAAGTTCAAGAACTTTATGGACTGTTTTGACTAACATGCTTTCTTGGTTTTGTTTCTTAAGGATCTAGCCCTTCTAAGTGTTTTTCAAGCAAACCAAGCCCTAATTATCTTAGTAATAACCCTCCTAGTGCTCAAGAAGGTATAACTTCCAACTCTTTAAAGTTTTAAGGGTGGGTTTAAGAGTTATTTATGATGTAGTGTCAAGATCCAAAAGTTTGTGTATGTGTGAGGTTGTTTTGCTCATATTCTTGCTAAGTACTTGAGTTTTTGAGTTGTGATGCTTGTATGTGATGCTAGATAAAGTATATAAGGTGTATGTGGGTGGATCTTGAGAAGTAAAAAGTGTTGTGTTGGTCATAAGTAGTGATTGTGTCGAGAACAAGTAGTAGAAATGGAATGTGGAGCCTATTGCACTTGGTCTGCCTTCTGCAGTGTATTCGGCCATGTAAATGTTTGAAACTTGTTAGGTCCCAATATGTTTGTAGAAGGGGGTTGAATACAAACTATACCATTTAATCGAATAAAATGCGTAATAAAAAAGTGAAACAAAATTCAAGTTAAATAAAACTATTATTAAACTTGAAAGGTGTTACAACAACGATATCGTTTACAAGGGATTAATCTCAGATAAATTATTCCAAATCTAGAATAAATTTGACATGAACTTTTTCTATTTTTGAAATAAAAAAGGATCAAATGCTAAAAGCAATTTGAGATTAAGTTCTAGGGATTTTGATCCGCTAGATAGTTACACAAGAACAAGAGAAGGATTTCTAGTGGTTTAGATTTAACAATAAATACTAGAAATTAATGTCCTGAGAAATTGCAATAAGTTCTCTGCTTTTTCTTTGTTCTATGTTCTTCAGTTGATTTTGATATTCAATGCACTTATGTTGAAAATCAGCTTCTATTGATTTATATTAAAACAACCTCCTTGATTTTAATTGGCAAGACAATCCTTTTAGCTCAGCAAGACAATCCCAACAGCTGGTAGAACTTTCGGTAGGACTATTGATTGAACTGGCAAGATTATCGGCAAGACAATCTTTTAAGCTGGAAAGACTATCGGCAAGACAATCTAAAAAGACTTGGAAAGACTTTCGGTATGATAATCCAATTGTCATACCAGTTCAAATATTTGTCTTGCTGAGTTAATTTTGAATATTAATTCAAAATCATTTCTGAAAAGTGCATAATATTAATTCAGAATTAATTAACCAATTAATTCAATTAATCAATAAATTAATCTTTGCAGATATAATTTATTTTATTAATTAAATTATATGACTTAATTAATTAATAGAGAATTAATACTAATCTTGAACAGCAACCACTCTTCTAACAATCTTCTGAAAATCACTGAAACTTATGAATCCATTTTACCACTTCAATGTTGACACTCGATGTACTGTCTGGTTCATGAATGACTAACATCTGTGATGTTCCTTCATGTCTTGATTTTCTTCAGATTAAATCCCTGTAATTAATTGATACCCTGACGAGACCTCTGTCACTTGATTAAATCCACAATCTTGATTTATATCACTGATGCTTGATCAATTTCTTGAGCTTCTTCCAGTGAATTAAGTCCTCAAGTCTGTAGATGAACAATGTTACTTAATCCTTTGACATATGTTACTTTGAGAGATCTTTCTGATGATAGAACCACTATTTACTTGTTACATCCTTATTTGAGTTGAGTTAAATCCTCGAATAAACAAATAGGCCATGACATATGCCATTCAATCTCCCCCTATTTGTTTGTTAGACAATAACAACAAATACCTAGAGGATAACTCAACTAACAAATAAGAAAAAGATATAAACAGTAATGCAAAGTAAATAGCAGAAAAGTTCTGGATTATATTTAACATTTTCCAGATTCCAAAAGAAATTTACAAGTGAATACAAGATAGATGTTCCTCTAGACTGAACATATGACTACATTTGTCTATCTTAATTCATAAAGCTCTAAGCATATTACATTAATTTTTGAGCTAATTGAATTCAGTTGTCTTCCCTTCCGAATTCACCTTCTTCCAAATCTTGAAGCAACTCCTTGTCAAAGACACGATCTTTTTCTGAAGTGAAGCTAGCTGGTCTGACTGGTTGAACTCCAACTGACTTTAGCTTATTCTTGAACTGATTGTACCTTTTAATATTCTTTTCACAATAAGCTTGAATCAGATTAGCAGCTTTAGTTTTCAGCTCAGATGAGTATCCGGCAGTTTTTAAGTGATGTTCCATCCAGACAAGATGCTTAGCAGAGTAGTCTTTAAGAGATTGTGAATCGAGCTGGCAGATTTGAAGACAGTCCGAGTTAAAGAATCTTACTTGAAAAGGCAAGTTGACCACTTGAGGACTAGCCCTATTAGTAAACTCTTTTAGCCTTTCACGAAGGACTTCATTCAATTCTGAGCTTCTTTTGACTTTGTTGAGAAGAACCCAAATCTCTGATAAAGAACGATTCTCAAACAGATGAAGTGATACCTTGAAAGATCCTTCACTCTGACAATATACAAATATGCTCATTTCATTTAGAGATCTGTCAAAGGCAGCTGTGAACCTTGAGACTTCAGTCTTGATAGCATTCATGTACACGTCATTGTTTGGATTAGAGATTTTCAGCTTGTCAAGAAGATGTAGAAACTGCCTATCATTGTTTGTGCTCAGCTGAGGCATATCAAGTACTCTCCTAGCTTCATCCCATTTTTCACCAATCTTCAGTTTGACATCTCTTCTCCTTTATTTAGCTTTAATGTCATGAAGATGTTGCTTTTCAAGAGTTTCTGTTCGTTGAATGTTTTTCCTCATGTCAATAATCTGGGATATCTTTTTGAGTTCAGCTTCTTTTCTCTTCAATTCTGACTGCTGCTGCTGAAACTCTTTCTCAAAAACAGGATCCACTTGAGCTTCCTCCTCCCATTCTTCAAAATCACTTTCCTCCTCAGCTTCAAAGAAACCATCTTTATCTTCCAAGACTGGTTCAGTGGGAATGTCAAAAATATCAAAGTCATTCGGTTCTCCACTATAGTAGACATCATTAGCCTTCCTTGTGTCTCCAGCAGAAGAATCTTTTTCTTTTCCCTTTCCACTTCTCCCTTGCTTCTCCCCCTTAGTTGAGGAATCCTCTACAGATTTTCCTTTAGACCCTCCCTGACCTCCATTACCTCCAGAGCCCGAGCCTCCACCAGAAGGCCCTTCAAAGAAAGTCTTTTGTTCTTCATTAGGGAAGTGAGAATTTTTGATCATGAAATACAAGTGTTTCATCCCTTCATTGAGATATTCCATGCCCTTTTCTATCTTCACAAATCTGGAAGAGTCCAGTGAATGATTCATTTCAACCAGGTCTTCAAGAGAAGTCATTCTTGTATGGAGAGAGCAGAAGTTTGAAATGTCTTCAGCTGATAAAGTTGGAGATGCCTGGATTGAGTTAAGCTTTGGTACAACAGTGGACTTCAAAGCTGAGATATCATTTCTAATGAATGCCAGCTGATTGTTGATAGAGGTGGAAGAAGAAGACCGTTCAACCACTTATGCTTTGAATGTTTGAGCCTCAGCCTGACTTTTTGCAAGTTGTTCTTTCAGAGCAGCAATTTGAGATAACAGATTTTCAGTGTTTGTGTATGTGTGTGCGCTCACCTGAATATCTCTCGTGTTTGGTTCACTCAACTCACGTGCTTATGTATCTCTCAATATAATTGCTCGTGAGGAGCCATCCTGTTGCTGATCTTCTGTACCTGCAATTGAAATCACCCTAGCCTCTTCAAGAGAGGTCAGTGGTGGTGCAATGGGAATTAGCGAGTCCCGATCCTCAGTCAAACCTATCTTTTCATGTGAAATAGATGTCTGAATTGTTTCAGGGATAGATTGACCGAGTTGCCCTCCACTTTCTCCAGATAAATCTGCGAGTGGAGAATCCCGTGAGGGAGCCAGAGGTGTTGGATCTGGGAGGGGAGAAAATGACTCTATTAAAGGTGGCTAAGAGTCAGATTTTCCCTCAGAAGCATATGACTGCTCTTCTGCCATAACTATGGCAGGCACTGTAACCAACTCAATGTGCACTCCTCTCTCTGTGTCATGAGTATCATCTATTGGTCTGTATGCTTCCATTGTGAGTAATGGAAGTGTGCTTGACTCAGTACAAGATGCCATGGCCCTATGGCGAATTTCAATAGATTCATCCTGTTGAGAGAATGTCTCTAGTAACTGTTCACTGGCCATATCAAAGTCCATGTCCTGTTGGGAGGACAAGGATGGGCTTTCAGATGCCTCAGTAAATGTTCTTCTTTTCTTGGGAGGAGGCAGAGCTGAGGGTTCATTCACATCCAACAACATACTACTTCCTACTAACCTTCTCGGTAACATTTTTGACAGTGGGGGAGAGTTTGAGATAGGTTGTGATTCTGTGTTTGGCTCTATGACCTGGGATTGAAGTTGCGGTTCTACAACTTCATGGTCAGCCCTATAAACCACTGGGGGTCTTTCAACAGAAGTAAGAATAGTTTGAGAGTGAGGAATTATTACCTGCAGTGGAAAGCATCAGATGTTTGTGCCTGGGTGGCTTGAACCACTGGAGGTTGAGCTTATTGTTCATGACCGGGAAGATTGAAAATTGGTAAAGGAATGAAAGTGGCCATGAAAGCAGATACAAGTACTGGAACTTGCATGAATTTGAAGGTTGTGTCTTGGCGTGTGTAAATCTTTTTGCTTACGGGAGGGGGTTCAGTTACTGATGAGTTAGCAAAAAGAGCTTTATGCTTAGGTGTGAGAAGATGTTCTGCTATAAGCATAAGAAAATGAGTAGTAGCACGAGACCCTACAATTCATAGAATGATCACGTAAAGCTGTAGTGAGACGTCTCAGAAGAATGGGTAAAAGTAGTTTACCAAAATTGATCCTTTGATTGAAAACAACCGCATGACCAATATACTGCATAGTGGAAGTGATGTTGTGAAAGTTGGATTTAGTGCAGTTGGCAAACACTTTGGAAAGTGTATCAAAGAAAATATCTCATTCAGAAACCAAATTGGATTTAGACAACTTGGTTAAATTAATCACCCCCTGATAGTGAATGGCATGGAAAAAGTTTGAAATATCATTTTCAAAGGGTAAATTACAGAAATTGTCCATTGGAAAATTTAACGCTCGATTGATGACTGTTTCATCAACTACATACTGTGTGTTTGCCACGGTGAATGAAAAAGATTTAGAATCATCGGCCACAGTAGAGGTTGTGCAAATCAGTCTAAACAGATCGACATTTAATAGCACATTTGATTTAATAGTAGAGCTAACAATCGAATGGTCATTTAAAAATCTAATCCACGGCTTAAATTTTTCCACATCACACTTTTCCGGATTAAAATAACCAACATGATTATGCGAGACAATTTGGAAATTGAGAGCCATTAAAAATATAATAAAACACACACTTTCAGAATTTTAAGAATAATATTAAGAAAATTTGAATTAAAAAAATTAATAATTCGAATTAAATCAATTATATCCGAAAAATTTAGAAAGTAATGTATCTCGTTAATGTTCTTAACTCACGAAATCAGATTAGCAATCTCACAAGACACAAAACCAAATTGAAATACCAAAGTAAAACTGATTTTTTTTTTAAAAACGAAGTGAAATAGTAAAAATAAAAAATTGACCGCACTTCCTCACTGTATGTATACACACGAATATGTATATATATAACAGTTAAGTGTGTTGAGTAAAAACTCGAGCAAGAAGACAACAATGGTGATGGATTTGATCGAAGAGAGAGAGAGAGAGAAACAAGGCTGTTGAATTGATTTTAGAACTGAATACAATCACAAAGCAAAAAAAAATATTAAGTAGGACAACTGGTATGACAATCGAGGATAGTCATACCGATTGTCTTCCCGATTGTCATACCAGGCAAACGGTTGGAATTTTTAAAAAGGAAAAATATAACTGGTATGACAATCTGATAGTCATACCGATTGTCATACCAGTATAAAATACATGAATTAAACCGAATAAACTAGAAAGACAATCGATAGTCATACCGATTGTCATTCTAGTACAAAATAAAAAGAAATATATATGATATAAATTTTATTACTGGCAAGACTATTGATAGTCATATTGATTGTCTTGCCAGTATAAAACTAAACTGAAAAAATAAATAAAACACATATACGCTGAAATGACTTTCAGCAAGACAATTTCAATTGTCTTGCCGATTGTCATTGCAGTAATAAAACAATTTAAACAGAATATACACTTACATAATATATTTACAAAAATAACAATATTTCAGAAGTAATTATATTTTATTCCAAAAATAGATTTCTGTTGAATTTTAGCAAATAAAATTCATAGAAAAATATTTTTAGAGAAAAAAAAAATATTTTGAGATATTAAAATTAACAAGTAGAATAAATAAAGAAGATAAGATAATAAAACTTACATAGAAATAAGCAAGAAAAATGATAAATATGATAAGATAAATTTGCAAATGAATTTTTTATTCAAGAAAAATTCATTTGTAAATTCATTCAAGAACATATCTCAGATATTAACTAGTTTAATCACTAAAGCTATTCAACATACCCAATTTACCAACTAATCTGGTAAATGTGGATTCATCAAGTGGTTTAGTGAAAATATCTGCTATTTGTTCTTCTGTTGGAATAAAAAATAGTTCAACAGTACCATTCATGACGTGCTCTCTAATAAAATGATACCTGATGTCAATGTGCTTGGTCCTTGTATGCTGCACAGGGTTGTTAGTGATGGCTATTGCACTAGTATTGTCACATAGAATAGGTATTTTGTTCAATACAGAGCCATAGTCCCGTAGCTGATTCCTAATCCACAAGATCTGAGCACAGCAGCTTCCAGCACCAATATATTCAGCCTCGGTCGTTGAATTGGAAACTGTTTGTTGTTTCTTGCTGTACCATGTGACTAGTCTGCTACCTAGGAATTGACAACTTCCTGAGGTGCTTTTCCTCTCAACAACACTTCCTGCATAATCTGGATCTGTATATCCAACAAGGTTAAAACCAGATTGTAATAACCCCAATTTTTTTGGAAATTTTTGAAACCCTTATGAATAGTGATTTTGCAGATTATGCTGAATGAGAAAACTTTTCATGCCACACTATGTAGGGGTTCTGTTATTGATCTTCTGGGATATTATTAGTACTCTATGTAGTATATAAGTATATGTAAAGATCGTCAGAATCCAATTCCGAACACTTTGATTTTTTCCCGGAAATCCACTAGATACGGAAAGAATTGAGTATAAGGTAACATGATAAAAAGGATTTAAATAAAAGGATAATAAGAGAGGATCATAAAAGGATTAGAATGTATTGAGAAAGGTTAAGGAAACCCAAGTAATAAGATCCCGGGTATGATCATTCAAACGATAAACGAAAACGAAAGTTAAGCGAACCGTATAACAGATCAGCGGTCATTAGGCAAATAATTAGAAGCTAATCAAAGGGATTAGTGGGGATGATGTCATCAAACCAATAGGAAGAGGACAAAGGAGGGAGGGTGACATCACTTGATTATATAAGCATGACATAAGGGGAAAAAGATGTGGTTGATTTAAAACCACACAAAGTCAAGGTTAGAAAAGTAATTACCCAAAAACAAATCAAAAGCAACCAAGGAAAGCAAAAAAAATCACAAACACACCAAGCAAGCAAAAAATTCATTTCCTTTCTTTTTCTTCTTGAAGCTCTCGGCCCCTTTTCTTAAAAAATGAAGATCCAAGCTCCACCACTTACTATTTGGCAAGGTATTTATCTAAGCTTCCCCATGGATAGTTACATACTTCCTATAAGTTTAAGCTTCTAATTCCAAGCCAATATTTTTTTATAAATCAAGGAAGAAGATGGTGAATAGTGTTTTTCAAGAACTAAAATTTTTGTTCTTGAAGTTTTGTTTAGTTTAAGCTTGGATAAGGACTTTAAGGGTGATTCCAAGCCATTCTCTTGATTCTCCACTCTCCAAGGGAGGTATAAACTCCAAACCCTAGCTTTAGTTTTGAGTAATTAGGAATGAATATGATTGATATAGTATATGTGAAGCATGATGCTTGTTTGTTTAAAGTTTGGTTGAGTTTGTAGAGATTAGTTGGTTGTGGTGTTTTTGGAGTTGTAAACCTTGATAATTAGTTAAAAGAACTTAAGTAAAGCTTTTAGTTTATGTGGGGAATAAGTATAAATTGTTAATGTTGAGTTGTTGGGGCTGTTATGATGTAGTATGGATGGAGTTTTGATTTGGTTGTGATTGTGGATTGATTGGTGGTTGAATTGGAATGGTATAAAATTGGGAAATCGCGTAAATATAGCCGTCGTAATGCCCGATTTACCGTAGACTGTTTTTGTTCTTAACATCAGAACCCTTGAACTCACTGTTAGGTTTTGACCATTGCCATGTTTAGATAGTTCATGTTACGAGCTTTGTTTTGATATGTGGTTCGTTTGATTCCGATGTACGGTTTAGGAGAAACGGCCGTTTTAAGTAACGACGTTTCGCGAACGAACCATTACCCCTCGCCTTACTTTGAAACATAGGTGAAAGACTTTAAAGGACTAATTGAAGTATGAAACATTTATGTAAGGTGTAATAGGCAGTTGGTAAGACACTTGCGAAAGAATCGCCTTAAAACTCGTAATGGTAAATTTATTTAAAATGGTTGAGCCACGGGTACTCGAGCGACTTAAGTGAATCATTAAGCGCGAAAGCGAACATTAGGACTCTAAATGGTTAAAGTCTAGTTTCTTAAGCAACCGGGGTCTAATTCCGACTTATGTTGTTATTCATAGGTTATCGGACCCACTCTAAGCTTAAGTCTATCCGGGAGCACTCAGGCAAGTTTTCTACCCGTTATACTGTTGTTGTGATGTATATGTGTATATGCATGATCTTGCGATAAATGCATATTTGTTATTAGCAAATTCTTGCGATATATTGTAGCATGTGATATGGTACATATGCATGCCTGTTTCATATTCTTGCCATATATATCTGTTGGTTCAGTTGATAATACCTATGCTAGAGAATAGCGGTAATTTGAGTTTACCCTTAGTATAGGGGATCAAAAGGTGAACATATTTCTAAATCGGGAGTCGATGTTCCCGAGTATATATATATATATGTATATATATATATGGTTATAGTTTTCAAAACTATTAATCGAATAAGGTTTATTCGATAACTTTATTTTATTTATTGAATATTATTTCGAATATTCATTCGAGGGCTTATGACTCAGCTTATTTATTTATTGAATATTATTTCGAATATTCATTCGAGGGCTTATGACTCAGCTTATTTTATTTATTGAATATTATTTGAATATTCATTTGAGGATCTATGACTCCGATTATTTGCTGAGATATATTCTTTATTTTATTAAAGAATAAGGTGTCGATAATCAAACTCACTTTTGATTATTCAAATAAAGATAGTACTTTCGTATAGGTATATCTTTGGTTATTTAATATTCATTTCAAGTATAAGTTTTAAAACTTCTACTTCAATTATTTTTATAAAGATTATTCTTTATGGGAATATTATTTAAATAATAATATTCAGATATTTTCTAATATATTGGGACTGATTTATTTTGTTAAATCAGCATCACTCCAAACATTCTTAAAAATGTTTTCGAGTCTTTAAAATGATTTTAAAGGTTAGGGCGGATCCCAAAACTCATTTTTATATTTAAGATCCTCCTTTCGAAGGGGATTTAAATACTCGCTCAAAACCTAAGGGATCCGACTCTGTGGTGTGTTTTATATTCGCAACAAGGTTGCTGTCTTGATAAAAGAGTTTTTGATTACTTACCCAACACTCGAGAAGTAAAATTCTTGGAACAAGTTAATCCATTAACAGGCATCGCCTGGGAAATATTGGTGAGTTTTCCTTTCCAACTAGATACGACTTCTTGGTGGAGCCGTATCAACAAGTTTCTACTTGGGGAAAGGGGGGACGAGCTTTACGTTTCAGAGTCATGGATTTCATCTGAACTAGGAGTGGCGTAAGTGGTCGAGTAGCGCCGACCCAGCCTTATTATATTGGCCCAAATGGCCCGGAAGTTCCGCTAAGGCGGTCCATTCCTTAGGAGTTCAGTGTTCGGTTGACAAGTAAATCCGACAGGTTCTCCTCTACATGTAGAAAATAGTGGGGTTGTACTACTACGACTGATCATCGTAAGTGGTCTTCCTGGCGCGGCAAACTCCCGTAATGAGTTCATCATCCAATTGGATATTTCTGCAGCACTACCCAGAGCACTTCGATAGAAAGGCTACGGTTGGGCGATTGTTGAGTGTTGGCAGGGTCAAGTTTTCAAAATGATGTTTGCATCAAATGAAGTATCTCATAACTTCATTTTATTTTGATGATATTTTAAAGATTGAATCTATTCAAGTATTATCGTGTAGTCTCATCTATGTGATGAACTTTTGAACTAATTATAACTTGAACGGTGGTAGTTCAAGCAGTATTTGGAAAAGATATAAGTATATTGGAGTATCTTGTAACTTCATCTTTTAAACTTATATCTAGTAAATGATTATCTGGTGCATGTCAAAGATTTTCAGAAAAACGTTGAGACAAGGTTAGATATATGAGATCACCTTGCAACGATATTTTTATACAGTTATAAACTGGAACTCTGTGTATATTATGCATGGAAGAGGACTTCCAAGATTTTGAAAAGTATATATACATATATACTGAATATTTTGCGACTTGGTCGCGGTAAGATATCAAACTTGGTTCATTTCTTCTTGACCAAGACTTTCATGAATACTATGAGAATGCTCATATATTGTTAATCATTATACATATTACTTTGGTGGGCTTGCTGCTCACCCTTGCTTTCTTCTTTCATCACACAACAACAGATAGAAAAGATGAACAGGACCAAGCTCCCAATTCGCGAGCGGATAGGAAACGTTCCGCAGTTTCCTATAGGTATTGATGTCGCTGTAGCTGAGGTAGGAACTACCAATAGGCTAGGCTTCAACTTTTGATGTACCAGATTTATGTATATTTATGAATTGTAATAATGGCAAAGAAATGTAAATTTATTCAGAAACCCTTTTAAGGTGTATTGACATATAATTGTGGAATAAAACGACTTGTGATTATTTTTTTGATATTCATCTCTGAGACTATAACTTGTGGTGTGTGTGTTTATTGTGGGGTCGCAGTACAGAGTAATTGATCATTTATTAAGTTTGGGTGTTATTAAGGGAAATGGAACTTGTGACAACCCGGATCCCCGACCCCGGATTTGGGGGTGTTACAGAAATGGTATCAGAGCCAAGCGTTATAAACCTCAGAGATGAT
This sequence comes from Apium graveolens, assembly GCF_009905375.1. Lineage (NCBI taxonomy): Eukaryota > Viridiplantae > Streptophyta > Magnoliopsida > Apiales > Apiaceae > Apium > Apium graveolens. Next base: position 86,154,484 of record NC_133656.1, read on the forward strand.
GTGACGTTAAGATAATAACTAAGATAATAAGAACTCTTGCCAAGTTCATAGTCGGGCTACCTAACGTAGTACTGACAGTTAAAACCCTTATGGGAACCCTTATAAATATCGTGATAGAAGCGTAGTTCGTTATCGTATATGGTAGCGGAACTCCGAACCCTGAGGTTGAGGAGTAACAGCGCGATGATGTTTTATTACTAATTGGAGATCGAATTGTGGATCCGATAGAGCGTCCTAACGCAGGACCGGATGATGTTGATTTTGAGGATGTTGTCCTAGAAGGGATTGTTGCTGAGGAGGATCCCATGAAGGATCCTGACAAGAATGAATAAAGGACCACTGAGGAATAGATGACCATGGTTAGGGCAACTCCCAGAGGTAGGATTGGCCGGTCACTACCAGAGGTTCGTTCAAGTTTGTAAAGATAGTAGCCCCTTTAACGCGGCTTACTCGTAAGACTGAAAAGTTCGAATGGACAGAGAAATGCGAGAACAACTTTTAAGAACCGAAGCAAAGGTTGGTGACGTTCCCTATGTTGGCGTTGCCGGATGGAAAATGAGATTTTGTGAAGTGTAGTGACGCTTCGCATAAGGAATTAGGGTGCTTCTTATACAGCACAGCAAGGTAATCGCGTACGCGTCAAGACAATTAAGGGAATATAAAATTCGATATCCCCACCCATGAGCTTGGGCTCGTGGCAATAGTTTTGCCCTAAAGATTGGAGGCACTACTTGTATGGAGAAAAGTGCGAGATTTACACAAGCCATAAGTGCTCTAGTACATTTTCACGCAGAAAGAGCTCAACATGCGCCAAATGAGGTGGTTAGAGCTAATCAAGAATTATGATTGGGAGATTCTTTATCATTCAGGGAAAGCCAATGTGGTGGCCGATGCCCTTAGTAAAAAGGAGAGACTCAAGATAATAATATCTTTGGGAGAGTTTATAAGAGATTTTGAGAAAATGGAAATAGAAGTGAAGGTAACCGGAGCCGGTACCGAAAAGCTGTTTGAGATTGCAATACAGACCGAATTTTTGGAAAAGAACATATTGTGCCAGAAAAAGTGATGAATGAAGGTAGAGAGTCTATGACTGGAGAAGAGATCCATACCGAGAAAGATGATAAGGGGATAGTGAGGTGTTCCTACAGAAATTGGGTTCCAAAATTTCAAGAGCTTAAGGATGAGAACTTAGATGAGAGCCATAGTTTGAGGAATAAGATTTAGGGCAAACCCTGAATGTGATAGTCAGGGAGGTTTCCATCAAGAAAGAAAGAACCCATAACATAATAGAGTGGAAAACAAGGTTTTTAATGTATAAGATAACCCCGATTATGGGAGAAGGTTGAAACATTTCATACTAAGGAAACAGAAAGTCGAGTAAGGAAAGGAGACCCGAGACGGTACTCCTATACGGCAATTTATGGACCTGTCTAGACAGAACTTTGACTATTTATCCCCAACTATCACCTTGAGGAAACAATGCGGTAGGAAATTCTTTCAGGACCTTTCAGTCTCTAAGCTCTCAGAGTTCCAAGGAACAGGTTGACCTAGTCGAGGCAAGAGCCTGGCTAAAGGAAATAGAGGAATCATTTGAGATTCTGAATGATTGACGAATCACAAAAAAGTGTTTTTGTCACTTACCCTCCTAAGAGAGAGACCACCCACTGGTGAAAAACCAAGGAAGGCACGGAGCAAGAGATTATAATAAACTGATTTAAGTTCAGTAAATTATTTTTAGGAAAGTACTTCCCAAGGTTATGGAGATAGTGTAAAAGCTTTAGAGCCAGAACAAAGGCGGACGAGTATGATGAATTATGAATCTAAGCTATAAAAGTTGTCAAGATTCATTCTGAGGACACGAATCCAGAATGACGGGATATTTGAAATCAATGCTTATGTTGTGTTGGTTCATGAAATAATGATAAGAGAAAAGAAAATAAAAAGAAACTGAAGTGGAAAGGAATATAAAGGCAATAGAGTTTGAGGAATAATAAGGAAGTTGGGTATGTGGAAACCCTAAAGACTCGTAGCAATAGAAATAGAAAAGTATGTAATCGTCAGGATGAGGGTGATTCACCATGAGTTAAATTGCTGGTTGAAGGCATAAGAGATACATATATTGTACCCCCTTTTTGTTGGGAGGATTCAAGGAAACCTTGAGATAGTTCGAAGGATAAATAATGAGACGCGGATAGACTGAGGAGACAAGGAAGTAAGAAATTAGGAAAAGTGGATGAAGGAAGTGACCTTCAAGAATGTGAAGTGTAAGACCGGTGGCTTGGTACCCAGAAAGGGAGACGCCAGGTATGAAAGATATCCCAGCATTGAGGTGACTGTAGAGATAAAACAACAAAAGTAAATATATTAAGAAGAAGTTCACGTTGAACACGACCAATATCTTCCAGAACATCCCTGTTGACATTACCAAATTAGGAAAGAAAAGCAGATAACCGTTGTTATCTTTTGAAGGCCATAATTGATTGACCTCATTTTGAATACAGATGTTATTGTGAAATTAGGCATATACTATCGAGGTGGGAATGATTGAATAAGACACCCTTATCAGGGATATATGACTTGATTTATCCATGGAAGGATGCATGTATTTTTTTTAAGGGTGGAATTAAGGATAGAACATCGGTAACTTAAAATGAATCCTAGGGGAATGCATAAAGGTTGGCATTTCACCCTTAATAGGGATAGTATGAGTTTTGACAGTATGAATTGAAAGGATTAAGGTAATAACAACCTTTAAGAATCAGTGGAGAAATTTTTTCAGAAGTATATAGACAATGATTCTTGTATTAATAAATGGTATCTTGATATGCCCTGTATCTAGGGAATACATGAGGAATGATTCAAGGATAACCTTAGAGGTTTTACAAGGAGAAAGGTAATATTCAAAATTCTCAAGAATAGAAATGTTGATAAAGGAAATATGACGTAATTATAATGATGCCAAGTGGGGCACGTGTTAAACCACGAGAAAGTATGGATCGAACCAGTAAAGGTCGAAATTGTTCAGGGCAATTAGGACCTAAGATAAAAGATGTTCTAAGTATGATTGAGAGTCAGTCGTGATAGTGATTAACCTCTAAAGATTGAGGCAATAACTTATGGAAAAATGGTGATTTTTGTTTACTCATCAGATTTTAAGGAAAACATCTTCACATAAGCTATGATTGAAATAAGGTAGAAAATTTATTTGGAGGTGGTTAAAATGACATTGACTGTAAGGAAATTTTACTATCAGGAAAGGCCAAAGAGGTGGCCGACACTTTAAAGGTAAGAGGATAATTATAGGCGCTTGTGCCAAAGGAATACAGTGATGATGGTTAAAGCTATACAGATTGTATTATGGTTTGGAAGATTGGCATTCCTTCTGATGACTGTGCAATACCCAACCGTAATAGTAGTTGGTAAAGGTTTAATTCGTGTAATCGCCATGAGCGGGCTATCTATCTCAGAAGATACTATCTTGAGATAAGTCAGGACCATGTTTCAAAAAGGACTAGACGAACCCTTGAGTTAAGTCTTCTATTTAAGGCATACGATTAAGAATGGTATTAACCTGCTATCGTTGCTTTGATTGAAACTCTTCTGCAATTTTATCTGCTTCATGTCATGTATGTATGTCAGGATCAGGAGTGTTCTTCATAAATCAGGATTGGTGATTATGTTACCTCCTTAGAAGGATTTGATACGACATGTATGGACTCCGTATGGTTAGATATTAAGATTTCATGGAACGTGAATGACGATAGTAGGTCAGTAGTGGACCATAGTAATGCAGCAATGATTCTGCGAGTAATGAGCTGATTACAACCGTGAGAGTTGTATTGGAATGGATGTTGAGATTGAGTACCACTAATCGGGTCGTGGTAGTGTATAAGTTATCATTGATAGACTAATTAAGTAGAGTATCTACCTATTGAATATTTATTCCCTCTTATGAAAAGAGAGTCGTATGACTATACGAGGAAGGTTGCGATGCAAGCATAGAATTCTAGTAACGATGATGTCTAGAATGAGATCCCAGATTCGATTTTCAATGTCAAGGGAGTTTCAAAGGTGATTGTGTATAAGCTCGAGGAAGAGCATGGGTCCATAGAATGATGGACGGAATAGCAAAAATATTTAAGCATGTGAAATGTGATAGATTATACTTGATGTTGATATATATACGTATATGTTTTTTTCTCCTATGACAAACCTCTATAGTTCAGAGGTAGATTCCAAGCCAGATATTTTATGGAAATAAAATTTTTTACGAATATACAATCCTCTTCAGTTCGTTCTTTTCTCTTCTTTTCATTTCATGTAAGCTGAGAAGAACAACCCTTCCAGAAGGGGAGGTATTGCCGAATGACTATCTATCTGTGTGATAGAAGCCTAGTAGGATACCATCTATTGTTTAATTGCTTGTCAAGTACTAAAGGCTGGCCACCTTCTGTACTAACTATGCAATAGAACAAGTGTTCATGATCATAGTGATCTCTCAACAAATTCCTTTACTTCTATATGATGGATCAAGCTTTCGAAGATGGAAGCAGCTAAAGGAAGTAGTATCAGTATGGTGGTATTCCGATTCTAACGCGTTCGTGATGCTAAGGTTGACATGGTTATTAAAAGGTTATAGAAAGCTAACGAGCAAAAGTATAACCAATATAATATTAGGAATGGAAGGTAGTAGAGATTACGAACTGGAAAAGAATGGGTATTGAGAAGCAAAAGCTCTAATGCTAAAAGCTATAATGAGAGTCTGTGCACTAGACTTGAAAGAAATTGGAATGATCACTTAACACGGATTGAGTTTTCTTACGACAATAGATCATATGTTAGTATTGAGGTATCGCCTTATGAGATCCTTGAGGGAAGACAATGTCGATCTCCCTTATGTTAGGATGTAGTTGTAGAGCGCAAGATGCTCGGACCCGCAGTAGTCCAAAGGACCAGGGATATAATAGATCTAATCAGAGGACGGCTGGTAGTAACCCAAGATGGACATAAGAGGTATGCTGATTTGACTCAAAAGGACAAAGAGTATGAAATAGGGGACCTAGTAATGTTATAGGTATCCCTTGGAAAGGATTGATGAGGTTCGGAAAGAAAGGAAAGCTAAGTCTACAATTTGTTGGACCCTTGGATATATTAAGACGTTTTGGGAAGTTAGCATATGAGCTAGCCCTACCCCCGAACATGTAGCAAGTCATAACGTGTTCCACGTATCAATGTTAAGGAAGTATAATTCGGATGCCAGATAAATAGGGGCATATGAGCGCATAGACATGTAACCCGACATAACCTATATGGAGCAACCAGGAAGGGTTATAGAGTAAAAAGGAACAAGTGCTTAGGAGAAGGGTTATCAAACTATTCAGAGTTTGATGGAAGAACCACAATGTGGGAAAATTTACTTGAGAGTTAGAAAGTGCAATGTTAAGAAAGTATCCCTATTCATTTTCTATCTGATTCCGGGACGGAATCCTTTTAAGGAGGGGAGACTGTAATAACCCCAATTTTTTTGGAAATTTTTGAAACCCTTATGAATAGTGATTTTGCAGATTATGCTGAATGAGAAAACTTTTCATGCCACACTATGTAGGGGTTCTATTATTGATCTTCTGGGATATTATTAGTACTCTATGTGGTATATAAGTGTATGTAAAGATCGTCAGAATCCAATTCCGAACACTTTGATTTTTTCCCGGAAATCCACTAGATACGAAAAGAATTGAGTATAAGGTAACAGGATAAAAAGGATTTAAATAAAAGGATTATAAGAGAGGATCATAAAAGGATTAGAATGTATTGAGAAAGTTTAAGGAAACCCAAGTAATAAGATCCCGGGTATGATCCCTCAAACGATAAACGAAAGTGAAAGTTAAGCGAACCGTATAACAGATCAGCGGTCATTAGGCAAATAATTAGAAGCTAATCAAAGGGATTAGTGGGGATGATGTCATCAAACCAATAGGAAGAGGACAAAGGAGGGAGGGTGACATCACTTGATTATGTAAGCATGACATAAGGGGAAAGAGATGTGGTTGATTTAAAACCACACAAAGTCAAGGTTAGAAAAGTAATTACCCAAAAATAAATCAAAAGCAACCAAGGAAAGAAAAACAAATCACAAACACACCAAGCAAGCAAAAAATTCATTTCCTTTCTTTTTCTTCTTGAAGCTCTCGGCCCCTTTTCTTAAAAAATAAAGATCCAAGCTCCACCACTTACTATTTGGCAAGGTATTTATCTAAGCTTCCCCATGGATAGTTACATACTTCCTATAAGTTTAAGCTTCTAATTCCAAGCCAATCTTTTTTTATAAATCAAGGAAGAAGATGGTGAATAGTGTTTTTCAAGAACTAAAATTTTTGTTCTTGAAGTTTTGTTTAGTTTAAGCTTGGATAAGGACTTTAAGGGTGATTCCAAGCCATTCTCTTGATTCTCCACTCTCCAAGGGAGGTATAAACTCCAAACCCTAGCTTTAGTTTTGAGTAATTAGGAATGAATATGATTGATATAGTATATGTGAAGCATGATGCTTGTTTGTTTAAAGTTTGGTTGAGTTTGTAGAGATTAGTTGGTTGTGGTGTTTTTGGAGTTGTAAACCTTGATAATTAATTAAAAGAACTTAAGTAAAGCTTTTAGTTCATGTGGGGAATAAGTATAAATTGTTAATGTTGAGTTGTTGGGGCTGTTATGATGTATTATGGATGGAGTTTTGATTTGGTTGTGATTGTGGATTGATTGGTGGTTGAATTGGAATGGTATAAAATTGGGAAATCGCGTAAACATAGCCGTCGTAATGCCCGATTTACCGTAGACTGTTTTTGTTCTTAACATCAGAACCCTTGAACTCACTGTTAGGTTTTGACCATTGCCATGTTTAGATAGTTCATGTTACGAGCTTCGTTTTGATATGTGGTTCGTTTGATTCCGATGTACGGTTTAGGAGAAACGGCCGTTTTAAGTAATGACGTTTCGCGAACGAACCATTACCCCTCGCCTTACTTTGAAACATAGGTTAAAGACTTTAAAGGACTAATTGAAGTATGAAACATTTATGTAAGGTGTAATAGGCAGTTGGTAAGACACTTGTGAAAGAATCGCCTTAAAACTCGTAATGGTAAATTTATTAAAAATGGTGGAGCCACGGGTACTCGAGCGACTTAAGTGAATCCTTAAGCGCGAAAGCGAACATTAGGACTCTAAATGGTTAAAGTCTAGTTTCTTAAGCGACCGGGGTCTAATTCCGACTTATGTTGTTATTCATAGGTTATCAGACCCACTCTAAGCTTAAGTCTATCCGGGAGCACTCAGGCAAGTTTTCTACCCGTTATACTGTTGTTGTGATGTATATGTGTATATGCATGATCTTGCGATAAATGCATATTTGTTATTAGCAAATTCTTGCGATATATTGTAGCATGTGATATGGTACATATGCATGCCTGCTTCGTATTCTTTCCATATATATCTGTTGGTTCAGTTGATAATACCTATGCTAGAGAATAGCGGTAATTTGAGTTTACCCTTAGTATAGGGGATCAAGAGGTGAACATATTTCTAAACGGGGAGTCGATGTTCCCGAGTATATATATATATATATGTATATATATATGGTTATAGTTTTCAAAACTATTAATCAAATAAGGTTTATTCGATAACTTTATTTTATTTATTGAATATTATTTCGAATATTCATTCGAGGGCTTATGACTCAGCTTATTTATTTATTGAATATTATTTCGAATATTCATTCGAGGGCTTATGACTCAGCTTATTTTATTTATTGAATATTATTTGAATATTCATTTGAGGATCTATGACTCCGATTATTTGCTGAGATATATTCTTTATTTTATTAAAGAATAAGGTGTCGATAATCAAACTCACTTTTGATTATTCAAATAAAGATAGTACTTTCGTATAGGTATATCTTTGGTTATTTAATATTCATTTCAAGTATAAGTTTTAAAACTTCTACTTCAATTATTTTGATAAAGATTATTCTTTATAGGAATATTATTTAAATAATAATATTCAGATATTTTCTAATATATTGGGACTGATTTATTTTGTTAAATCAGCATCACTCCAAACATTCTTAAAAATATTTTCGAGTCTTCAAAATGATTTTAAAGGTTTGGGCGGATCCCAAAACTCATTTTTATATTTAAGATCCTCCTTTCGAAGGGGATTTAAATACTCGCTCAAAACCTGAGGGATCCGGCTCTGTGGTGTGTTTTATATTCGCAACAAGGTTGCTGTCTTGATAAAAGAGTTTTTGATTACTTACCCAACACTCGGGAAGTAAAATTCTTGGAACAAGTTAATCCATTAACAGGCATTGCCTGGGAAATATTGGTGAGTTTTCCTTTCCAACTAGATACGACTTCTTGGTGGAGCCGTATCAACAAGTTTCTACTTGGGGAAAGGGGGGACGAGCTTTACGTTTCAGAGTCATGGATTTCATCTGAACTAGGAGTGGCGTAAGTGGTCGAGTAGCGCCGGCCCAGCCTTATTATATTGGCCCAAATGGCCCGGAAGTTCCGCTAAGGCGGTCCATTCCTTAGGAGTTCAGTGTTTGGTTGACAAGTAAATTCGACAGGTTCTCCTCTACATGTAGAAAATGGTGGGGTTGTACTACTACGACTGATCATCGTAAGTGGTCTTCCTGGCGCGGCAAACTCCCGTAATGAGTTCATCATCCAATTAGATATTTCTGCAACACTACCCAGAGCACTTCAATAGAAAGGCTACGGTTGGGCGATTGTTGAGTGTTGGCAGGGTCAAGTTTTCAAAATGATGTTTGCATCAAATGAAGTATCTCATAACTTCATTTTATTTTGATGATATTTTAAAGATTGAATCTATTCAAGTATTATCGTGTAGTCTCATCTATGTGATGAACTTTTGAACTAATTATAACTTGAACGGTGGTAGTTCAAGCAGTATTTGGAAAAGATATAAGTATATTGGAGTATCTTGTAACTTCAACTTTTAAACTTATATCTAGTAAATGATTATCTGGTGCATGTCAAAGATTTTCAGAAAAATGTTGAGACAAGGTTAGATATATGAGATCACCTTGCAACAATATTTTTATACAGTTATAAACTGGAACTCTGTGTATATTATACATGGAAGAGGACTTCCAAGATTTTGAAAGGTATATATACATATATACTGAATATTTTGTGACTTGGTCGCGGTAAGATATCAAACTTGGTTCATTTCTTCTTGACCAAGACTTTCATGAGTACTATGAGAATGCTCATATATTGTTAATCATTATACATATTACTTTGGTAGGCTTGCTGCTCACCCTTGCTTTCTTCTTTCATCACACAACAACAGATAGAAAAGATGAACATAACCAAGCTCCCAATTCGCGAGCGGATAGGAAACGTTCTGCAGTTTCCTATAGGCATTGATGTCGCTGTAGCTGAGGTAGGAACTACCAATAGGCTAGGCTTCAACTTTTGATGTACCAGATTTATGTATATTTATGAATTGTAATAATGGCAAAGAAATGTAAATTTATTCAGAAACCCTTTTAAGGTGTATTGGCATATAATTGTGGAATAAAACGACTTGTGATTATTTTTTTGATATTCATCTCTGAGACTATAACTTGTGGTGTGTGTGTTTATTGTGGGGTCGCAGTACAGAGTAATTGATCATTTATTAAGTTTGGGTGTTATTAAGGGAAATGGAACTCGTGACAACCCGGATCCCCAACCCCGGATTTGGGGGTGTTACACAGATTCTTTAGGGTACCAAATACCTAGATTTGGTGTTCCCTTAAGATATCTCAAGATTCGTTTAACAGCAACGAGATGAATATCTCTAGGATCCGCTTGAAACCTTGCACATAAGCATGTAGCATACATAATATCTGGTCTACTTGCAGTAAGATAGAGTAACGAGCCAATAATACCTCTGTAGCTTGTGACATCTACCTTAATGGAGTTTTCACATGGTCCAAGCTTGACAGCTGTAGTTGACGGAGTCCTTGCTGATGCAGAATCCTCTAGATTGTACTTTTTGAGGAGTTCCTTGAGATACTTGTATTGATAAATAAAAGTTCCATCTAACCTTTGATTTACTTGTAATCCAAGAAAGAACTTCAGCTCTCCTATCATGCTCATTTCAAATTTACTGTGCATTAACTTGGCAAATCTCTTACAGAGATTATCATTAGTAGACCCAAATATTATATCATCCACATAGACTTGGACTAATATAGTATCATTCTTATGCTTTTTAGAAAAGAGAGTTTTGTCTATGACACCTCTAATAAAGCTATTTTCAATAAGAAATTCAGAGAGAGTGTCATACCATTTTCTCGGAGACTGTTTGAGACCATATATAGCCTTGAAAAGAAAGTAGACAAAATCCAAATGATCTGGATCTTCAAAACCAGGAGGTTGCTCTACATACACCTCTTCATCCAGCTTTCCATTCAGAAAGGCACTCTTGACATCCATTTGATAAACTTTAAAGTTTGAGAATGCTGCAAATGCCAGAAATATCCTGATGGCCTCTAGTCTAGCCACTGGAGCATAGGTTTCATCATAATCAATGCCTTCAGCTTGAGAATATCCTTTAGCTACCAGTCTTGCTTTGTTTCTTGTAACCACACCATCTTCATCTAGTTTATTCCTGAATACCCACCGAGTACCAACAGCTTTCTTGTGTGTAGGTCTAGGTACTAGTTTCCAGACTTGTTGATGTTCAAACTGATTGAGTTCATCTTGCATAGCAATCACCCAATCTGGATCAGTCAGTGCTTCTTCAATCTTCTTAGGTTCCATCTCAGAAAGAAATCCTGAGAACAGACATTCATTTTGAGTAGCACGTCTAGTTCTGACTCCAACATCTGGATCACTAATAATCAACTCAAAAGGATGAGCTTTATTCCAGACAGTCTGTCTTAGAAGATTTGATCTTGATGATTCGCCTTGAAATTCATTGGGATGTTGTGTCCTACTAGTTGAGCCTTCGGCATCTCCCCCTGAGTTGTTGTCAGGTTGACTTGATGATTCTTCGTCAGTAGCAGTGGTATCTCCATTGTTGCCAATGTTTCCATCACCATTACCTTGAGTATCATCATGATTAATAGGTTCTTCACCAGCAACAACCTCAGGTTCTTGATCATGTTCTGATTCTGAATCTGACATATCATCAAACTTCAGTTTCTCAGAAGGATCTTCAGTTTGGATACTAGGGAGTTTAGTGTCATCAAATGTAACATTGACACTTTCAGTTACTTTGTGTTGATCAATTATATACACCCTGTATGATCTTCTTCCATATCCAACAAAAATACCCTCATATGCCTTTGCCTCGAATTTACCACGACGATCATCTCCATCCTTGAGCATGAAACATCTGGCACCAAATACATGAAAGTATTTGATAGAAGGTTTCTGTTCATTCATAATCTCATGAGGAGTCTTCATGAAGTCTTTGTTGATTAGAGTTTGATTCTGAGTATAACATGCAGTATTGACAGCTTCAGCCCAAAAGTACATTGGAAGACCTGATTCACTTAACATAGTTCTTGCAGCTTCAATCAATGTACGATTCTTCCTTTCTACCACTCCATTTTGCTGAGGGGTTCTAGGAGCTGAAAATTGTCTGGTAATCCCTTTGTCTATACAGAATCCATTGAGAAGTGAATTCTTGAATTCTGTTCCATTATCTGACCTTATTGCTCTAACAGGGACATTGGAATCTAACTCGATCAACTTGATATGATCAATCACAACTTGTGGTGTTTCATCCTTAGAGTGAAGGAATAAAACCCACGTATACTTGGAATAGTCATCAACTATCACAAGACAGTAACACTTCTTTGACATCGAAAGAACATTAACTGGTCCAAATAAATCCATGTGCAATAATTGCAGAACACCAGTTATGGAGGATGTGTCAGTGCCTCTGTGACTTGCTTTCTTTGACTTTCCTTTCTGGCAAGCCTCACAAAGTCCTTCTGGGGAGAATTCCAGCTGAGGCATACCTCTAACCAATTCTCTTTTGACAAGAGAATTCATTGTTTTGAAATTGATATGAGAAAGTCTCTTGTGCCATAGCCAACTCTCATCTGACGATGCCTTTGCATAGAAACAATTGACTTCAGGATTGCTTCCAGAGTTCATGTCAGCTACGAACAGATTTCCTTTCCGGATTCCCATCAATGAGGGTTTTTCACTTTTCTTGTGCAGAATCTGACACTTCAGCTTGTCGAATAAAACATTGTAGCCGTTGTCACAGAACTGACTAATACTAAGCAGATTGTGTTCAAGTCCTTGCACAACATACATATTTTCAATGATAATATTACCAGCTTGCAAACAGCCATATCCCTCAGTTAAACCTTTGCTGTTATCTCCAAAGGTAACCACTGGGCCAGCTTTCTCAACCATATTTGATAGCAGGGCTCTATCCAGTCATATGTCTTGACGATCCGTTGTCAAGAATCCACACTACCGGTTGCACCTGTTTAATGCCCTGCAATACAAATGGATTAGACCTACTTCGGAACCCAAGCTTGGTTGGGTCCGGCATACTTGTAAAATTGGCCTTTATCAGGCAAAACAACATTTTTAACTTTAATGTTCTCAACTTTCTCAATGACTGGACATTTGACCTTGTAAACAGCCTTGACAAATTTCTGTTTAGGCTTAGGCACAAATGTCTCCTTTCTAGCTTTAGGAGGACTAGCAGTCTTAGACCTATCATGCTTCTTATTATTCACATGCTGACGAGGAGCAGTCTTATCATTAGAAACATGCTTACCATTAAAATAAGCATACATCAAATTAAAAGCACAAGACATACAATCAGGAACACCACATGCTTTATGAGAGGGATTAACAATAGGCAACTTATGCATGGTAGACATGGCATTTTTGTTATCCAACTCATGTGTGTCTGAGTTAGTCTTAGTTGTTTTCACAACTTTGACTGGAACCTTCGACACACTTGACTTGGAAACAACTTTCTCATTAGCAAGATCTTCAGCACGGATTTCTTCTTGAATAATAAATGAGGTCTCATCAAATGGTTCAGCAATTGATTCTTTATAGAGGGGTTCATCAACACCCTTAAGCACATGTGGTACTTCCCTACCTTTAGCACATACATGAGGAGGGGAGTTTATGCCTAATTTTCCAGTAGCAACATTGTAATCAAAACCTATTCCAGATGTTTGATTAACAGCTTGCTTATTGTAAAACTCTTTAGACTTCGAACAAGAATTAAAGTATGCTTTAACCTTAGTCTCAAGACCGGTGATCTTGTCTTTGAGAATAGTTTCGAGTTGTCTATAACAGTCAACTCTATTCTCTAGAAAAGATACTTGTTCTTTTAATTTGTCTTGATTAATGTACACAAGTCTTAATTCATTGACCACTTTCTCAAGGTCTTTGATTTGTTGAGTTAACATTTCATTATCATGACGAGCACAATCTAAGGAGCCTCCTAGATGATAAACTAATTCAGCATCAGTAAATTTTACCTCTTTTCTTGATGACGAGGTGTTTGCATCACTAGCCATAAGAGCAAGATTCCCAACTTCACTGTCAGTATCATCCCAGCTTCTTCCCTTTTCCAGGTAAGCCCTTTAAGATTTACTCTTCTGATTAGAATCATAAGAGTTCTTCCTAACTTGTTTTGGCTTCCTGCATTCTGTGGCAAAGTGTCCCAACTCATTGCAGTTAAAGTATCGAATGGTGCTTCGATCAACCATCCCTGTTTTGTATCCACCACTACTGGTGTTAGAGGATGAAGATCCACCTTTCTGGAATCTGTTGTAGTTGGACTTGTACTTGAACTTGGGATTCCTCTTGAATCTGACATTGGAGAATCTCTTGACAATCAGGGCCATTGACTCATCTTCCAATTGCTCCAGTTCTTCCAAGGAGTAAAAATCATCTCCTGATTGATTTATAGTAGGAGGGTCAAATTCTGCTACTATCACATTTTCTTCAGCCTTGGAAGACTGTACCATTCTCTCTGACTGTTGAGATTGTTGTTGTTGTTGTGGTTGTTGTTGTTGTGGTTGTTGTTGTTGTTCTTCAGCTACTAGAGCAGTAGATGTGCTGACCACTCTTCCTTTCCCGTAGACTTCCTTCTGCTGAATCTGCTCCAACTCATAGGTTTTTAACACACCATAGAGCCTTTCCAAAGAAATCTCACTCAGATCTCTTGCTTCTCTTATGGCAGTGATTCTATGTTCGAGATGAGTTGGCAGTGTTAAAAGGAACTTTTTGTTGACCTCCCTGATTGAATAATAATTACCATTTATGTTCAGGTTGTTGATCAATGCATTGTACCTCTCAAACACTTCAGTGATTCCTTCTCCTGGATTGGATTTAAAATGTTCATACTCAGAGGTTAGGATCTCTAATTTGTTCTCCCTAACTTCCTTCGTGCCTTCATTAATCACCTCAATAGTTTCCCAGATGTGTTTGGAATCTTTACAGTTCATCACATGTCTATTCATCAAGGGATCAAGGGAATCAACTAAAATTAATTGAAGGCTAGCATCCAAGGAGGCTTCTTCTTTTTTAGCAGGAGAAAAATCCTCAGGATTCTTTACATAGGTTCTAGCTTTGGTAATCACAACATCATTTTCTATTACCTCTGGTTCAATAACCATCGGAATTTTTGGACCCTTCTTTAACACTTCAAGGTATTTGGGATTTGCAACTTATAAAAACAATAGCATCTTCTTCTTCCACATAACATAATTTTCTTTATCGAATAGTGGAATTTTAACGGTTCTAACTTTTTGTGTAGTTATTATGAATTTTTGAGTAAATAAAAATTCAAGGAGTGGAAGAATCACAAAAGTTTAGGATCTTGATTCGTTTGTTAATCAGAAGGCTCTGATACCAATTGTTAGGTCCCAATATGTTTGTAGAAGGGGGGTTGAATACAAACTATACCGTTTAATCGAATAAAATGCGGAATAAAAAAGTGAAACAAAATTCAAGTAAAATAAAACTATTATTAAACTTGAAAGGTATTACAACAACGGTATCGTTTACAAGGGATTAATCTCAAATAAATTATTCCAAATCTAGAATAAATAAAAAAAGGATCAAATGCTAAAAGCAATTTCAGATTAAGTTCTAGGGATTTTGATCCTCTAGATAGTTACACAAGAACAAGAGAAGGATTTCTAGTGGTTTAGATTTAACAATAAATACTACAAATTAATGTCCTGAGAAATTGCAATAAGTTCTCTGCTTTTTCTTTGTTCTGTGTTCTTCAGTTGATTTTAATATTCAATGCACTTATGTTGAAAATCAGCTTCTGTTGATTTATATTAAAACAACCTCCTTGTTTTTAATTGGCAAGACAATCCTTTTAGCTCAGCAAGACAATCCCAACAGCTGGTAGAACTTTCGGTAGGACTATTAATTGAACTGGCAAGACTATCGGCAAGACAATCTTTTAAGCTGGAAAGACTATCGGCAAGACAATCTAAAAAGACTTGAAAAGACTTTCGGTATGAAAATCCAATTGTTATACCAGTTCAAATATTTGTCTTGCTGAGTTAATTTTAAATATTAATTCAAAATCATTTCTGAAAAATGCATAATATTAATTCAGAATTAATTAACCAATTAATTCAATTAATCAATAAATTAATATTTGCAGATATAATTTATTTTCTTAATTAAATTATATGACTTAATTAATTAATAGAGAATTGATACTAATCTTGAACAACAACCACTCTTCTAACAATCTTCTGAAAATCACTGAAACTTATGAATCCATTTAACCACTTCAATGTTGACACTCGATGTACTGTCTGGTTCATGAATGACTAACATCTGTGATGTTTCTTCATGTCTTGATTTTCTTCAGATTAAATCCCTGTAATTAATTGATACCCTGACGAGATCTCTGTCACTTGATTAAATCCACAATCTTGATTTATATCACTGAGGCTTGATCAATTTCTTGAGCTTCTTCCAATGAATTAAGTCCTCAAGTCTGTAGATGAACAATGTTACTTAATCCTTTGACATATGTTACTTTGAGAGATCTTTCTGACGATAGAACCACTATTTACTTGTTACATCCTTATTTGAGTTGAGTTAAATCCTCTAATAAACAAATAGGCCATGACATATGCCTTTCAAAACTTGTGAGTCACTAGCCATCACTGGGTAGATCTTGATTTGTAGTTTCTGTACATCTGTTGATCGTCATGAGGGGATTTACAGTTTAGGAGTTATGACCGTTTTAGTGTAGAGCGTTCATACGAAAAGCCAACTGCACATAGGCCACTTGCATGATGATTTTGAATGGCTAAAAATGATTTTGGAATCTTGGAAAAAATCATGATAACTAAACAATGCAGCAAGGAAGACTGTCCAAAAAGAATTTTAAGAAAATATTAATTTTTCGATTTTATAAAAATATACTGTTGTGATATTGATGCCATGAATTACAGTTTGAAAATATATGCTTGTCTGTGATATCAATACATTCAAATTATGCGATTGTTTACGAAAACAAACTCCGTTTTATACGAGAATGAGAAATTGAAACGTAATTTTAATATAATACAAGATAGTGGGAGTCGGAGATATTTTTAAATCGATTTAATTCAGGAACGAGCCGGACGCGAAAGATTTCCATTTCAATAAACAAGTACTTTCGCGTAACATTATATTAAGCGAACGATTGAGATTTAATTTATAACTATAAGAGACAATCGAATATTCACTCGAGGTATATCCTATTGTTTATTTATTTATAAGTAATACCTAAAGAGTTACCAAAATATCCGGAAAATACTTAAAGAGATATTGAAAAGTTTTTAAATCAATTCACTCTATCTAAAACGTATGTAACCATTCGAAGGATAATTACAAGATGTCAAATCCTGTCTTAAGTATTTAATTAAGATTTTTATCAATTCATTGAACCTTATTGAGAAGCATTTAGTACTTAAGGTATTATCAATTCATTGAACCCTTCTTAAAATATTATGAGACCGTAAATATTTAATATTCCGTACTTCTAAAAATCATTTAAAAATAGACATAGTTCCCAAGGATACTTTCTAAATTATTCAAAATTCTCGAAAGGGATCAATCATCTGAAACCTATCAAAACCTTAGAGAACTTAGTCTTGAAGCATAAGGGTTTTGCTTCCTCGCTCAACGAAAAACAAGTGAACAATATATGTAAAACTCTACTACAGTTAAAGGTTTGAAAATGATTTTAAACTCAAAACTCCGACAACTCCCAAGGATCAATTGGATTAAAAGTGATGAATAAATTATCTTATTTAAAGGTCAACTCAGAATGATCTATTCCTTGGATAAAGGATTTTATGTAAATGATATAATTGTTTTGGGACGGGAATGTGGCCTACCTGGCACGGAGAGGTATCGGGTAGTGACCAAGCGCGGAGTGGCACGGTATACAATTATATGGTCTCTGTTACCATTGACTTTCGGACTTGCACGGAAATGGGCAACCATCATGTAATGTCTTGATAAGCCCAAAGGCGGCTAGGTTTGTATTCCTTCTACTAGTAGAGAAAATTTTGTATTCGGCTGATCACCGGTACGTGGTTTATTCCAGTATAGTCCCTTTCCTCCACTTTGGATAAATTGTTGTGAAACCTACAGTAGAAGGCCGAAAAGGCTAAGTTTTAATAAGGATGTTGATGAATATATATCACATCCATTTGAGAATCTTGGTTCAAGCATCATATTGAGATTTTGAGATGAAATGAGTACGAGAATAAAACTGATTAAACTGATACATTTAAAGTTGAGTTTATCATAAAATTGACAAGCATATAAACTTTTAGAAACCTTGGCTATACAATGCTTAATGGTTGTTTTTCCCTAAATGATCATATTTAAATAATGGATATCTATATTTTGCTGAGCGTTAGTGCTCATTCTTGCTTTTATAAATATCATATCACAACAGATTACCAGCATGGCCCGAACCAGGACGACTGCCCGCAAGCGGGTAGGGGACGCACGTGAGTACCGTAGACTGTTCGTCCGCCAGCCACCTCAGGTAGACGAGTAGAGATAGTTTCCTTTTGAGTACTTGATCCTAGACTATTTGTGACCCGAGCCAGTCTCATGTAGAGCTGTTCTCGGCATTCACCCTTTTGAGATAATTTCCTTTGGTCTGTAATAACTTAAATACTTTAACGTTAATTTAGTAATGTTTCTGAGCATATAACCGGTGTGTGTATGAGTTTGGTTAAAAGGTTGAGAAATGATGTGAAAAGAGGATTAATTAATTATTTGACAATATTAAGTGATCGTAACAGCCCGAATTCCTGACCTTGAATTTGGGGGTGTTATAGAAATTATATCAGAGCCATAGGTTATAAGTCTCAGAAACGTTAGGTGAATCAACTGAATCAATGAACTAGAACTCACATAGAGTTCGTAGTCGAGCTACGAGGGTAGCACTGACATTAAGAACCCTTAGGGGTGATTTAAGTATCCAAGGATAGTAATACGTGTGTTTAATGACTTGTAGGTACCCGATGTGTTAGACCCTGACGCTGTAGAGGCGTAAGAGAGAGAGCACGATGAGGCCCTTTTAGCTGAGGACGAGGTAGCTAACCCCGCCGCCACTGTGGGCTTGGAGGTATTCGAGTACCCGGAGACTAACCCTGAGGAGGATCGAGAGAAGGACCCCACTGAGCCATACACTGAGATAGCCCCTCCTGAGGATATTCCATACGGCAGCACGGAGGTTCCATCTCCAGAGATGATGAGGGTGGATGTGCATCAGAGGTCGATAGAGCGTTTGTTAGATCGGCTCTCAGCAGCCCAGGCTCGAGTCGCTGAGCTCGAGAACGAGACGGGAGTAGCAGATTTGATGGATAGGATGATAGCTCTGCAGGCCAGAGTCACTGCACTGACTAAGGAGTTAGAGGCGGAGCTAGGGGCAGCCACCCCAGTAAGGACACCCACCCCGCCCCCTATACCAGTTAGTCCCACACAGACTGAGACCGACGATGGCATGGACCATATTCTTGACGGTGTGGCAGCGACTCTTGCAGATTCCCCACTTCCACCACCCATACCAGTCATATCCCTAGAAGATCACGATTGGGTGGTAGGTCACTATGCTACTGATCTGACAGCGGCCGAGGCCCATATTATCGAGCTGAGGGACCAGATTTCCATCGAGCAGCACATGAGGATAGAGGCCCGAGGCAGGCGAGTTTACCCCAGCGCCGGACGCGTGCGCAGGATCATTCGCCGCATAGAGCAGAGGACCCTTGGTAGGATTCACCGCTTATCCCCACAGCGTGACTTGGTGAGTAGGCGCGAGGTTATGAGGATTGTGGTCCACACTATGAGGTGGATTCGTGATGTTGCTCGTGGCTAGTAGACACTATTAGTAGTTGGTTGTTGTTCCTCAGCGGTGGTACTTAGTTGTTTTGTGATAGTTGTTTTGGGTTGTTATCTTTGATAGTGCCACCAGCTAAGGATTATTGTATTAAGGCAGATTGTACTTTTATTATTCAGTATGTTGTACCCAGACCTAGCATATGGCCAAATTATGTATAATTATCGTGTTGACTAGTTGGGATTTCTAAATTATGGTTTAATCTTCTTTCATACCTGCATAACTATATACTGTCATAACAAATCGGGAAGCATGAGGATTGGCAAATGAAAACGACCTAAATAAGTTTATGTAACAGGAAAATGCCGCCAAGGAGAATAGTAACAAGAACTCGCCTAGCTGCATCTGGAGGCCAGGGCAGTAATAATGAACAAGGGCATTGAGCACAGACCCCACCATTAAGAATTAACGAAGAACGAAATGAGTATGATGATGAGGACTATGAAGAGTCAGAGGCTGAAGATACTCAGGGGATGGAAGTGCCAGTGAACCCTATGGAGCAGTTTGTAGAATTTCTGAGGCAAAACCTGCAACAACAACGACCACCCCAGCAACCTGAGCAGGCCATGGCTAATGCGTTTAAATCTTTCAAGTCGGTCAAGCCCCCAGAGTTTCACGGTGTTGCTGACCCAGTTTAGGCCAGGGCTTGGCTGAAAGAGGTAGAAAAGACCTTTGAGTGAATTGGCACTGAGGAAGCCCACAAGACTAATTTTGCCACTTATCTCTTAAAGGGTGAGGCTAACTATTGGTGGAAGCCAAGAAAAATATGGAGCCCCAAGGGATTGTTACTTGGGAAAGATTCACTGAGTTGTTTTTAAAGAAGTATGTCCCGAAGTTTATGGAGATTCAGATGCAGCGAAAGTTCTTAGAGCTGAAACAAGAGAATATGAGCATAGCGGAATATGAAGCTAAGTTCACAGAATTGTCGAGGTTTGTGCCACAGCTGGTGGGCACCGAAGAGCAAAAGGCTGAGAGATTTCAACAGGGATTGAAGCAGTGGATTCAGAATAAGATGGCAATTCTGGAGATAACTGACTATGCTACCCTAGTGCAGAAGGCCACAATAGCTGAAACAGGGAGTGAAATGAGCCAGAAAATGAAGCAAACTAAGAAATGAAAGTTTGATGGTCGAAGCAGGAGTGTGGGAGGGGAGAGCTTCCCTAGTAAGTTTGTTAGGAGGACGGCCTCCCAACCCAACCGCAGTACAGGATTCGGGGGATCAGGAAGCGTGAGTGTGGCCCGGAGCAGGAAGCGTTAGGGCACTATGCCACAGCTTGTAACCAGGAAGCGGCTAAGTTTTTTCAGTGCGGAAAGATAGGATACATGAAGAAGGAATGCCCTGTGGCAGCCCCAGCTAGCTCGAGGGGTAGTGTAGCTGCATCTAACAGAATGCCGACTGCCAGGACCTTTAATATGACTGTGAAAGATGTCGTAAGGAACACCAATGTTATAGCATGTACGCTCCTCCTAAACTTCAATCCAGCCAATATGTTATTTGATTCTGGAGCTACTAAGTCTTTTGTATCTAAAGAATTTGCTGAAAAATTGGACTTAAAAGTGGAACCTTTGAAAGAATCTTTGCAAGTAGAAATAGATAATCAAGAGATTATCCCTGTAAATCAAGTTTATGCTAACTGCAACCTAGAATTAGGTGGAGTGTGTAACACCCCCAAATCCGGGGTCGGGGATCCGGGTTGTCACGAGTTCCATTTCCCTTAATAACACCCAATCTTAATAATTAATTAACTACTCTGTACTGTGACCCCACAATAAACACACACACCACAAGTTATAGTCTCAGAGATGAACATCCAAAAATAATCACAAGTCATTCTATTCCACAATTATCTGCCAATACACCTTAAAAAGGTTTTCTGAATAAATTTACATTTTTTTTGCCATTATTATAATTCATAAGTATACCTAAATCTGGTACATCAAAAGTTGAAAGCCTAGCCTATTGGTAGCTCCTACCTTAGCTACGGCGGCATCAACGCTTCCAGAAAACTGCGGAACGTTTCCTAACCGCTTGTGAATTGGAAGCTTGGTCTTGTTCATCTTTTCTATCTGTTGTTGTGTGATGAAAGAAGAAAGCAAGGGTGAGCAGCAAGCCCACCAAAATAATATGTATAATGATTAACAATATATGAGCCTTCTCATAGTACTCATGAAAGTCTTGGTCAAAAGAAATGAACCAAGTTTGATATCTTAATGCGATGAAGTCGCAAAATATTCAGTATACATACATATATACTTTTCAAAATCTTGGAAGTCCTCTCCCATGTATAATATACACAGAGTTCCAGTTTATAACTGTATAAAAATAAATATCGTTGCAAGGTGATCTCATATATCTAACCTTGTCTCAACGTTTTTCTGAAAGTCTTTGATATGCATAAGATAATCATTTACTAGATATAAGTTTAAAAGATGAAGTTACAAGATACTCCAATATACTTATATCTTTTCCGAATACTACTTGAACTACCACCGTTCAAGTTATAATTAGTTTCAAAAGTTCATCACACTGATGAGACTACAAGATAAGACTTGAATAGATTCAATCTTTGAAATATTTTGAAGGAAATGAAGTTATGATATACTTCATTAAGTTCTGATATATATATATATCCACATATACATCTTCTTTATACATTTCCTGAAAACCTCTGTCATGTAGGGTATGAACAGAGTTTGTAACATCCAATGAATTTTTGGAAAGGAAAAGAATTGTGGCATAAACCCGATATCTTGCTGATCAGGCAAAGATACCAATAAGTAATCTTTTCTACTAGTAGATGGACGAATTCCCCACTGGTCATCACCCTGGTCGCAATAGGACCTTATGCTGGACTGCCACTCAGCCACTTATGAATTTGATGGACTCCCACTGAGCCACTTACACTATCATGGACGCCCACTGAGCCCATGTTGCTTATGCCGACTCGATAGATGGACTTACTTCCCGAACGTTGGGTAAGTAATCAATTCATTTATCATTTACCAAAACTGCAACCTTGTTGCGAATATAAAATGCACCATAGAGCCGGATCTCTCAGGTTTTGAGCGAGTATTTAAATCCCCTTTTAAAAGGAAGATCTTAAATATAAAAATGAGTTTTGGGATCCGCTCTAACTTTTAAAAATCATTTTGAAGACTCGAAAACACTTTAAAGAGTGTTTGGAATAATGCTGATTTAATAAAGTAAATCAGTCTCAATATAAAAGAAATATCTGAATATTATTATTTAAATAATATTCCCATAAAGAATAATTGAGGTAGAAGTTGGAAAACTTATACTTGAAACGAATAGTAATTAATCAAAGATATACTTATACGAAAGTAATATCTTTATTTGAATAATCAAAAGTAAGTTTGATTATCGAACATTATCCTTTAATAAAATAAAGAATATTATTAAATAATAAGCGGAGTCATAATACCTCGAATGAATATTATAAATAATATTCATTAAATAAAATAAAGGAGTCATACATCCTCAAATGAATATCCAATTAATAATCATTAAATAATATAAACTGAGTCATAAGTCCTCGGATGAATATTCAAAATAATATTCAATAATAAAATAAGGAGTCATAAGTTCTCGGATGAATATTCAAAATAATATTCAATAATAAAATAAAGGGAGTCATAAATCCTCGGATGAATATTCAAAATAATATTCAATAATAAAATAAAGGGAGTCATAAATCCTCGGATGAATATTCAAAATAATATTCAATAATAAAATAAAGGGAGTCATAAATCCTCGGATGAATATTCGAAATAATATTCATTAAATAAAATAAAGATAAAGTTATCGAATAAATCTTATTCGATTAATAGTTTTGAAAACTATAACCATATATATATATATATAAATATATATATTATTCTCGGGAACATCAACTCCCGGTTTAGAAATATGTTCACCTTTTATCCCCTATACTAAGGGTAACTCAAATACCGCTTATCTCTAGCATAAGTATTATGCAACTATAAGCGTTTGAACCAACAGATATATAAATCAAGAATATGAAACAGGCATGCATATATACCATATCACATGCTATAATATATCGCAAGAGTTTGCTAATAACAAATATGCATTTATCGCAAGATCATGCATATACACATATACATCACAACAACAGTTATACGGGTAGAAAACTTGCCTGAGTGACTGAGGGTTATTAATGGCTTGGGACGAGTCTGATAACCTATAAACAACATGTGAGTTGGAATTAAACCAAAGTCACTTGTAAATCTATACTTTAACCAAATTAGACTCTAACGCTCGCTTTGCGCTTACTGATTCTCTTAAGTCACTCGAGTACCCTCGGCTCCATCATTTTTAATAATTTAACCATTACGAGTTTTAAGGCGATTCCTTCGCGAGTGTCTTACCAACTGCCTAACACACTTAACATAATTGTTTCATTCACTAATTAACCCTTTTTAGGTCTTTAACCTATGTTTCAAAGTAAGGCGAGGGGTAATGTTTCGTTTGCGAAATGCCGTTACTTAAAACGGCCGTTTCTCCTAAATCGTACATCGGAATCGAACGAACCACATATCAAAACGAAGCTCATAACATGAAATATCTAAAAATGGCAATGGTCAAAACCTAGCAGGGAGTTCTCGGGTCCTAATGTTATGAACAAAAGCAGTCTAAAGTAAATCGGACATTACGACGGCTATGTTTACGCGATTTCCCAATTTTATACCATTCCAATTCAACCACCAAACAACCCCAATCCATTCATACAACCAAAGTCCATCCATATCACACTACAACAGCCCCAATCAACTCAATATTAACAATTATACTTATTCTTAAACTTGAATTTAACTATACTTAAATCCTTTAACCAAACAATAAGATTTCAACATTCAATTCACTACCATTCCAACCCAAACTTTAAACCAACAAGCATTAAGCTACTTTATTACCATAACAACCAAAATCATTCTAATATACAAAGTAAAGCTAGGGTTTGGAGATGATATACCTTCCTTGAAGTGATGTGAGTAGCTAGGAAGCCTAAAGAAGCCTTGATATATGCTTAAGCTACCTTGAACTTTCATAATAAATCAAGAAAACCAAAGTTATTTCTTGAAGGTTACTATTCACCATCTTCTTCCTTGATTTATTGGAAGAGATTGTGAAGGAATTAGAAGCTTAAACTAATAGGATATCCATATCTATGTACAAGGAACCTTAGATAATTACCTTGTGATTTAACAATGCTTGGAACTTGATTTTTGGAAATTTCTTCTTTGAAAAAGAAGAAAAGCCGAGAGCAAGCTTGGAAGAAAGAGAGATTTTTGTGTTTTTGCTTTGATTTGATTTTTTGGTTGGTTGTTTTTGTTTAGATTTTGGTTAATTACCTTAATAACCTTGAACTTTGTGTGGTTATCATTCATCCACACCTTCTTCCCTCCTATGTCATGCTTACATCACCTTATTGTGTCATCATCCCTTACTTGTCCTCTCCTTATTGGTTGGATGACCTCATCATCCCTAACCTCCTTGATTAACTTCCTAATTGTTTGCCTAATGACCGCTGATCTGTCATACGGTTCGCTTAACTTTCGTTTTCGTTTATCGTTTGAGGGATCATACCCGGGATCTTATTACTTGGGTTTCCTTAACCTTTCTCAATACATTCTAATCCTTTTATGATCCTCTCTTATAATCCTTTTATTTAAATCCTTTTTATCCTGTTACCTTATACTCAATTCATTCCGTATCTAGTGGATTTCCGGGAAAAATCAAAGTGTTCAGAATTGGATTCTGACGATCTTTACATACACTTATATACCATATAGAGTACTAATAAAATCTCAGAATATCAATAACAGAACCCCTACATAGTGTGGCATGAAAAGTTTTCTTATTCAGCATAATCTGCAAAATCACTATTCATAAGGGTTTCAAAAATTTCCAAAAATTGGGGTTATTACAGAGTGAGATACCCAGTAGATTTAATTCCCTTTCGATTTGGGGAGTTTGATGTGATATTAGGAATGGATTGGCTATCTAGGAACCATGCCCAGATTGATTGCGAGGGGAAGAAAGTAAAATTGAAAACACCTAGTGGTAAGAATATAATAATTAAGGGGCAACGGCAAACCAAGAAATTTCTAACTATGGTGCAGACCAAGAGACTTTTAAGGCAAGGATGTGAGGCCTACTTGGCTCACATGGTGGATACCAAACGAGAAACCCCTGAGATCCACACCATACCCGTAGTTAATGAGTTTGAGGATGTATTTCCCAAGGATCTTCCCGGACTACCCCCGAATCGGGAGATAGAATTTTCCATTAATTTAGCTCCCGACACGGCACCAGTATCAAAGGCCCCGTATCGTTTGGCCCCCGTCGAAATGAAAGAGTTGGCTGATCAACTGCAAGATCTATTGGATAAAGGAATGATTAGACCGAGCATGTCCCCGTCGGGTGCACCCGTATTATATGTGAAGAAGAAGGACGGCAGCATGAGACTGTGCATCGATTATCGAGAGCTGAACAAGCTGACCATTAAGAACAAGTACCCATTGCCAAGAATAGATGACCTCTTTGACCAACTAAAGGATGCATCGTGTTTTTCCAAGATTGACATTAGGACAGGTTATCATCAACTTAAGATCAAACTGGAAGATATACCTAAGACTGCATTTCGCACTAGGTACGGACATTATGAGTTCCTAGTTATGTCATTTGGTTTGACTAACGCGCCCGCGGCTTTCATGGATCTGATGAACAGAGTCTTTAAGAAGTATCTGGACGAATGCGTGATAGTCTTCATCGATGATATTCTAATTTACTCTAGATCGGATGAGGAACATGCAGAACACCTCAGGATAGTATTGGAAGTCTTACGGAAAGAAATTGTATGCCAAATTCTCAAAGTGTGAATTTTGGTTGAAAGAAGTTCAGTTTTTGGGTCATATGATTAGTAAGGAAGGAATTCCCGTAGACCCTGCAAAGATAGAATGTAATAACAGTAATTTTAATAATAAGAATAATAATGATAATAATAATAATGAATATTTGTAATTATATATTGTGTACTAATTAGAAACAGAATAGGTTAATGAATATGTATAAATAATTTAATTCATTTATTTCCAAAGCCCATTAGTAGACCCAATACTATATAAACATATACACTTACAAAAATAGATGTCGATAATAATGAAAACCTAAAAGAATTAAATTGCTGTCTGGTTCATGAATGACTAACATCTGTGATGTTTCTTCATGTCTTGATTTTCTTCAGATTAAATCCCTGTAATTAATTGATACCCTGACGAGATCTCTGTCACTTGATTAAATCCACAATCTTGATTTATATCACTGAGGCTTGATCAATTTCTTGAGCTTCTTCCAATGAATTAAGTCCTCAAGTCTGTAGATGAACAATGTTACTTAATCCTTTGACATATGTTACTTTGAGAGATCTTTCTGACGATAGAACCACTATTTACTTGTTACATCCTTATTTGAGTTGAGTTAAATCCTCTAATAAACAAATAGGCCATGACATATGCCTTTCAAAACTTGTGAGTCACTAGCCATCACTGGGTAGATCTTGATTTGTAGTTTCTGTACATCTGTTGATCGTCATGAGGGGATTTACAGTTTAGGAGTTATGACCGTTTTAGTGTAGAGCCTTCATACGAAAAGCCAACTGCACATAGGCCACTTGCATGATGATTTTGAAAGGCTAAAAATGATTTTGGAATCTTGGAAAAAATCATGATAACTAAACAATGCAGCAAGGAAGACTGTCCAAAAAGAATTTTAAGAAAATATTAATTTTTCGATTTTATAAAAATATACTGTTGTGATATTGATGCCATGAATTACAGTTTGAAAATATATGATTGTCCGTGATATCAATAAATTCAAATTATGTGATTGTTTACGAAAACAAACTCCGTTCTATACGAGAATGAGAAATTGAAACGTAATTTTAATATAATACAAGATAGTGGGAGTCGGAGATATTTTTAAATTGATTTAATTCCGGAACGAGCCGGACGCGAAAGATTTCCATTTCAATAAACAACTACTTTCACGTAACATACATATTAAGCGAACGATTGAGATTTGATTTATAACTATAAGAGACAATCGAATATTCACTCGAGGGATATACTTTTGTTTGCTTATTTATAAGTAATACCTAAAGAGTTACTAAAATATCCGGAAAATACTTAAAGAGATATTGAAAAGTTTTTAAATCAATTCACTCTATCTAAAACGTATGTAACCATTCGAAGGATAATTACAAGATGTCAAATCCTGTCTTAAGTATTTAATTAAGATTTTTATCAATTCATTGAACCTTATTGAGAAGCATTTAGTACTTAAGGTTTTATCAATTCATTGAACCCTTCTTAAAAATATTATGAGACCGTAAATATTTAATATTCCGTACTTCTAAAAATCATTTAAAAATAGATATAGTTCCCAAGGATACTTTCTAAATTATTCAAAATTCTCGGAAGACATCAATCATCTGAAACCTATCAAAACCTTAGGGAACTTAGTCTGAAAGCATAAGGGTTTTGCTTCCTCGCTCAACGAAAAACAAGTGAACAATATATGTAAAACTCTACTACAGTTAAGGGTTTGAAAATGATTTTAAACTCAAAACTCCGACAACTCCCAAGGATCAATTGGATTAAAAGTGATGAATAAATTATCTTTTTTAAAGGTCAACTCAGAACGATCTATTCCTTCGATAAAGGATTTTATGTAAATGATATAATTATTTTGGGACTGGAATGTGGCCTACCCGGCACAGAGAGGTATCGGGTAGTGACCAAGCGCGGAGTGGCGCAGTATACAGTTATATGGTCTCTGTGACCATTGACTTTCGGACTTGCACGGAAATGGGCAACCATCGTGTAATGTCTTGATAAGCCCAAAGATGGCTAGGTTTATATTCCTTCTACTAGTAGAGAAAATTTCGTATTCGGCTGATCACCGGTACGTGGTTTATTCCAGTATAGTCCCTTTCCTCCACTTTTGATAAATTGTTGTGAAACCTACAGTAGAAGGCCGAAAAGGCTAAGTTTTAATAAGGATGTTGATGAATATATATCACATCCATTTGAGAATCTTGGTTCAAGCATCATATTGAGATTTTGAGATGAAATGAGTACGAGAATAAAACTGATTAAACTGATACATTTAAAGTTGAGTTTATCATAAAATTGACAAGCATATAAACTTTTAGAAACCTTGGCTGTACAATGCTTAATGGTTGTTTTTCCCTAAATTATCATATTTAAATAATGGATATCTATATCTTGCTGAGCGTTAGTGCTCACTCTTTCTTTTATAACTATCATATCACAACAGATTACCAGCATGGCCCGAACCAGGACGACTGCCCGCAAGCGGGTAGGGGACGCACGTGAGTACCGTAGACTGTTCGTCTGCCAGCCACCTCAGGTAGATGAGTAAGAATAGTTTCCTTTTGAGTACTTGATCCTAGACTATTTGTGACCCGAGCCAGTCTCATGTAGAGCTGTTCTCGGCATTCACCCTTTTGAGATAATTTCCTAATAACTTAAATACTTTAACGTTAATTTAGTAATGTTTTTGAGCATATAACCGGTGTGTGTGTGAGTTTGGTTAAAAGGTTGAGAAATGATGTGAAAAGAGAATTAATTATTTATTTGACAATATTAAGTGATCGTAACAACCCGAATTCCCGACCTTGAATTTGGGGGTGTTACAAGGCTCATTGCAGATTTGAACAGGGCCAATCATCATGAGGAGGTGCCACTGTTCTATTTCCCTGTAATGGAAGGACCTCTGGTAAGTGAGGTAAGTTCATCTATTCCTACCACTATTCTAACCTCACTAATTTCTTTGAGTTCGAGTGTGGCTATGGCAACTGTGTCAATGACCCAACAGTTGCCTACCCAAGCTACCAAACCTGCAAATATTTCAAAATCCAAATCAAAGAAAGCCCCCTCTGGTATCTCTCAAAAGATGCCAGTTGCAAAATTCACCAAAACCAAAGAGGGGAGTGTGCAGGTGGGTAAGACAGGTGAGGGAAGGGGTGAACATAAAAGAAACCCTAAGGATAAGGATGGAAAATTGAGTGGTTCCCAGCCCCACACTGCAGTTTCCCAACAAACTGTAGTGCTTAAAAAGGATAAAAGCCCATTTCTAGCTGCATCCTCCCAAAAGGATGTAGTTATTGAACATAGCTCTCAACCAAGAGCACAGGCCAAGAGGGTTAGGGACACAAGCTCACCCCAAACTTATGCCAGAAAGAAGAAATCTAAAACACTTGGGGATGCACAGGGTACACACACTGTGCAAACTGGTGCTAAAGACACAGTCACTGCACCTTCACAAATTCAGTTTGATGTGGCTCCAATAAATGTGGAGTCACAGCCAAAATCTCTAGTAATAGAAGCACCTTAAACACCAAACTCACCCACAAACTCACTGGATGTGGATATGATAAACACATCAATTCCTGATTCCCCTTCTTTAACTTTGTTGGGGAAGCCATAATCTAGTGCAAGTGAGCATCATCTTTTAGATGATTTGTTGGCTCACTTGCCTATTCTTTCAGGAACTGTTGAATCATCTATGCCCAAAATATCTTCAATCAGCACAGAGTCCACAACAGTTTCAATTCCTAGTTCATTCATTTCTACTCTCTCGATGGATATTGCTCATCTGTCGAGTAGTGATTGTATCCCGACGGATAAGCTTAACAGCAGTTATCCGTCGGATAGCAAAACCACTTACCCGATGGATCACTCATCCGTCGAGTATCTCTGCACAGCTTCAAACTTCATTTATTTCAAGTGCAGAAGAATTAGTGGTTGTACATTCACTATTAGGATTGAGAGAGTAGAGTGTTTTGAGTGAGAGTCTGGGTAGCTGTTAGGGCGAAATCACGCACTAATATTCACGCAAGTATACGCGTTCGCAAGTAATATAGAATACTTTCTAGTTCGTTCCCTCGGAGACTCGGACTAATTTATTGTCTAATTTAACTCACTCACCAATGTATGACTACTTCTCAATGTTAAGATAATAACACTTAAAATTGTTGATTAAATATTAACTATAATTAACTACTTAATTAACCACTTAACTAACACTTCAATTTATCAATAATAAAACATTCATGAGATCACAACTTCATTATTACTTCCTTCTATAGCCATAGTTATTACATTTAGCATGTGACAGTGATGATATTAATCGAATAACACAAAACTGATAAAAGCCAACTTTCATTGTACTAATATCATTCTACCAAACATCCACAATTAAGATAGAAGTTGAATAGTCATTAATTATGTTGAGTTCCTATATGTCTACAGAAATTGACAACACAACGATTTAAGCACAAGTTATCCCTTTTTGATTACATAGGGCAAATAAAACTGTTAGAGTTACCCACTAATCATGCACAACGTACATGAACCTATGCTAGCATGACAAGTTCTAAATCTCAAGATCCACCGTCGCTTCACAAGAGATTAACACCCTATCTTATATGTTCGCGACGCACATAAGACGAATACGCACAACCAATACTAGATATCATGCAATCATCACATACTAAAGTATTAAACAATTAACTAAAGAATTCCATAATAAATCCGTTGCAACCCCATGATCACGATTAGCCCATAATAGAACTTATCGCCATCATGGGTTCATATGAAATCATGATAAACAAACACAAGAAAATAATAACTAAACTGATTATATTAAAATAGAGTACGTCACAAGAGTAAATAAGTCAAAGCAAGAAAACTAGCATCCAACGTTACAACGAAACAAGAATCACAAGAATATATGCTTCCTCTTCGTTGCTGTGTGCTAAATCGGTCTTCTTCCTTATCTCCTTCGCTTCTTGCAAAACACAATCTAAAACATAATCTCCTCTTAATACTCTGTGAAAAAAACGTCTCAAATCTACCTATATAATAGCCCCATAAAACTCAGATTACATAGAAGTGGAAGCCAAACAGAAGTAGAAGTCTAAAATAATATATCTTTTTCCCCGACCCTGCGCGGCCGCTCAGCATTTCTGCGCGGGCGCGCAAGGCTGCTGCGCGGCCGCTCAGCATTGCTACGCGGGCGCGCAGGACCCTTCTGGAAAAATTCCATGTTTGCTCCGTTTCTTCGCCGTAATCTTCCCGTTCTTTTCCTTTCGCAAAGGTGAACACATGCCAAGGCTTATTCTTGAAGATTCCTCCTCCGAAATGCAACTAATACCCTGAAATGCATAAACACTAGAAAAATGCATCAAATACACAAAATACTTGATTTCAAGACACCAATTTAAGCCATTTTAAGACGTTCTAAGTGGTATAAAATGCCACTTATCACACCCCCAAACTTAAATCGATGCTTGTCCTCAAGCGTCACAGACTCAAAAACAAATAAAAATATGCATGAATGCAATCTATATGAAAATGCAACGATCCCCCTTACTACAATTAACCAACCAAATTGTCACGTCTCAACGAATGCAGTTAGACACTAAAGATCAGTAAACTCATGCAAACGGACATACCGCCAGAAACGTGGTGTGTGTAAATGCTTAACAGATATGCTTTGGAACTAGACCAATTACTATGACTAGACTATCCTCAAGGCAATCCTACGATTATACAAAGAATAAAAATTCTAGGCACAAAGTGATATACAACACTACAAGAACTCTGGAGCTTACTACGGAATCGTGCTTTTTATTTACAACTCAAATGCTTATTTGACCGTGCAATGAGTGAGGTCCACAAAAGACTTATACAATGGTATCCATGTAACGAGCGTTAGGTTAGCGGATCCCAGACTCTAAAAGCCTTAGGTCACTAGGCACAAAGTCCCCTAAGAACTTAATAACTCGAATACCAAAGAGCCCACTCTTGATCAATTATGCAAAATTTTTTTTTTTCTCTGAGCAAGTGCGTTTCGCTCCATCTTGCTCAACCCTAGACTACTCGCATAACATGCGAGCCGGCTACTAGCCATTTGACGCCTAGCCACAACTAGCAACAAATTCCATTTTTACTCCATTTTTTTTTCTTTTTCATGCCTTTACCACTAAGAACCTATTATCAAATTCTAAGCATAATAAATAGATTATCCTCGAAAATAATCAGATCATAATAACAATCTAGTCCTTAAGCATTCTCTAAGACTTAGTGACAATACAAGTGCTTCTAGCATGCATATCAACCTACAAAACTTAATATCACTTTAATGCTATCACTACACTCGCATCAATATCACAATTCAGTCGATAAATCATTGCAAAAGGGATCATGGTATATGCATGAGCTATATGATATGACAAACAAATAAAGCTATATATAAAAAAAACTATATGGCAAAAATTATGCAACTATATGAACTAACTATCATGAATATGCAACTATATGACACACACAAAATATTCCTTAACTACCACCCCCAAACTTAAAATCTTTACTGTCCCCAGTGAAGGTAGTAGAAAGGAACACAGGGTATACCTACTCGGAGTCATCATCATCACCCTCAGTGGGTGGAGTATCAGGCGGCGGGTATGCAGAGTCCTCACCAAAAACTGGCCACTGGATATCAGCTCCAAGGCCTCGAAAAGCAGTCCCTAACGCAAGAGTGAGCTCCTGAGCAAACCTGCTCTACGTCTCATACATGGCATCCATCCGCCGTGAAAGCCTCCTATACTGGGCATCACCCATCCCAGCACCCTCCTGAGCTCTCGAAGAACTAGCCTCACCACGCCCTGGCCTGGCCATAGTAGCACCTCGTGCTGGACGCCCTCCTGGAAGACGATAACCCAGCCCATGCTCCTCAGGCTCACCACCGGTCCACTCCTGCATCCCATTCAGAGTGCCAGAATCTATCGGAGCTGCTGGCAACTGCAACTGCTCATGAGCCGGCCAGTTCACTCCTACTGCTCGGCATAGCTTTGTAACCGTGGATGCATAAGGGATGTTCATATGCTTTGCTCCCCTCAAAAACTTCAGAATTCCTTGGTAGATAAACTCACCAAGGTCCACATAGTATTCCTCATTCAGAATTCCCCACAACAGCTGTGCTCTCTCAACTGTGACCTCGTGTGCATGTGAAGAAGGCAAAATATTAGCACATATAAATGCATTCCATGCACGGGCATACCTGTTCATGGCGATCGCCGGAAAGTGACGATACTCATTATTGGCTGGACTGCGGTTCCAAACTGTGCCCGGTCGACAGAGAGTCGCACAAATCAAATCCAAGTCAAAATCCTCAGCAGTCTTTTCATTCCAATTCTCCTCCTCGGGCTTCCTCTCTCGCTGTCCAATCACACGGCGAATCGCCGCAGGATGATAATCAACCGTCAGCCCACGAACTACAGAAAACCCATTCTTTTCAGCCTTTGCGTTCGCGTAGAACTCGCGAACAACACTCATCGGTACTGCTTCGGGTGACTCAAAAAAGCTATCCACCCCTTCTCTGCAATCATGGGCAACAACTCACCATCCCTCCCTGATGGTAAAAACCCCCTATCCTTCAGAATCGGCTTCCCCAACAGCCTAGTGTACTCCTCCTCCGCGGCTCTGTCAGTTAACCGAGGCCTTGCAGCAGTACCCCTTGATGAATCAGCAGTAGGAACTGTGCTGCTGCTGTCAATAGTGCGTGCTCTCTTGGGTGCCATTGATTTGTGAATAAAAGTGTGTAAGAACTGATTTTTGATATTTATGAGAGGGTTTAAGTGTAGGAAGTTGTGGGAGATATGTAGGATAGGTGTATGTATATATAGGGTGTGGAGTAGGTTAAATTAGATTAGGAGTGGGGTTGAGGGATAAAATCATGGGGTAATGGGAAAAGAATTCGTGGGTTTATGGGCTGTGATGGGTTTTTGTGTTTTTGTTTGTTGTTTTTTTTTTCTGAACTGTAAAAAAAAATTCTGGAAATCGACCCCTGCGCGGCCCCTCAGCATTTCTGCGCGGGCGCGCAGAAAGCTGCGCGGCCGCTCAGCATAGCTGCGCGGGCGCGCAGAGGGTCTCATGAAATTTTTTTTTTCAGCCCCTGTTTTCTGAGTTTTTTGTGTTTTTGGATAGGTTATTAACTTCTAAGGGTTCCTGTAACAATAATTCATGGGTTGCCTCCCACGCAGCGCTTCTTTTTCGTCATTAGCTTGACGTTCCGTATCTTTCTCAAATAGTCAACAAAATGGCACTAACCACCTCTCGGTTTGCCATGTCCCCATAGTAGTGCTTCAACCGCTGACCGTTAACCTTGAATGCTTGGTCCGAATCATTCTCAAAAATTTCCACCGCTCCATGTGGAAACACAGTTTTGACAATAAAAGGTCCAGACCACCTTGATTTCAACTTCCCAGGGAAAAGTCGGAGCCGAGAGTTGAATAACAGAACTTGTTGCCCTGGCACAAATAACTTAGGATGTAGCTTCCTATCGTGCCACCTTTTCACCTTTTCCTTATACATTTTGTTATTCTCGTACGCTTGAAGTCGAAATTCATCAAGTTCATTAAGCTGAAGCATTCTTTTCTTACCAGCTGCATCTAAATCTAGGTTCAATTTCTTCAATGCCCAGTAGGCCTTATGCTCAAGCTCCGCCGGTAGATGACATCCCTTACCGTACACCAACTGAAACGGTGACATCCGAAGTGGAGTTTTGTATGCTGTTCTGTAAGCCCAAACAGCTTCATCGAGCTTTAAAGACCAATCCTTCCTTGACGGACAAACAACCTTCTCTAGAATGCGCTTTATCTCTCTGTTAGACACTTCCGCTTGACCATTTGTTTGCGGATGATAGGCAGTAGCTACTCGATGATTCACATTATAACGCTGCATCATAGAAGTGAACTTACGGTTGCAAAAATGCGATCCTTCATCACTTATGATTACCCGAGGTGTTCCAAACCTTGTGAAAATTTGCTTATGAAGAAAATTTAGCACTGCCTTTGCATCATTTGTCGGTAAAGCTTTAACTTCGACCCATTTTGAGATATAATCGACTGTCAGCAAGATGTACTGATTATTGCAAGACGAGATAAAAGGCCCCATGAAATCGATTCCCCATACATCAAAGACCTCGACTTCAAGCATCACATTTAATGGCATCTCATCCTTCCTTGACAAATTTCCCACTCTTTGGCAACGATCACACCTTAAAACAAACTGATGAGCATTCTTGAATAAGGTAGGCCAGAAAAAACCTGCTTGCAGAATACGAGCTGCCGTCTTCTCACCTCCATAGTGTCCACCATAAACCGTGGAATGGCAGTCTCGTAATATCCCCTCTGTCTCACAGAACGGGATACATCTCCTGATGATCTGGTCAGCTCCCTGTCTAAACAAATATGGTTCATCCCACATATACCACTTCACCTCATGCAGAAACTTCTTCTTTTGCGCAGATGTCAAATTAGGAGGCATTATATTGCTGACAAGATAGTTTACAATATCTGCAAACCATGGTTCTTCCTCCTGAATTGCAAACAACTGCTCATCCGGAAAAGATTCATTGATTAACGTCCTATCTTGTGAAGTAGAATCGGGATTCTCCAACCTAGAGAGATGGTCAGCTACTTGATTCTCAGTACCTTTTCTATCTTTGATCTCTAACTCAAATTCTTGAAGTAAAAGCACCCAACGAATGAGTGTCGGCTTCGAATCCTTCTTAGAAACCAGATAGCGAATAGCTACATGATCAGTGAATACTGTCACTTTCGTACCAAGCAGATAAGATCGAAATTTCTCAAAGCCAAAGACTATAGCCAAAAGCTCCTTCTCAGTAGTGGTGTAGTTCAATTGGGCCCCATTTAAAGTCTTACTCGCATAGTAGACCACATGGAAGAGATTTTTCTTGCGCTGTCCCAGAACTGCACCTACCGCATAATCACTCGCATCACACATCATCTCAAACAGTTCTGTCCAATCTGGTGCTGTAATAACTGGTGCCGTGATCAAACTCTCCTTGAGAGTCTCGAATCCTGCCAAACATTCATCATCAAATTTGAAAGGCACATCTTTCTCAAGTAAATTGCACAACGGCTTAGATATCTTTGAAAAGTCCTTGATGAATCGCCGATAAAAACCCACATGACCGAGAAAACTACGGATTCCTTTCACTGAATTAGGTGGGGGAAGATTTTCAATGACTCCCACCTTGGCCTTGTCCACCTCCAGACCTTTGCTAGAGACCTTATGCCCAAGGATAATGCCTTCACGCACCATAAAATGACATTTCTCCCAATTAAGCACCAAATTAGTTTCCACGCATCTTTTGAGTACGGCGCGCAGATTATTTAAACATTCATCATATGAGTGTCCAAAGACGGAGAAGTCATCCATGAACACTTCGACGTTATTTCCAATCATGTCAGAGAATATAGCCATCATACATCTCTGAAAGGTGGCCGGGGCGCCACATAACCCAAACGAAACTCTACGAAAAGCAAATGTGCCAAATGGACAAGTGAAGGTAGTCTTTTCCTGATCCTCTGATGCAATACAAATCTGATTATACCCGGAATAACCATCCAG
This sequence comes from Apium graveolens, assembly GCF_009905375.1. Lineage (NCBI taxonomy): Eukaryota > Viridiplantae > Streptophyta > Magnoliopsida > Apiales > Apiaceae > Apium > Apium graveolens. The sequence goes on from NC_133656.1 coordinate 86,191,489, forward strand.
AAGACAAAAATACTCATGTCCCACCAATCTGTCAAGCATTTGATCAATAAATGGAAGAGGAAAGTGATCCTTTCTTGTGGCTTTGTTCAATTTCCTATAATCCATGCATACTCTCCATCCTGTAACTGTTCGAGTAGGGATGAGCTCATTATTTTCATTTGCGACCACAGTGATACCTCCTTTCTTAGGAACACATTGTACAGGGCTCACCCACGAGCTGTCAGAAATAGGATAAATGATGCCTGCATCTAGCCATTTTAGAATTTCTTTCTTCACCACCTCCTTCATGATGGGATTCAGTCTTCGTTGCTGTTCCACAGTTGGCTTACTTCCTTCCTCTAGCAGAATTTTATGCATACAATATGAAGGACTTATCCCCTTGATGTCTGCTATGGTCCATCCTATAGCCGATTTGAATTCTCTCAAAATCCTTAAGAGCTTGTCTTCCTCACTACCTGAAAGGTCAGCTGAAATAATAACAGGTAACGTAGATGAATCACCTAAAAAAGCATACCTCAAGTGTCCAGGTAATGGTTTGAGCTCTAAGGTAGGCGCTTCCTCTATTGATGGTTTGAGCTTCCCTTCAGCGTTCTTGAGGTCAGAAGTACCAAGAGATTCAAATGTTATATCCAGCTTTCGCTTCCAGGGAGAAGCGTTCAGATATTGTAATTGCTCGTTGCTATCTTCATCATCACTGTCAAATTCCCCCACTAAGGCCTTTTCCAATGCATCAGACATTAGCATGTGCTCGAGTTCCGAAGTAACTGCGGAATCAATCACATCCACTTTTAAGCACTCCTCATCTTCTGTAGGGAATTTCATTGCCTTGAATACGTTGAAGGTCACATCCTGGTCTTGAACCCGCATAGTAAGTTCCCCTTTTTGCACATCTATCAAGGTACGGCCAGTAGCCAAGAAAGGCCTCCCCAAGATTATGGGAATCTTCTTATCTTCCTCAAAATCCAGAATAACAAAATCTGCAGGAAAGAAGAGCGTATCCACCTTGACGAGCACATCCTCAACTATGCCCCTTGGGTAAGTAATGGAACGGTCAGCCAATTGTAGCGACATGTATGTGGGTTTTGGATCAGGCAGATCCAGCTTTTTAAAGATCGACAAGGGCATCAGATTAATGCTTGCTCCCAAATCACAAAGGCACTTGTCAAAAGTTAGATTGCCAATGGTGCAAGGAATGGTGAAGCTTCCTGGATCTTTCAGTTTTGGTGGTAACTTTTGCTGCAGAACAGCGCTGCATTCTTCCGTGAGAGCAACGGTTTCGAGGTCATCCAGTTTCACCTTCCTTGAAAGAATAGTCTTCATAAACTTCGCATAACTAGGCATTTGTTCCAGAGCCTCAGCGAAAGGTATATTGATGTGAAGTTTCTTGAACACCTCCAGAAACTTCCCGAACTGTCTATCCAGCTTTTGTTGCTGCAATCTCTTAGGAAAAGGTGGTGGAGGATAGAGCTGTTTCTCCCCTGTATTAGCCTCAGGCAGAGTGTGTTCAACAGTAGTCTTCTTTGGTTCCGCCACTTTCTCCTTTTGCTTAGATTCTTCATCTCTAACTTCAGCTTCGACTTCTTTTGCCTTTTCAGCATCAGCTACTTTTCCAGACCTTAAGGTAATAGCCTTGACTTGCTCTTTAGCTTCCTTCCTGCCTGGTACTTCCGTGTCACTGGGAAGAGTGCCAGGTTGACGATTGAGCATTGCATTGGCTAATTGACCGATTTGATTTTCCAAGGTCTTGATAGAAACCGCCTGACTCTTGCACAACAGCTTAAGTTCCTCAAAATCAGCACTAGTAGGTGTAGCTGCACTTCCCTGTTGAGGATATGATTGTCTTATAGCATACTGCTGTGGTTGCTGGAATCCAGGTGGGTTAAACTGTTTACTCACTCCTTGCTGATATGGTGGCTGAATAGCATTCTGATTATTTCCCCAGCTGAAATTTGGATGATTTCTGTTGTTAGGATGATAGGTCGCTGGCACAGGCTGCTGTTGTTGCTGATAATTATTCACATACTGAACAGATTCGTTGACAAGAGAACACTGATCCGTAGCATGAGAACCTGTACAAAGCTCACAAACCATAGCTATTTGATTAACTCCATACGTAGCCAAAGAATCAACCTTCATTGATAGCGCTTGGAGCTGGGCTGCAATAACGGTGGCTGCATCAACTTCCAGAATACCTGCTACCTTGCCTGATGTCATCCTCTGAGTTGGGTTCTGATGCTCATTTGCAGCCATCGTCTCGATAAGATTGTACGCCTCAGTATAGCTTTTAGCCCATAAGGCGCCTCCAGCTGCTGCATCGAGCATGGGCCGAGATTGGGCCCCCAAACCATTATAAAAACCAGTGATTACCATCCAATCCGGCATTCCATGATGTGGACATTTTCTCAACATTTCCTTGTAGCGTTCCCAAGCCTCGCACATAGATTCTGTAGGTTGCTGCGCAAACTGAGTAAGAGCACTCCTCATAGCAGCAGTCTTCGCCATTGGATAAAACTTCACCAGAAACTTTTGCGCAAGATCTTGCCACGTAGTGATGGACCTAGCTGGTTCAGAATGTAACCAGTCTTTAGCCTTATCCCTCAGTGAGAATGGGAAGAGCCTCAACTTGATAGCCTCATCAGTCACACCATTATACTTAAAAGTGCTGCAGATCTCGAAAAAATTCCTTATGTGCATGTTGGGGTCTTCAGTTGCCGCTCCTCCAAAAGAAACAGAATTCTGCACCATCTGAATAGTGCCCGGCTTGATTTCAAAGGTGTTAGCTTGAATAGCCGGATGAAGGATGCTTGACTGAATGTCATCAATTTTAGGCCGAAAAAAATCCATAAGAGCTGGATCAGCTTGAACAATACGATCTCCCATGTTTACTGGTTCTTTCTGCTCAGTTCCTGAATCCGAATCCTCAAAATCTAACTTCTCCGGTGTATCAAGAACTTCGTCTTTCTCCTCAGCTGTATCTAAGGTCCTCTTGCGACCACGAGAACGAGTTTGCATAAACGTTTGCTAAAGTACCTGAAACACAACCGAAAAGAGTAATTAACTACTACGTCCTAATCACTGAGTCCTAATGACCAATGATGGTAAGTACATAAACTAAACAAATACGCCGAGTCCCCGGCAGTGGCGCCAAAAACTTGTTAGGGTGAAATCACGCACTAATATTCACGCAAGTATACGCGTTCGCAAGTAATATAGAATACTTTCTAGTTCGTTCCCTCAGAGACTCAGACTAATTTATTGTCTAATTTAACTCACTCACCAATGTATGACTACTTCTCAATGTTAAGATAATAATACTTAAAATTGTTGATTAAATATTAACTATAATTAACTACTTAATTAACCACTTAACTAACACTTCAATTTATCAATAATAAAACACTTATGAGATCACAACTTCATTATTACTTCCTTCTATAGCCATAGTTATTACCTTTAGCATGTGACAGTGATGATATTAATCGAATAACACAAAACTGATAAAAGCCAACTTTCATTGTACTAATACCATTCTACCAAACATCCACAATTAAGATAGAAGTTGAATAGTCATCAATTATGTTGAGTTCCTATATGTCTACAGAAATTGACAACACAACGATTTAAGCACAAGTTATCCCTTTTTGATTACATAGGGCAAATAAAACTGTTAGAGTTACCCACTAATCATGCACAACGTACATGAACCTATGCTAGCATGGCAAGTTCTAAATCTCAAGATCCACCGTCGCTTCACAAGAGATTAACACCCTATCTTATATGTTCGCGACGCACATAAGACGAATACGCACAACCAATACTAGATATCATGCAATCATCACATACTAAAGTATTAAACAATTAACTAAAGAATTCCATAATAAATCCGTTGCAACCCCATGATCACGATTAGCCCATAATAGAACTTATCGCCATCATGGGTTCATATGAAATCATGATAAACAAACACAAGAAGATAATAACTAAACTGATTATATTAAAACAGAGTACGTCACAAGAGTAAATAAGTCAAAGCAAGAAAACTAACATCCAACTTTACAATGAAACAAGAATCACAAGAATATATGCTTCCTCTTCGTTGCTGTGTGCTAAATCGGTCTTCTTCCTTATCTCCTTCGCTTCTTGCAAAACACAATCTAAAACATAATCTCCTCTTAATACTCTGTGAAAAAAATGTCTCAAATCTACATATATAATAGGCCCATAAAACTCAGATTACATAGAAGTGGAAGCCAAAAAGAAGTAGAAGTCTAAAATAATATATCTTTTTCCCCGACCCTGCGCGGCCGCTCAGCATTTCTGCGCGGGCGCGCAAGGCTGCTGCGCGGCCGCTCAGCATTGCTGCGCGGGCGCGCAGGACCCTTCTGGAAAAATTCCATGTTTGCTCCGTTTCTTCGCCGTAATCTTCCCGTTCTTTTCCTCTCGCAAAGGTGAACACATGCCAAGGCTTATTCTTGATGATTCCTCCTCCGAAATGCAACTAATACCCTGAAATGCATAAACACTAGAAAAACGCATCAAATACACAAAATACTTGATTTCAAGACACCAATTTAAGCCATTTTAAGACGTTCTAAGTGGTATAAAATGCCACTTATCAGTTGCTCCCAGGAAAAAGGAGAGGAAATGAGTGAAATTATGCAATCCATTTCTTCAGGATTGGCAAAAGAAAGTGAGAGGAGTCCCACCTTAGAAGGTGAAGGTGAGGGTGTGAGGGTGGGGAGCCAGGGTGAGACCCTGATGCAACAAAAGAGAGAAAACGAGAGAAATGCAGGTTCTGGAGCTATAAGGATGGATGTCATTGCTAGTGAGTTAATGAATGTCCAGGATGCAGACATGGAGGGACTATCTCAGCAACCTAAAGTTGTTATAGATTCCACCTCCCTTGACGCTGAGGCATTTAGTCACCCTGTTCCAGCTTATCAACTTCTAGCTGAACAGGGCAATGACAATACAGAAAGGATGCTCAATCTGGTACATACCACACAGTCTATGATAAGAGCTAAGGATGCCATCACAACTTTTCCCTCTACAGCTGGTGATGTGGATTATGAGACTATGGCTCAGCTGATTTCTTTGGTGATGAAAGTGGGGATAGTGAAGATGAAGCAATGGACATAGGGGGAGAAGTAGGTTCCAGTTCAAGATCAGGTATGCCATCATGGACATTTTCAAAGCACTGTGATGAGCACTACTTCAAGATAACCTTGATCCAACTAATCAATCAGACAAATACTGCTCTTCAAACCACTTCAAATGCCAGCACCAAGAAGCTCCTTCAGGCACATTTAGCATCCCTACAACTTCAACAAATTCAAGGCTTCCAACGTGTTAGGTATGTAAACACCATCAAGGGTGATATTGAGCAGATGAAGAAGGCCATGTCAGATAAGATGGATTCTAAGCTTCCAGAAGCTACAATGCTTGACATCAAGAGGCAGTTAAGGAAAAATTTTGATCTTGCAACCAAGATAGATGCATTGGATACAAGAATGTCAGCCATGGAAGCATCTTTAACAGCCATTCATCTTCATCAAGCCCAACAGACAGATTTACTTCAAAAACTGGTGGTTGCTCAAACCCCCTCCTATGCTCAACATGATGATAAGAAAATAGGGGAGAAAGGACCAAGTGAGGGGGAGAAGCTTCAAATTCAAATCAGTAAAGTGATTGTGCCTTCAATTACTATCTCAAAGCTGCCAGTTACAGACAGTATAGATCTGATAAATGCAGCAGCAACCAACATTGGAGCAGCTGAAATGAAGCAGTTAAAGCCAATCAACTGGGAGAAGATTGATGAGGATATACAAAAGAAGTTTGGACTAGTCAAGGAGCCAGTAAAGTCAACCATCCATCACTCTCAAGTCAAGCAAATTTCTGTGAATGAGATGAGCATGAACTATCTGGAAAGGGGATAGTCATCCTGCATCAAATCTCCAAAGTCTGAACTAATTCTGAAACCAAGGGTAAATTATTCAAAATTATCATTGAAAAAACCTTTAGATACTGTGTATGAGACACCTAAGCCTGATGAAAAGAAGCTTTTGTCAAGGTCAATTGCTTTTTACAAAGATCCAGCTGATTCAACTTCCAAAAAGAGAATTGCTAAAATTTTTAGGAATGGGAAAGAAATTTGTGTGGTGGCTGGACATCCTTAATTTGCTCAAGCAAAGAGAGAAGAAAAGGCTAGATTGAAGCAGGAAAAGAAGCAAGCTGCTCTAGATGCTAAAAAGGCTAAACAAAAGAAAGAGCAAATTGCTATCTTGGCCAAGCTACATGCTGTAAATTCATCACAACAAATTCCTGCTCAGCCATCTGTAATCATTGAATCTCAAGATCCAAAGAAGCAAGTTGAACAACAGAAGAAGTCTCCAAGAATCAAGGAATCGGCTAAAAGAACCAAAAGGAAACTGGACATTGTGGATAAGGAATTGGAGAATCAGTTTCCCAAGGAATCCATTTGAACTACAACTCAAGCATCAAAACCCTCTGTGGTATTTGAAGATATCAAGATAGTGGATCCTTACACGAACATTCATGGTGAACCTATTGTGCCTAAGGATGAGCCAATAGAATGGGAAAACATACCAATTCCTGATTTCAATTTACCAATCCTTAGCAAGCCAAAAAGAACAAAGTCAAGAGCAGTCAAGAAAGTGAAGTTGTCACCTCTCAAATCAAAATCTCTAGTAAAAGCTCAATCTAAAGTCAACAAAGGAGATTATATGTACTTGTGTGACATCAAGGAGTTTTCTGATCTAAACCTCTATCTAGATGAACTAGATGAAGTGAAAGGAATTGATGCATACAGAAACCTACCTGAAAGGTTAGTGTTCAAGTACAAGGGAGGAAAGGAGATTCAGTGGCCACTTCACACGATCCTTCAAGAAAGCCAAGCTGTACTGATTAAGGTTTATTCATCCTTCAAGAAGAACTTTGGGTTCAATGTTACTGCAAGAAGAATGGTACTAAAGAAGATTGAAGAACTAAGGAGTGTTAGAGCTAAAGATGCACTCCCAAAGACTCTAATTATCCCTTACACAGGAAGAAGAGTGCATCTAAGGCCCTACTGGCTGATGGAGTTCATGGATGACAAAGGAGTGGGGAGATTTTTCAGATTAGAAGACCAATTGAGCATCTCTAGCAATGAGACTCTCTTGGAAATGCAAGAAAAGCTAAATCTCTCAGAATCTGATGAACTGGAATTCTACAGGCAGCTCCAAAATCAGATTGAAGAAAACAACAGAAAGCTTGGAAAGAGATCCAGACCTTCAAGAAACTAGATAAATCTGCTCAGGCTAGAGGAGCATCTTGAAATGACTGTGAGCAAAACTTTGTACATTTTGTTAATTGAAGCACTTTTTAGTATTATCTACTTTCTTTTAAAGTTGTATTTTTAAGGTGTTTTGTTATCATCAAGTATCTCTTAATTTATGGCTACAATTCCAGTAGACATAAATTGGGGGAGATTGTTGTGTATATGTTGTGTACTTAATGATTTCATGAATAAAACACCTTGGTAGATTTTACTTAGTGAAAATGTAGCACTCGATGGATAAGGATTATAGTCCCGATGGATAACTCATTTTAGTCCCGACGGATGATGACTTATTATCCATCGAGTGAGTAGTTTATGTAATAATAAGTCTGTAGCACATTTCTGCATACACGTTGTTTAGAATCTGTAGTAGTCCTTAAATCATGTTGACTGTAACTAGATATGCAGAATAGGTTGATTAATTGTACATAGATGATGTCTTGTAATTCTGCATAAATGAAATGGAGTCAAGTGCCTGATTGCTACCCGACGGATAAACAACAAGAATTCGACGGATGATCAACAACCCGACGGATGATCAATAACTCGACGGATGATCATAAACTCGACGGATAAAGAATTCAAATATCTGTTCACAGTGAAAACACAGTCACATGCGTCGAGTGTATGCAAATGGAATGTGGTAGCCTATTCAAGTGGGTTTTCGAGAACAAAGAAGCATTGCCATTTTCATGCTATTATGAAGATATTCAAATATGCTGGAATAGAGTAATGAAGTAGCATTGTATTAGACTTGATAGTTTTTGTTTTATTATCCTATCTTATTACTTTGTAATCTTGGTGATATATAAACCAAGAAGCAGCAATAGAATAGTAACTAAGAAACTAAGCAACCAAGAGAGAAACATTTGTAAGCTGTATTCTTAGCATTTCTCTCATTCTTAGTTGTTATCATTCTGTAAGCAGCTGTGAGCTTTTTGCACACAGAGTTCTCTCGATATATATTATATATCTCTGGTGGAATCATTCAAATCCACCAGAAAGTTTTTAAAGACTCTTGTTTTTAATTACTTGTGTTTTGATTCATTTGAAGTAACTATTCCGCATTCTGTTAATCAATTCACACTTATATATATATTTGAGTTAGAACATTTTTATTCAAGAAAAAGTTTTAAGAATTACATTCAACCCCCCTTCTGTAATTCTTGTTATATTGTTAAGGGGCTAACACCGGAGGATCAGGAATTTTCTGGTCCTTATACTGAGAGACTCCGAATCTTCGGATGATGATGTGGCCCCAAGAAGGAGGCGTGCTGGTAAAGAGCCGATGACTGATGGTAACCAACGTCCTAGGAGCACTCGAGGGACGAATTCCCAAAAAGTGCAGGAGAGAATCAGGGCTCACAAGACTGAGATTCAAAGGCTGAAGCATGACTTGGAGGCGCACCAGGCCCCCAGACCCCCAGACCCCCACTACCTCCAAGAGGGAGAAATCCTCCTCCAATCATAGACCTGGATGATCCGCTACAGAGAATGAGTGTTGTCCTAAGAGTTGATCCAAGAAATCTTCTTTCCCTTGGAGATCCTGATGATCCTACTCCACCATTCACTGAAGAAATAATGAGCGCCCATATCTCAAGGAAGTTCAAGATGCCCACCATTAAAGTTTATGATGGCACAGGAGATCCCGCTAATCATGTCAGGACATTTTCTAATGCACTATTGCTGTAGCCCGTGAACGACACTATTAAGTGTCGGGCCTTTCCTTAAACCCTGTCGGGAATGGCTCAAAGATGGCATAGTCGTTTGTCCCCGAATTCTATTGGGTCCTTCAGAGAACTAAGTCAGGCTTTTATTAAGCAATTTATCAGCGGGAGAGTGCATGAGAAAAGTTCAGCATCCCTCATGAGCATTGTGCAGGGGGCGAAGGAATCCTTGAGAGACTATTTGAATCATTTTGACAAAGGAAGCTTTAAAAGTCCCAGACCTTGATGACAAGGTAGCTATGATAGCACTGCAACAGGGAACTAGGGACGAGTTCTTCAAGATGTCCTTGGCCAAGCGCCCCCTGAAAGCATATTACAGCTCCAAGATAGGGCCGGGAAATACATCAAAGTGGAGGAGAGCATGAGGAAGACAGTAGTGAATAACGAGCCCGCTGGTGGCAAGAAGCGAAAGACTGATCTGGAGTATATTGCTAAGGACAAGTATCCTAGAACTGAGCAAAACAATGATTCAACCCCGAAGAAGGGAGGACCTGGGCAAAAGTTCACTGAATATGCTAAGTTGAATGCTCATAGAAGCCAGATCTTTATGGAAATTTAAAAAGATAGAGACATTCGTTGGCCTAAACCCCTGAAGGTTGATCCTACCAAGCTAGATAAGAGTAAATATTACAGATTTCACAAGGATGCTGGTCATGACACCGATGAATGTAGACAATTGAAAGATGAAATGGAATTCTTTATTCGAAAAGGAAGATTAAGCAAGTACGCTGGAGATGGAGGAGATAGGAACAACAATGGGAGAAAGAATTTTGATGATCGTAGGAGGGACCAAGACGATCAGGGGCGAAATCCCCAGCCCAGGGGACCGGTGATAAATGCAATCTTTGGAGGACCGCGACCCCGAGGGCCTGTAATAAATACAATCTTTGGAGGACCAACTGCTGCTGGATTATCCAAGAACTCAAGGAAAGCATATATTGGAGAAGTTATGCATATTATTGGGGAAGCCCCGAAGAAGGCTAGGACAGGATTGACAATGGCATTTGATGATTCTGACTTGGAGGATGTGAAATTTCCTTATGACGACCCGCTGGTCATAACACCAATAATAGGGAACAACCCGGTGAAGCGGGTCCTCGTAGTTAATGGTGCTTCGGTGGATATCTTGCTCTATGATACCTTTTTAAGGATGGGCTACAACGATTCTCAATTAACCCCAAAATATTTGGATTTGCAGGAGTGGAGTGCTCCGTGGAAGGGATAATTTAGTTTCCAACAACCATAGGTCAGGAACCAAGGCAAGAAACACAAATGTTAGACTTTGTGGTGGTGAAGGCTAGTTCAACTTACAACGTGATTATGGGAAGAACAGGGATACATGCCTTCAAGGCGGTCCCTTCCTCCTACCATTCAGTGATGAAGTTTCCCACCCGGAATGGGATTGGAGATGAGAGAGGAGATCAAAAGATGGCAAAGAGTTGTTATGTGGCCTCTCTTAGGGCAGATGGAGTTGGGGGGGCAGGTTCTGCCGATTGAAGATATAGATATTCGTGAGAATGATGAGAAAAGAGGGAAGCCAGCAGAAGACTTGGTCTCAATTCCTTTGGCTCCCGAGGATATTGAGAAAGTGACTTTCATTGGAGCAACACTAGAGGAGCCCCTTAGAGGGAAGTTGGTGAAATTTTTACAAGAAAATAGTGATGTGTTTGCATGGTCGGCTGCTGATATGCTAGGCATAGACCCAGAACTGATCACTCACAAGCTGAATGTGGATCCAAATCGAAAGACTGTGAAGCAAAAGAAAAGAAGCTTTGCCCCAGAGAGGCAAGAAGCTATGAAACAAGAAGTAGAGAAGCTCTTGGAGGCTGGTTTCATTGAAGAGATACAGTTTCTGGAATGGTTAGCGAACCCTGTGATGGTAAAGAAGGCTAATGGAAAATGGAGGATGTGTGTTGATTTCACCGATCTGAATGACGCATGCCCTAAGGACTATTTCCCATTGCCAAGGATAGATACCTTGATAGATGCTACTACTGGTCATGAGATGCTGAGCTTCATGGATGGATTCAGTGGATACAATCAGATCAAGATGTACAAGGATGACATCCAAAAGGTATCATTCATTACTGACTTTGGTGTTTTCTATTATCTTGTTATGGCGTTTGGTCTCAAGAATGCAGGAGCCACCTATCAAAGGTTGGTAAATAAGATTTTCAAGGATCTTATTGGTAAGACCATGGAAGTTTATGTCGATGATATGTTAGTCAAGAGTCTAGTGAAGACTGACAATATATCCCATTTGAGGGAAGCTTTTGAGGTCCTGAGATACCATAAAATGATGCTAAATCCTGCAAAGTGTGCTTTCGGAGTGGGATTTGGAAAGTTTTGGGGGCTGATGGTCTCCAAAAGAGGAATCGAGGCCAATCCCGATAAAATTAAGGCAATCTTAGACATGGAGCCACCAAAGACTATCAAATATGTTCAAAAGCTCACTGGAAGGGTTGCTGCGTTAGGGCGGTTCATCTCCAAATCTGGGGACAAGTGCTTGTCATTCTTCAAGTCCTTGAAGAAGGTTCAGGATTTCGTATGGACTGAGGAAAGCCAGAAGGCATTCGAAGAATTAAAGAAATATATGGCCCGGGCCCCATTGTTGGCCAAACCAGCTTTAAATGAAACTATATACTTGTACTTGGCCGTTTCAGAAAATGCCTTGAGCGCTGTACTGGTTTAGGAGGAACTTAAAATCCAGAAACCCATATACTATGTAAGCAAAATTCTGCATGGGGCTGAATTGAATTATTCAACTATTGAGAAGTTTGGTCTAGCCTTGATAATGGCTTCAGAGAAGCTGCGTCCTTACTTTCAGGCCCATAAGATTGAAGTGCTAACAAATCATCCCTTGAGGAATATTATCCATAGTCCTAAAGCTAGTGGAAGGTTAATTAAGTGGGCAATAGAGTTGGGAGAATTTGACATCAAGTACAAGCCACGAACGGCAATAAAAGCCCATATATTGGCTGACTTCATGGTGGAATGTACCATACCCAATCAAAAGTCAGGGGGCAGGAAAATACTGTACCTCAAGGCACCGAAAGTGATACAAGAGACAAATAAAAGGACGTTAAGGAGAAGGAATATTGGGTTATCTATTTTGATGGGGCATTAAAAACAAATTCAAGCAGAACAGAACTAGTTTTACAAAGCCCCGATGGGTTCTTGATTGAATATGCTATGAAGCTAGACTTCCCAACTACAAACAATGAAGCAGAATATGAAGCTCTGATAGCTGGCCTCGGCCTAGCAGGAACACTGAGAGTTAAGAATTTAAAAGTCTGTGGAGACTTGAAGTTGGTCATATCCCAAGTCAAGGGAGAGTTTGACGCAAGGGATAACACAATGGCTAAGTACGTTCGCCTAGTAAGGGATGTGATGACTCAGTTCGATGAATGCCATGTTGAGCACATCCCAAGAAAGGAAAATGCTAAAGCAGATGTATTGTCCAAGTTTGCTTCATCAGAGATAGAGGAAAGTTCCGGAAGTGTATACTTCCGCATTTTGAAGACACAGAGCATTGATATTAAGCTTGTAGCTCCTATAGGACTGGGGACGTTATGGATATATCCCATTAAGGCCCATATTCAAACTGGTTGGCTACCAAACGATATAACTGAAGCATGAAAGTTGGTTGTTCGAGCACTGAGATACTCCTTGATCGATGGGATTTTGTACAAAAGGTCTTATGTGGTCCCTTAATTAAGATGTCTCAGGCCCGATGAGGCACACTTAGCTCTTGAAGAAGTACACGAAGGTATCTGTGGGCAACACCTGGGGGGTAGAGCACTGGCTCATAAGATAACCCGTGTAGGCTTCTATTGGTCAGAGATGATGGCCGATGCCAAAGAGTATGTAAAGAAATGTGAACGCTGTCAAAAACATGCACATGTTGTTCGACAACCCCCCGAGATGTTAACCTCCATCAACTCTCCCATCCCCTTTGCCATGTGGGGAATGGATATACTTGGACCCTTCCCCATGGCCACGGCACAAAGGGAGTTCCTGATTGTAGCCATTGATTATTTTACTAAGTGGATTGAAGCCAATCCTTTGGCCAAGATCACAACTAAACAGGTTGCACAATTCCTGTGGAAAAATATCATGTGCCGATATGGAATTCCCCGCATCCTAGTTACTGATAATGGAATACAGTTCAATATTGAGGAATTCAAGAAGTATTGTGAAAAGAATGAAATTGAGTTGCAGTTTACCTCTGTAGCTCACCCGCAAGCCAATGGGAAAGCAGAAGTGGTAAATCGAATAATCCTGGATGGACTAAAGAAAAGGATCGAGAAATTAAGGAATAATTGGGTGGATGAAATACTCCCAATACTATGGGCCTATAGAACTACTTGTAGAGTCACAACTGAAGCTACTCCCTTCATGTTAGCATATGGGGCAGAGGTGGTTGTTCCCGTGGAGATATCACATTCGTCTCCCAGGATCCAAGCTTTTAATGCTGAGGAAAATGAGGAGGGGCAGAGACTAGCACTAGATCTAATTGATGAAGTATGAGATGAGCCACATACGAAGATAGTGGAATATCAGAAAAAAGGCTTCATTCTACTACAACCTGAGGGTTAAAGAAAGGTTCTTCAAGCAAGGTGACTTGGTTCTGAGGAAGGCAGAAGATTCAGGTGTTGGGCAGAAAGAAAAACTTGCCCCAAATTGAGAAGGGCCATACAAGGTCAAAAGTGTTCAAGGAAGAGGAACCTACAAGCTGGAGACTATGGATGGTTTTGAAGTCCTGAGAACTTGACATGCACAAAACCTAAAGATTTACTATGTGTAAGATGGTTGATCATGAATCTCACTTGTCAAAATAATAACTAGGTAGAAAAGCACCAGGAAGCTTTGCTCGCTTAGGATTTTTTTAGATTCGATAGAAGATATGTTTTAATTTTATCAGGGTTGAATCCATCTCGTGTAAGGTGTCAAAAATACCAAGTTATAATGAAAGATGTTCAGTTTGATCTGGCTTGTTGAATTGTTATATTATGGAGGGCAAAACCAAGTTATAAACTTGAGTTTGAAAACTCAAAAGGTTGAACTATAATGATACTTAAAATGGAAGCACTAGAAAAAACAAGTAAAAACATCCAAAGTCAATTATAAAGTTTAAAAATGTCTGAAGAAAAGAAAAATACATAAGGAAAGGGAGTTAGGCCTTAGAAGGCTCATATTCCCCGGAGCCACTATCTGAAGTCTCCTCAGACGTCTCCTGAGTTGGCTCCTCAGAAGTTTCTTCAGAAGTCTCCGCGAAGGTCTCCTCGGAACTATCCTCAATCGCCTCAGGTGCCTTGGGAGGTTCCTCTACTCTGACCTTTTTTGCACTCGGCTTAGCCTCTTCCTCGGAGGAGGATTCCTCTTCTCCGGAGCTGGACTCAGGTTCCTTCCTTTTCTGACTTTGGCTCACAATTAGGGCCATTGATGAAGAAGCTCCATGACCAGAAGAAGGAACTGATTGTTCCTCTTCCCGGATAAGCTCCACGACCCTATCAGTTATTCCCCCCAGCTTTGGGATCTTGAGAGGGCAGGGGAAGGATTCTGCCTCAAGCGTTTCCGGGTATTCAACCTGAATAGCCTCAACCGCGGCATCTCAGCCCTCTTTGCAACTCATGGGGTGAGTAAGCACGTCATGCTCCACCATCAGGTCCCCGAACTCCTGAATATCCATCCAGGCGTCAAAGGCTTTATCTTTTTGATTTTTGAGAATTACAATCTCAGCCCGAGCCATTTCCAAATCAGAGGTTGAAGAGGCAAGTTGGGCCTTGAGGTTTTCAATTTCTTGATTGGCCTCTTCCAATTTCTTGGTCGTATCCTCCAAGCCAACCTTCCAAGCCTTAACTTGATAAAGCGCCCCTTGGAAATGGACGTTCACCTAAAGGAGATAAATAAAGAAGTAAGAAAAATAAGGAAACTCTCGACAAAAAGAAAATGACAAAATAATAAGAAATATACCGTCGCTAGGGCCTGAGCGCCAAACAGCTCGTTGGCCTCCAAGTCCTGTTGAAGGACAAAATCCTGATAGTCTACCGGGGAGATAGACTGAAGCGACCATTCCTTGGCATACTTCATATTCCCGATAATTGTGTCTTTTCCCCGAATTTCCCAGGCCGCTTGGAATAAGGCCCTGGCTTCTGTTTGGTGCGCAGGGATTAGCTGGGGCCTTCCTCATCCCCTTCTTTCATTTGTAGGAGAAATTTGGGGAAATGATCTCCCAGGCGTGGGTCCTTGAAGATTTTACCAGCCCTTTTCATCCTTGTGGTTTCCAAGTCTTTGGGCTTTGTCGCCTCTACTATCTTTATAGCCGCTGCATGAAAGGTTAAGGGTGAGTTAAATCCAGAAAAGGACCAAGCTGGATATGCAAAAAATGAAAGATAAAGATTGGAAATTACTTCTCATAGATACGGGAGAAAGGCCGCGCTCGACCAAAACCGTCTCCTTGGTAAGGTCCCAGGAAGGAGATATCCCGTTATCCTGGATAAGGAGGTTAAAAGCTGTTATCTCTTCTTCAGACAACACAATGTCATTGGGACTTCCATCTACAACCTGCCTGAAAGACGAACGGAAGAGCATCCCTCAGTCACCGCCTTCCCAAACCAAGTACAAAAATTCCTTTTTCCACCCCAAATTGTTATCAGGAATGGATTTCCCATTAACAATGTGGGGAATTGTGGGGCGTTGGTTCAAACTGACCCACCCCGGGTTCTTGTCAAGGCTATTCTTAAATTGGAAGATCTTTCGGAACACAACAACTATCAGGGCCACGTTGTGCTTAGCACATTGTGACAAGAAGCAAAGTATCAACCTCCACGAATTTGGAGGGAGTTGGCAAGGGTTGATCCCGACATCTGCTAAAAGAAGAGGAATAAAAGGGTGAAAGGGGAACCTGACTCCAGCCCTGAGCGTATCCCTGTATACACATAGGGTATCTTTTTTCCAGTGGCAAGCCTTATTCACAGCACTTGCAAAAACCAACTTGTAGGGCTTTTGGACCTTAAAAATGTTAGTTAGCTTCTCCAACTCCTTTGCATCTTGGAACGTACTGATATGATCAAATGCGTCCAAGTGGGCATCAGAAGGGTACTCGTCCCCATGACTGTTGATCATATCGATCAAGGAGGAATACCTTGATCAAATAGGGAACTCGTTGGACTTCTTGGCCACATTCATTTTAGCCAAACGAGAAATTCTCTTGTCTGCCATCTGAGAAAGAGCAAAAGAAGCAGATTTAAGCATAAAACTATGCATGAAAGGACAAGAAAAATAAAAAAATGCAAGAAATATACCTGGGAATTTGTAGAGCCGGAAGAAAAGCGAACAAAGGCTTAGAAGACTCTAAAAAAGACCTAGGGTTTTTTGTGAAGGAGAAGAAGAGAGCTCAAGAAGCAAGAAACAAGAAGTGAGGAGTGATTAACTTTACTCACTCCTTTATATAGGGGAGGAACTGAAGATGAAGGGACAAAAAGCCCATCAAATCAAGGCCCAAAAGTGGAAAGCCCAACTTCCAGAACCTTCTAAAAGGAATATTGAAAGTTTCCGAAAGAAACCGGTATGTTCTCGAAAGTTCAAATCAGGTATTAGGCCCAAATCCAAGTTGGATTAGGAAAAAGCCCAGGCCCAAATTCAAGTTGGATTAGGAAAAGCCCAGGCCCAAATCCAAGTTGAATTAGGAAAAGCCCAGGCCCAAATCCAAGTTGGATTAGGAAAAAGCCTAGGCCCAAATAGAAGTTGGATTAGAAAAAGCCCAATTCAATAGAAAACCCCAATAAAATCAACTCGTCCATATAGACCAGGAACGAGGTCGAGGTTGAGGTCGTAAATCCTGTTCAAAATCTTTCAAGCAGGAGCCAGAAAAATAACCACCTAATAGACCAGGATCGAGGTCGAGGTTGAGGTCGTAAATCCTATTCAAAATTCTTTGAACAAAAGTTAGAAAAACACCCCCAAAAAAACCAAGATTGAAGTCGTGCACGAGGTCGTGATTCCTAGTCAAAGTACCACGAACAGGAATAAAAAAGGGCCAAGAATTTCGACCAAAATCCAGGTCGTAAATTCGACTAGGATCCAGGTCGAAATCCTGGTCGTGAATCCTAGTCGAAATTGTTCGACCATGAACCAGGAGTTGGCCAAAAATTCGACTATAATCCAGGTCAAATTTTCGACTAGAATCCTAGTTGAAATTGTGCGACCAGGACCCAGGAGTTGGCCCAAAATTTGACTAGAATCTAGGTCGAATTTTCAACTAGGATCCTGGTCGAAAAAGGGCTAAAAAATTCTGAAAAATTCCTGAAAGCTGGAAGAAAGTACTGGAAATTGCTAAAAATTCGCAAAAAATATGGAAAAATAAGCGAAAAATCCCAGAAAATTAGGGAAAACACCAGAAGTTAAGGGGAAATTCCTAGGTAATAGGGATAAGGTAAAAAAGTAATGGGGAAATTCCAAAATAAACCAGAAGCCATGTGCAAGAAAAAATTGTTGTAAATGTGTAGGTCGCTCCACACTTTACGCAAAAACGATACCTTGTAAGGGGGTAAATGAACTTAACTTCTGCGGAACCATTTACGGTTTCCCAGAACTTGGGGGCAAATAATATGGGCCTAAAATTAGCCTAGGAATATAATTAATATTGAATTAATTAGACCTGATATGGTCCAGTAACGAAGCCCAGCTAACGAGGCCCAAAACCCTGGCTTGATTCTCTAACTCACAGAGATACGTAGGCATCTCGTAAAGGCAGAGTTAAGCTATAAAACACGAGAGCAGCCTTAGTAATAAATAAAACAATTAATATATCCTAGTTTTTAATACATTACACAGAGATTTAAGAAATAGTCTTAACTCACAAATATTATCAGTATCAAAAGCAAAAGTTGTTTGAGGTACCTTTAATTCAGCAGTGTTATCCTCAGTGTCAGCATTTTCCATGAGAGCATAGTTGACTTCTTCATCTGATTCTGATGTATCATCCCAATTCTTTTTCTTGGTGATCAAGGCTTGTTTCTTCTCAGCTCTAGGATTTCTGCAGTCAGCTGCAAAATGTCCAACCCGATCACAGTTATAACATCTTTCATTTGACTTGTCATATTTTCCAGACTTTGATTCCTTCCAATCAGTATTTCTTCTATCATTCCTCTTATCAGAATTGAGGAACTGGAACCCTTTCTGTAAAACCTTTTCCCTTTCTTGAAGTTCTTGTAGACCATCTTCTTGAAGCTTTTAACCAATAGAGCATCCATTTGTTCCATAACTTTATTGTTGTCATGATCAGTATTAGTATCTGATTCACTATCAGTATTTGAATCATCATCAGAGTTTCATGACTCGGTATCAGACTTTGTAATCATAGCTTTTCCTTTGAAGTGACCTTTTCTCCTAGATTTCTCATTTGGCTTCTCTTCAACTCTAAGTGCAATTGGTCTTAATTTTGATCCTTTTCTCTTGCTTCTTAGCTCCATCTCTAGTTCATAAGTCTTTAACATGCCATAGATCTCATCTAGAGATATTTCATCTAATTCATAGTTATCTCTGATTGATGTGACTTTTAAGTCCCACTTTCTAGGAGTGCAAGAAGGAACTTCAAGTTAGAGTCTTCAAGATCATATTCTTTGTCAACCAGAGACAGGTCATTGATCAGCTTTTGAAACCTGTCATAGATTTCAATCAGGGACTCATCAAACTTTGAGTCAAAGTGTTCATACTCCTGAGTAAGTACTGTCCTTCTATTCTTCTTGATAGCAGTAGTTCCTTGACACTTGACTTCCAAGGTTTCCAAAATTTCCTTGGTAGTTTTGCATCCAATAACTCTATTGGACATGACACTGTCAAGACTGCTACGCAAAATATGTCTTACTTTTGAATCTTTCATGATAGTTGAAAGATCTTCAGGAGAATACTCCTTTTTATCTTTATCAACCATCTTTTCATCTTGACCGGCTACTGCTACTGCCAACCTCATTGGCTTATGAGGACCATCATATGTTTAGATATTCAGGATCTGTAGCTTCCAAGAACATGACCATCTTATCCTTTCATATTGGATATTCATGAATCTTCAAGATTGGAACTTTGATAGCCTCTTACCTACTCATATTATGATTGATGGATTGATTGGCTGGTGGAGGAGGTGGGGGATTCTGTTGTTGTTCTTTGTCTGCCATTAAAGATTGATTTTTAGATCTTAAATTGTTTGTATATCAACATCAAGCTCTACCAATTGTTAGGTTTGTAATACAGTTGTAGAGGGGGGGTGAATACAGTTTATGTAAACAATTCAATAAAGCTTAACGGAATCAACAGTTTTTATATTAACAGATAAAAACTGATTACAAAAAGTACTCTCTCAAAGGATGAACAATTATCCTTGAGAGCTGCTAGGGTATCAGAGAGATATATCAATTCGTTAACTCATATAGAGTAAACCTAATCTGTGTTTATATAGATACAGTTACACACTCAATAAGGAATCATATTATGTTACAATAAGGAAACCTAATACATATCCATGTATGATTACTTCTGAAATAAAGTCCTTCACCGCCTTGAATTCTGCAATCCTTCTCCTTCTTGAATATCTACTGAAGTGACTAAATCCTGATGACATCAACTACTAATCATCAAGTACTGATAGACAAGTCATGATGACATCACCTTCAGTAAATACTGATATTAAGTCATGATAATAAACTCTAATAGTGTATATCCGGATATCATCAATTATATCTAACATAAATAAAGTAGTATAATGATTTACCTTTATTTCAACCTAACCCCTAATATATAGTAATTTTCTTTAGCCCGTCAGATCCATTGTACCCACCAATATTTGGTTTGACTTTAATTAAACTAGCTCTATAAGCCATGCGAGGCACGGCCATGATCTAAGATCAACTATTATAAAATTTGTATACATGCTTATGAAATGGAATATATTTTCTGTTACGAGAAGTTATTTTATTTGTTTATAGTTTTTGTTGTAAGGATGAGTTTTTTCGGCATGTGTATTTTATAGTCCAAATGAGACACACAATTTCAAAACTAATATTTTAATGAAATGTGTACATGTTATATAATTGAAATATATGGTATAGTGTGAGATACACTTTTTTCAATTTTGTATCAGATGACTAATAGATGATTTTTGTAAAAGATGTACTTCAAAGTGTTCAAAATTATGTTAAATTCCAGAATTGTTACTGTATAGTATTAAAATTTATTATTTGATAAGATCATGTTTATCGAATACGAAAAAATTGAGTTCATTTTTGTTAGTTACCTTAATTATTTAAATCTTGTATGTATGCTTGTATGTGTATATGCATGCATATGTATGTATGTATGTATGTAATTGAATTTTAAATTTATAAAAATAAGTTATACGATAATCAATTTGACACAAGTACATGTATATTGTGAACTTATAATACAAGTGTTATACGTATCTAAATAAGAATACAATATTTGTTTTTTCGAATTAAAGTTTCTTCTATTATAAATGGAATAATTAAAATGTGACATGCGACATTAAATGCGATAATAACAGACATATAAAAATATAATAATATTTGAATTTTAGTCTATAATTATAAAATACATATGTAATTATAAATATTAGTATAAGTTCTTATTATACAATAATGGAGTAGTAATGTGACAATCCAGGTCGAGTCCCGACCCTTTTTCGAAAACCGGGTCAAGTCCTGATTACGAGTCCGAAATAACCAGAAGCATACTGTGTCGAGTGAAGCCAACTTGGGTTACGACAAGCCCACCACAGGCCCCTAAAAGATCATGAATTGTTGGTGCACAAAGTAGTAGTACTTTTTATTAGGTAATGAATAAAACACAAAGGGGTGAATGTGTTTTGGATTATTTTCAAGCTTTTTGAACTTTTGTGGATGGTGAACAAAGTAGTCTAACTTTAGAGATAATATGTTTTAATAAAAATAATAAAACATGTGCAAGAACACACTATCTTTTAAAACTCACTTAATTTTATATTAAAATCAAGTATGTCTTGCTACAAATTTCTGGGTTCGTTGTTGATAAAGAACTCAGCTTCTCTCTTGAGAGTTACAAAATTTTCTAGATCTATTTTGTTATAACTAAAACAAAGCATCCAGTGTTTACTTTATAGAATAGTAAACACAGGTTTAACACAACATGCAATAGCATGCACTAAACCCTACTTTAGGTTAACTAAAACTTTCTATTTCTGGCTTAGTGTATCTTTGCAAATCGTGCATGTCTCTAACTTTAATTTGTCAGTTAATCTTGGCTTTTGATCTTGTACTGTTCAAGCTGCTTTTTGTAGACTTTTCAAATCAGTGATTGATTTGTTTGTTGATTGATAATCATGAATATTTAACTGATCTGTATTCTGTACTTGACTTTTACATCGAGATCTCCAGTTTGTTATATAGAGAACTCGACATCTCGATAAGTATAATTACTTATCAAGATCTCTTATTACTCTATAGTTGTTTTGACTTATCGAAGTCTCTAAGTTCTCTATAAGAGAATTTGGCTTGTCGAGATCTCTGAATTTCAGCATTTGGAAAAGACTTGTTGATATCTCTGAAATTTCTATAGGCATATTAACTTATCGATATCTCTGAGATCTGTAGTGAGAATTTGACTTGTCGATATCTCCAATCTTCACATCTTCAATTTGACTTGTTGATATCTATGAATTCTCTATTGGATAAGTGACTTGTCGATATCTCCAATCTTCATATCTTCATTTGACTTGTCAATATCTCTGAGACTTCTCTATAAGCTGATTTTGACTTGTCGATAAGTCATTCCGGAGTTCTCTAATGACTTCTCTATAAGACTTAATCTGTGACTTGTAGATTTCTTGACTTAGAATGTTTTTCCCAAAATAGATTTATTCAACTCCAAGCTTCTTCACATTATCTCTGGGGCATGATCTTCATGATCTTCTTCCAGAGTTTATTCTTAGGCGTGAGACTGTTTACAGAAAAATACTCCAGTCTAATCTATTAACACTTTTACAGACTTAAGTGATACAATACAAAATGTAAACTTAGATTATCATACAACTTACTTTGGGCTGTCAATTTAACTTGGTCTTGTTATAATACAGGCATGCATTGCACAACAATCTCCCCCAATTTGTGAGAAGATTGCTTATCACAAATTCATGCCTGGTAACAAGACTAACCCCGAGCTACAACGAACAATTAATCTTTACATACAAATTGACAGAAGTACAACATTTATACATAAAGGATTTCTTGAGTTTAACAGATACATTCATTAATCAAACTTCTCATCTCCTGTTTCTTTTCTAATGAGGTCATTTAGCTTTACAAGAATTTACAGTTCCTCTATGATAGGTGTCCCTCTTAGAGCTTCTACAAGTTTGAGTTTATCATCTAATGGATAACTGTCCTAGAAACCAACTCTAATTCTTGAGAATCTTCCAGCCTTGATGTTTAGAAATTGTCCATCCTTAGTTACTCTGTTCATCCCCTTTGCCTTGAGATCTTCATATTTTTGTATGTACATGTCCATCTCCTCAACATACTTTCTTTTCCTCTCCTCACTTTTAGCCTTGTTCCTTGATCTTCTTTCTTCCTTTTCTACAACCATTCTGTAATATCCGGGATATCGCGTGTAATTATTTTTATCAATAAATGATTATTATATTATTATGTGAATTTTGGTGAATTATTTGTTGATTGATAATAATATTTAGATGTCTATATGTGATAAAATATGAGTATGTTAATTTTAATATGTCCAGAATAAAATATAGATGAGTGCGGTATTTTCTGATAATTTTTGGAATGGTATATGATTTTATATTAATTTATGAATTTATTAATTATTTTCTGAATATTTACAAAATTATTTTATAAAGCCGGGAATTGCCCAACCTCAACCGTTTTTACGTTTTTACAACCCGAAACTCTTCCGAAAACTGCTTCCTAACGTAATCTGGTAATTCAGGACATTTTCCGTGATTTGACTTTTTCAATCCGGATTACGGTTAAACCCGTACGCGTCCCGACGTACAATTGTCGATACGATAATTATTTCGATATATCAACAAAACCCGTCTTCTCAAAAGACGGGATAATATTACATTATTTTCGTGTAAAGTGTTTTATAAAAAGTCCGGTTGGGATATTTATCCAATACGGGTATTAAATCGGATCGTTTTTGCAGTTACTTAGCGGCTAAGAAACTAATTTATCGATCCAAGACGATCCAACACGAACCAATATTCCATAAATATATAGCCCTTTTATTATTTCATTTTATTCGTAAAATCATAATTAATCAGTAAACAAATAAGAAATACAGAGAGAAGCCCTAAAAATGTTACGTTTTTTAGAATCAAACGTACGACAAAGACGTTATCGAACTCCGATTCGGGCGTGGAATATATCAAAATGAAGCTCTCGAAAACCTCTTTCTGAATCAATCAACTATTTTGGTGCAGAAATCGAGGTATTTTTCTTATTTAATTATTTTATTTCGAATTAATTATAGATTAAATTATGAAAATTTGTTCTTGATGTTGTTGTTGTGATTTGATGATTCCATCGTGTAGATAATCTTTTTCTGGTCATTTTGGTATATTATATGTCAAAAACCGAGTTCAATAACATATAGAAATTGATGTTTGATTCTGGAAAATTAAAATTAGGGTTTTCAATGTTCTTAATTAAGATTGGGAACTTTTCATCCGTGAATTCTGGGTTCAATTGATCAGTATCAGTCAACAGATCGTAATAAAACAAGCTCAGTCATGCGTTTGGTTTCTATGTTGGAGGCAGGAAAAGTATCGCCAGAATAGCTCGAAGCTTCGCCGGCGATAATGGCGGTTTCACCGGGGAAGGTGAACGGGAACGCCTCTGAGAGTAAGGCAAGCTGGGTTGTGTTTCTGAATCATTAAGGAATCAATTAGGTTAAAAAACGGACGAGAATCATCAACGTTTTGGCCGGATTAAGCATCGCCGGATTATTACCCCGACAGCCGTGTTCTTCAAAATCGGGTGACCCATTCGGGTCAATTTTGACCCGGGGTTTGACCCGGTTTTGATCTATTGTAATTCAAAATCATTTCTGAAATTATGTTTTTACAACTTAACCCCCCAAAGTTTCTGAACTTTGCAAATTCAGGATGTCTTTTTATAAAACTTACAAAAAGGAGATTTCTGTTTACTTTATTTTTAGAAATGATAATTTAATTATTTTAAATTCAGAAAATTGTTTTAAATTATTTATTTATTCAAAAATAAATCAAATTTATGTTATTAATTAATTTTAATTAATCTTTAATTATTTTATTTAATTTATTAATTTAATATTAATTGATTAATTAATTTAATAAATTATTAATTAATTTTAATTGATTTACTAATTGGATTTAATTATTTATTTTTGATTAAAAATTCCAAAAAATAGTTTCGAGCCTTAAAATATTATTCAAAATTATTTTTAAGACTTGATAATTATTATAAAATTATTTTAAAGTCAGATTCGGGTATTCAAACCCTGTTATTTAATTATAAAATGATTCGGAGACCCGTTTAAATTCCGAAAAATGTTCAAAAATTCGTATTAAATAACTGGAAAATCATTTTAACCCCGAATCTTCTTTGAAAAATTATTATGATTGAATATCTTACATGCTACGTGTTATATGTGATTTGATTAATGCATAATATGATTGTACGTTCATTGTTTGGCTGTTTTATTCATAACTTTCAGTCCGTACGTCGGATTTGAGTGAAACGAATGGTAGTTAGAAGCTTGTAACGAATAGAACGAGATGAGAATGAGTATTGATAAGTACATGTGATGTTTAATAGAGGAAGAGAGATGTAGAAAGGGAAAGAAAGTGATTGACGAGTAGGAACCAACTGACAAGTGTTAGTAAAGTAAAAGCGGATTGATAAGGCAAGTGTTCCTATTCAACTTGATTACATTACCAGTATTTTGAACTCTCTTCATTATGTTGCAACTATTCCAAACAGTGTTTATTCTATATTGCAAGTACTTTGAAGTATATAACCCAAACCCTGATTCTTATTGATCTTAAGCCATAAGCCTGATTCTTCATAAACCATTGATTGTTAAATTCTCAGATACAAACCACACCTATACGATACTACTCCACAAATACATATCTACCATATACTGATTCTTGATACGAGATTTCTTACATATCAACCCTTAGATTGTGTGTAACATAAGACCAATTCTTGTAACTCTTGAACCCAGGGGTCTTCTGCTTTCTGATTCTTTCCTTGATTAAAACCCAACCTTTATGATTTCCTTGTTATTTCATAGAATTACACATTATCCTATACTTCAAGACAAATGTTGTTTATGATTCAACTATTGATTTACATTGTTTATCATATTATGATTCTAGAATTGGATTGTTTTTAAATGTTGACCAGATTCGTGGTCGGACCAGATTCGTGGTCATAATAGGCCAATGTGTGCCTTGGATCAAGTATATAGAGCAAAACTGGGAGCATTGCTTGGGGTTAGTGCGTGACTGATCAGCAGCCTAACCTTTGTTTTTAAAATAAAAATGAATATCCAATTCTAATCATTGATTATCAGTAAACTTGATTCCTTATATCATTTCAATTTATCATGGTTAATCTCAGAACTGTCATTATGACTTGCTGAGCTATTTAACTCACTCTTACAAATCTGTTTATATTCTTTTCCAGTGAAAAAGGAAACTGGTGGTATCAAGGATCCCCAGACAAGTGTGCGAGCTAGGTATCCAGGTTGAGATGGAATAATCTAGCAGATGATGTTTGTCTTAGTTTATACTGATAGTTTGTAATAAACTTTAAACTTCCATTATAAGATAAAAAAATTGGGATTTGGTATGTTTATGTAATAAATAAGGTTGTGGCTTGTGGGAATACTTTAAACTGAGTCGATCCGTGGATTATGGTAAGTAGGGTCATTGCATATATATCATTATTATATTCATAAACAGGTTTAAATATGGTGTGTGTGTGTGTATGTATGTTGTGAACCCCTAAACTTCTGACCCGAGTTTGGAGGGCGTTACAGGTTTGGCATCAGAGCTACGGTTTAAAGTCACTTTCACAAGCCTAGATTGTCAGGAATGGGTAGTGGATTAAGATTAGTATTAGGAAATAAAGAAATAGAACATTGAGAGGTTGAGTGAGAATAAATAGTAGGTTTTAGTATGATTCGTGACGAGATTTGAGATTCTTATCTAGTAGCGTGATTTTAAGATAGCAGCGATGGTAGATTCCTTTATCTCGATATCGTCTGATCACTCAGAGCCTTCAATCATAGGACCATCATCTGATCCACGTCTTGCTCTTTCACCGGTGTCAGCCATAATACCAGTTACGACGGTTGAACCATTGCAAGCTAATCCACTTCCTGGCGTGAGACCACCTATTTAAGGACCTCCACCTACTGATTCTTACTCTACTGGACATTCGGCTGCGGGTGCGTCATAGGATTCTGTTGATCCCATCATAAATCAGATTCTCTCCTTTCCTATTTGTAAATTTTTCTATCTAAACATTGTTTCTTTCCTCGGTGATTCTATCAGATGATTGGGGCAAACAATGCATATGCGTTGACTAATTGTCTGTGTGACAAAAGGGTCTGGTGGGATGCCACCAAATTATGTGTTGTGAATAATGCGGTACTAAGACTGGCCATCTTATGTACTTGTATGGTTGCTCTCAGTCATACCTACATCTTCTTCACTATTTCTTCTCATTCGATTTCCTTGATTTTAAAATTTCATTTGGTATCCTATGATAATGAATTTCTTCAGTGATCTCTAGTATGAGGCTTTTCTTGTGAAGCGAGAAGCCCTGTTGGCACAAATCCAGGACTTACAGCATATTATCAGGACTATAGATATCGGCATGAATGTGAGGGAATTTTAGAATGAGATTTAGGTGACCCGTAAAGTACTCGGGACTAGACGGGGAGATGTGGCAACTGATATATGTATAGGCATTTGGTGGGAATATAAATAAACTAGACTTTCTGACTAATGGATAGGCCTGTTGTACCTTTGCATTTAATAAAACATTTCGCGCGTGTACCATCAAACTTTAATATATATCAGTACCTTTCCTTTCCAGTATGGTCATCCATTTTACCATGCCTGTTTTATTTTAATGCACCAGTTATAAAACTCTTGTGATAACCTGTACCTTTTTCCCTAACTGTTTAGATTCTTTAAAGAAGCATGCAATTTACTTAGTTCAATAATTGAAAATGATTTCAAACAAGAGATAATTCAGTTTTACAAAAGCTTTTCATAAAAAGGATTTGTTTAAAAGGCTAAATAAGTTGTTTGATTCTTTACAGAAAATGCCTCCTAGAAGATATACCCGTTCTACCAACCAAAATGAAGAAAACAACAACAACAACAACAACAACAACAATACCCAAGACATCAATAACCAGAATGCCAATCCAGGTCCCATAGACCCAACTGTAGCCCAGATTCTTCAGATCTTGGCCCAACAGACAGTCCACCTGACTCAACAACAGTAGAGACAGACTAATCCTCAGGTAAACTTTAAGACCTTTCAAGAGGTGAATCCACCAGAGTTTAAAAGTTCTATAGATCCTATTGAGGCAAGGGTCTGGTTGAAGGAGATTGAGAAGGCATTTGCCTTAGTCAAGGTGAAAGAGGAACAGAAGACTGAGTTTGTGAGTTACTATCTGAAGAATGAAGCCACTTACTGGTGGGAAACTGTTAAAGTGTTGGAAGGTACATATGATGTCATATGGGATAGATTCAAGGAGTTGTTTTTAGAGAAGTATTTCCCTCAATTTGTTCAGGATCAAATGAAGTTGAAATTTTTGGAGCTGAAGCAGGGGAATATGTCAGTGGCAGATTATGAAAGTAAGTTTGAGGAGTTGTCAAGGTTTGTACCATCGTATATGGACACTGATAGGAAGAAATCTAAGAGGTTTCAGCAAGGACTCAAGCCATGGATCTGATGGAAGGTGGCCATATTTGAATTAGACACGTATGCGGGAGTTGTGCTGAAAGCTATGATTGCAGAGACAGATTGTGAAATGTCTCAGAAGGAGAGGGATAGTAAGAAGAGGAAGTTTGAGGGAAAATGAAGGACAGTCACAAGCAGGAAAGTTTCCAAATTTCAATCAGAGGAAAGGCAAGTTCCATCCTTGGAGGAATTTCAATAGGCAGAATACAGGCAACGGAGCCCAAGGTAACCGTCCAGCCACTGGGAATCAACCAACCCAGCAGAGGCCAGCTATACTAGATTTCCAGGTCTGCGGGAAGAAGCATGGTGGAATTTGTAACAAGTTGAATATGGTCTGCTATAAATGTAACCAGAGGGGGTACTATTCAAGGGAGTGTCGTAATCAGCCGGCCAGGGAGCCAGTTAACAAGGATCGGCCTACCAGGAATCAGGCAGGAAAAGTTCCAGCAATTGGGTATACCTGTTTCAAGTGCAGAAAGCCAGGACACATAGCCAGGGATTGCAAGGCACAAGTTCCAGTCAATAATACACTGTGAATCATTGGAGCTACTCCAATAGTGAATGAACCTCCCAGAGCTAGAGTTTATGACATGTCTGTGAAGGATGCTATCATGTATACTAATGTTGTGGCAGGTCCGCTTATTGTGAATTCTTTATGTTCTATAGTGCTAGTAGATTCGGGAGCAACTCGATCATTTATTTTTCAAGATTTTGTTAATAAGCTGAATTGTCCAATTGAATTGCTAAGTGAAATTATGACGGTAGGATTAGCAAATCAGGAACGTGTACCTGTTAATCAAGTGTGTAAGAGCTGTGAGATTGAGATTTCTGGCAATAAGTTCGACGCTGACTTTATTCCATTTAAGTTAGGAGATTTTGACATTATTCTAGGAATGGACTGGATATCTAAGCATGATGCTCAGATAGACTGTCATAAGAACAAGGTAATCTTGAAGACGCTAGACAAGAAAGTGGTGACGTTTAAAGGCCAGAAGCAAGCAAAGAAGTTCTTGACTATAATTCAAGCCAAGAAGTTACTACAACAAGGATGTGAGCACTTCATTGCATATGTGATAGATAGAAGTCAGGAGCCGATAAAACTAGAATACATTCAAGTAGTAAATGAATTTCCAGACGTGTTTTCAGATGAATTACTAGGACTTCCTCCAGATAGAGAAATTGAGTTTACAATCGACTTAGCACCTGGAACGAAACCAATATTTAAGGCCCCGTACAGAATGGCACCAGTGGAAATGAAGGAATTGGCAAAGCAATTCCAAGATTTATTAGAAAAAGGAGTGATTCGACCCAGTGTATCCCCATGGGGTGCACCGGTATTATTTGTTAAGAAAAAAAGACGGAAGTATGAGTTTATGCATCGATTATCGGGAACTCAATAAGCTTACGATCAAGAACAAGTATCCATTACCTCGAATTGACGATTTGTTTGATCATCTGAAAGGATCCAAGTACGTCTCTAAGATTGATTTGAGATCCGGATATCATCAATTACAGATCAAACCTGAAGATATACCAAAGACAGCTTTCAGAACAAGATATGGTCATTACAAATTCTTAGTGATGTCTTTTGGATTGACCAATGCCCCAACAGCATTTATGGACTTGATGAATATAATTTTCAAGGAATATTTGGACAAGTTTGTAATTGTGTTTATCGATGATATTTTGATCTACTCCAAGTCAACGGAAGATCACGCGGAACATCTAAGGACAACTTTGGAAATTTTGAGAAAGAAGAAGTTATATGCAAAGTTTTCAAAGTGTGAGTTTTGGTTACAAGAAGTTCAATTCTTAGGGCACGTAGTAAGTAATGAAGGAATCAAAGTGGACCCAGTGAAGATTGAAGCTATTACGAATTGGGAAAGGCCAAAAACACCAATAGAGGTGATAAGTTTCTTGGGATTAGCGGGATATTATCGAAGATTTGTTCAAGATTTCTCAATGATTGTGATGCCTTTGACAAAGCTTACCAGGAAAAGTGAGAAGTTTATATGGATCAAGAAGTGCGAAGAAAGTTTTCAATAATTAAAGAAGAGATTGATCACGACACCTGTTTTGTCACTTCCAGATGATCAAGGGAATTTTGTAATCTATGGTGATGTTTCTCATTAGGGATTAGGTTGTGTTTTGATGCAGCATGATAAAGTTATTGCGTATGCATCAAGACAACTAAAACCTCATGAGCAGAAGTATCCTACTCATGACTTGGAACTAGCAGCGATAGTATTCGCCTTGAAGATTTGGAGACATTATCTATATGGAGAAAAATGTGAGATCTATACGGATCACAAAAATTTAAAGTACATATTCACGCAAAAGGAGCTTAACATGAGTCATAGACGATGGTTGGAGCTGATCAAAGACTATGATTCCATAATTAACTATCATCCAGGAAAAGCGAATGTGGTAGCTGATGTGTTAAGTAGAAAGGAACGACTGAACGTGTTAACCGTACTCGAGGAATTATACAAGGAAATTCAGAAGTTGGAATTGGAAGTCAGAATTTACAAGCCTAGTGAAGTAAAGATGTATAGCATGACGTTTCAGCCAGAATTATTAGAGAAGATAAGAAAATGTCAAGAGGAAATAATGGACCAGGATATCAATCGTTTGGTTGGAGAAGAGTTATGCACTCAGAAGGACGATCAAGTTATTCTTAGATTTTCATCGAGAATTTAGATTCCACCAATTGTAAGTCATATGTCATAGCCTATTTGTATATTCGAGGATTCAACTCAACTCAAATAAGAATGTAATAAGTAAATAGTGGATCTACCGTCAGAGAGATCTCGCAAAGTAATATCTGTCAAAGGATTCAGAAACAAGGTTCATCTACAGACTTGAGGAGTTAATTCACTGGAAGAAGTTCAAGAAGTTGATCATGCCTCAGTGATATAAATCAAGATCGTGGATTTAATCAAGTGACAGAGATCTCGTCAGACTATCATTAATTACAAGGATTTAATCTGAAGAAAATCAAAGTGTCAAAGTCAAGACATGAAGAAACGTCACGGAAGTTAGTCACTCATGAACCAGACAGTACATCGAGTGTCAACATTGAAGTGGTGGAATTGATTCATAATTTTCAGTGATTTTCAGAAGATCTGCAGAAGGATGGGTGCTGTTGAAGACTAGAATTAATTCTCTATTAATTAATTAAGTCATCTAATTTAATTAAGAAAATAAATTATATCTGCAAAGAATAATTTATTTATTAATTGAATTAATTGATTAATTAATTCTGAATTAATTTTAGGAATTTTCAGAATTTAAATTGGATTAAAATCGGTATTAAATCAACAAGACAATTGAAAATGAACTAGCACGACAATCAGGATTGTCATACCGATTGTCATGCTAGGCCATTTTCAATAGTCTCACCGAAAGTTACACTAGGAGGAGGATTGTCTTGCTAGTTCATTCTGATTGTCATGCTAGTTCATTCTGATTGTCATGCTAGTTCATTCAGATTGTCTTGCTAGTTCAATCCATTGTCCTACCGATTGTCTTGCTAAGCTTAGGATTGTCTTGCCAGTTCAATTCTATTCTGTTGATTAAAAAGAAGCAGACAAAAGCAGCAGTTCAATCATCCATCCAAAAAAAAGAAGTCAAGAACATACAGAGAGAAAAAAGCAGCCAAATATTTCATCTTATCTGCTAATTCAAAGATCAAATTTCTAGCTTGTAAAGTTAAATCCAATCAACTAGAAATCATTCTCTTGTTCTTGTTCAACAATCTAGCGGATCAAAATCCCTAGAACTTAATCTCAAATCGCATTTAGCATTTGATTCTAATTATTGCAAAAATAGAAAAAGTTCATGTCGAATTTATTCTAGATTTGTGATAATTGATTTGAGATTAATACCTTGTAATCGATACAGTTGTTGTAACACCTTTCAAGTTTAATAATATTTTTATTTAACTTGAATTTTGTTTCACCTTTTTTATTCCGCATTTAATTCGATTATTCGGTGCTGTTTGTATTCAACCCCCCCTTCTACAAACACATTGGGACCTAACAATTGGTATCAGAGCCTTCTGATTAACGAACAAATCAAGATCCTAGACTTTTATGATTTTTCAACTCCTTGAATTTTTATTTATTCAAAAATTCATAATGACTTCACATAAAGTTGGAACCGTTAAAATTCCACAATTTGATAAAGAGAATTATATCATGTGGAAGAAGAAGATGCTATTATTTTTACAAGTTGCAAATCCCAAATATTCAAACTTGTTAAAGAAGGGTATAAAAACTCCGATGGTTATTGAACCGGAGGTAATAATAGATAGTGTGGTGACTACTGAAGCTAGAACCTATCCAAAAGAGCCTGAAGATTTTACTCCTGCTGAGAAGGAAGAAGCCTCCTTGGATGCCAGCCTTCAATTAATATTAATTGATTCCCTTGATCCCTTGATGAACAGACATGTGATGAACTGTAAAAATTCCAAACACATGTGGGAAACTATTGAGGTGATTAATGAAGGCACAGAGGAAGTTAGGGAGAACAAGTTGGAAATCCTAACCTCTGAATATGAACATTTCAAATCAAATCCAGGAGAAGGAATTACTGAAGTGTTTGAGAGGTACAATGTGTTGATCAACAACCTGAACATCAATGGAAAGTATTATTCAATCAGGGAGGTCAACAAAAACTTCCTTTTAACACTGCCAGCTCATCTTGAACATAGAATCACTGCCATTAGAGAAGCTAGAGATCTGAGTGAGATTTCTTTGCACAGGCTCTATGGAGTGTTAAAAACCTATGAGTTGGAGCAGATTCAACAGAAGGAAGTCTACGGGAAGGATAGAATGGTCAGCACATCTACTGCACTTGTAGCTGAAGGTCAACAACAACAACAATCTCAACAGTTAGAAAGAATGGTACAATTTTCCAAGGGTGAGGAAAATGAGTTAGTAGCAGAATATGATCCTCCTACTACAAATCAATCAAGTGATGATTTTTATTCCTTGGAAGAGCTGGAGCAATTGGAAGATGAATCAATGGCCCAAATTGTCAAGAGATTCTCCCATGTCAGATTCAGGAGGAATCCCAAGCTTAAGTACAAGTCCAACTACAACAAATTCCAGAAAGGTGGATCTTCATCCTCTAACACCAGCAGTGGTGGGTACAAAACAGGAATGGTTGATCGGAGCACCATTAGATGCTATAACTGCAATGAGTTGGGACACTTTGCCACAGAATGTAGGAAGCCAAAGCAAGTAAGAAAGAACTCTGAAAGGGCTTATCTGGCAAAGGGAAGAAGCTGGGATGATACTGACAGTGAAGATGAAGATGAAGGAAATCTTGCTCTTATGGCTATTGATGGAAAAGCTTCATCGTCAAGAATAGAGGTAAAACTTTCTGATGCTGAAATTGTTTATCATCTAAGAGGTAACTTAGATTGTGCACGTCGTGATAATGAACTGTTAAGTTTACAGATCACAGACCTTGAGAAAGAGGTCAATGAATTAAGACTTGTGCACATTAATCAAGACAAATTAAAAGAACAGGTATCTTTTCTAGAGAATAGAGTTGACTGTTATAGAAAACTCGAAACTATTCTCAAAGACAAGATCACCGGTCTTGAGACTAAGGTTAGAGCCTACTTCAATTCTTGTTCGAAGGCTAAAGAGTTCTACAGTAAGCAAGCTGTTAATCAAACATCTGGAATAGGTTATGATTACAATGCTGCTATTGGAGAATTAGGCATAAACTCCCCTCCTCATGTCTGTGCTAAAGGGAGGGAAGTACCACATGTGCTTAAGGGTGTTGATGAACCCCTCTATAAAGCATCAATTGCTGAACCATTTGATGCTACCTCTTCTGTTATTCAAGAGGAAATACGTGCTAAGGATCATGCTAATGAGAAGATTGTTTCCAAGTTAAGTGAGTCGAAAGTTCCAGTCAAAGTTGTGAAAGCAACTGAGACTAACTCAGACACACATGAGTTGGATAACAATAATGCCATGTCTACCATGCATAAATTGCCTGCTGTTAATCACTCTCATAAAGCATGTGGTGTTGCTAATTGTATGTCTTGTGCTTTTAATATGATGTATGCTTATTTTAATGGTAAGCATGTGTCTAATGATAAGACTACTCCTCGTCAGCATGTGAATAACAAGAAGCATGATAGGTCTAAGACTGCTAGTCCTTCTAAGGCTAGAAAGGAGACATTTGTGCCTAAGCTTAAACAGAAATTTGTTAACGCTGTTTACAAGGTCAAATGTTCAGTCATTGAGAAAGTTGAGGCAATTAAAATTAAAAATGTTGTTTTGCCTGACAAAGGACAATTCTACAAGTATGCCGGGCCCAACCAAGTTTGGGTTCCGAAGAAGGTCTAATCCATTTGAAGTGCAGGGTAGTATACAGGTGTAACCGGTAGTGTGGATTCTTGACAAGTGGATCATCAAGACATATGACCGGAGATAGAGCCCTGCTATCAAATGTGGATTGAGAAAGCTGGCCCCCTGGTTACCTTTGGAGATAACAGCAAAGGTTTATCTGAGGGATATGGCTGTTTGCAAGCTGGGAATGTTATCATTGTAATTTTGTATATTGTGCTAGGTTATTATCAGGAAGCAGTATCTAACATATAGCACCAGTGATGAGACTTGAGAATATTACGACATATCAGGCACCTGCTGCACATTACACTTGGAATTGTACTCTAGTAAGATGTGTACAAGTGTACTCTTGGTTGGTGAGTTAAAAGAGGAAGTCAGTGCACCACAGTTCATGGACTTTGCAGCTGCAGATCTATTGGACTATGCAATCTCTTCTTCACAATCTCACTTCAGGTTGGTATGAACTAGTATACTGCTCAAGCAATCGTCAAGGACATGGTATGGCACTCTAACTGCAGTTACAGTTTTATATGAATAAGTAGAGTCGTCATATTTATAACTATCTTATCACTAAGCACAATCATATTGTTTTATATGTGCAGTGGTATATTGATTATGCAACATAACAATTAGTATCTAAAGTACTTGATAAGTATCGGTCAATGATATCTTGTTAACATTATGTTGCAGATATTTGTAAGCTTTTGACATGAATGAGAATTACTTAGACTTTACCCTAAGTGATCAATGTTTTATCAAAAACTCATTCATATTGAAAAACAAAATTAAACTTCTTTCTACATTAGTGATTTCTTATTTCATGTAAAATCTTTTAAAATCACTATTGTAAATCATTTTCTCTGTATTACCATATATTCTGTGTTACAGGTTCAGTCTCCAATGACTTTCTTTCATTGACAGTCATGAGGTTGAAAACCCACAACGTCTATCCCAGACTGTAAAGACAAACACAAAAACAGAACCAACCAACACTCTTTTACCACTAAAAGTAGTATGAATGAGCGTGAGGGAGATAGTGCCTAGTGCACCACATAAGGAAGGTTCTGTAGTCAACCCAGTAGCTCTGTCTCCTACATAGATGAGTAGTATTTAAACTGAGACAACTGCTAACCCCCCCATACATCTTCTCAAAAAGATGTAATGGCTGAAAAGGCACAAAAACAGTTACTAGATTCATTCTCTCAACATGGTGCGTCTATTAAATTTTTCCTGTCGGCCAAGGTATCCGATGTAGTGTCACCACTTCAAACATAAACAATTCTTGATGCACAAGGAGAGGTTATACACACAAAGGATGAGTTGATGGAAACAAGAGTTTCGACCATTTTAAGGTCAGATTCGATTGTTCAAGGTTCGTTAGTGGACCAATTGCCTTTACAGGTGTTAGGAGAGGATACTGATCCAAAAGCCATATGTCAGTGGTTAGTGTCTACCTCCCCAGGCTTAAATCCCCTGGATGCATCTGCGGATAGTGGATCTGACATAGGCGCAGATCGGCAACTTGTTGACAATGATTCAGATATTACTTGATAAGTCACAAGGAAATTTCTTCACAGGCATTAGAAGGGAACTTTGATCTTTATGCTAAATTCGTTGGATCATTGTTTACCTTCCCAGAATTCAAATCTGGAACCCTAAAAGGGAAACTAGCAACTTGTAGATTATGACTCAGATTCATCTGACGAGTTTAACAAGGATGGGGATTTGTGAACTCCCATTGCACCACCTGTGACCTCCTTAAGGATGGCTAAGGTGATTTTCCTTGCAGGTACAGCTGATTTTTGGAGCTATGAGAGGAGTGATACACTTGTGAGAATGAGTGTAAACACGAGTGGAGAGAAGAGTGAAACACATGTGAGGTACACTAAAACACAATCACACACTCACAGTGAGGAAGAAAGAGAAACTACTTGTTATTTCTTTTCCAACCAAGTGAAATATGAGAACTCCTTCAGACGACGGCATACATTCCTTCTTTAAGGGAGAGATAAAAGCTTAAGTAATAGTTTGGAGGATTCCTCAACTAAGGGGGAGAAATAGCAGGGAGGAAGAAAAAGATCATATGTACACTACTCCACACCATTGTTGTTTGTAACTACGGATCCTATTGTACGGGAGAGGTGGTAAACACAAGGTGATTTCCTAGTAAGGGAAGAAGCTGTTAGGGGAGTACCATTGGTTTTTATCTGCGGATCCTATTGTACGGGAGAGGTGGTAAAACGAAGGTGATCTTCTTTAATCAGTTGATTCTCATAGGGGGAGAAGCAAGAGATATGGGCTTCTCAACAGGAAATGTGGTTGTACATGTGAAGATGGAACTACTTGAAGATATGTTCAGTCTAGAGGAACATCTACTTGGAATCTGGAAAATGTTAAATCTCATCCAGAACTTTTCTGCTATTTACTTTGCATGTATGTTTATATCTTTTTCTTATTTGTTAGTTGAGTTATCCTCTAGGTATTTGTGTGTTATTGTCTAACAAACAAATAGGGGGAGATTGTAAGTCATATGTCATAGCCTATTTGTATATTCGAGGATTCAACTCAACTCAAATAAGAATGTAATAAGTAAATAGTGGATCTACCGTCAGAGAGATCTCGCAAAGTAATATCTGTCAAAGGATTCAGAAACAAGGTTCATCTACAGACTTGAGGAGTTAATTCACTGGAAGAAGTTCAAGAAGTTGATCATGCCTCAGTGATATAAATCAAGATCGTGGATTTAATCAAGTGACAGAGATCTCGTCAGAGTATCATTAATTACAAGGATTTAATCTGAAGAAAATCAAAGTGTCAAAGTCAAGACATGAAGAAACGTCACGGAAGTTAGTCACTCATGAACCAGACAGTACATCGAGTGTCAACATTGAAGTGGTGGAATTGATTCATAATTTTCAGTGATTTTCAGAAGATCTGCAGAAGGATGGGTGCTGTTGAAGACTAGAATTAATTCTCTATTAATTAATTAAGTCATCTAATTTAATTAAGAAAATAAATTATATCTGCGAAGAATAATTTATTTATTAATTGAATTAATTGATTAATTAATTCTGAATTAATTTTAGGAATTTTCAGAATTTAAATTGGATTAAAATCGGCATTAAATCAACAAGACAATTGAAAATGAACTAGCATGACAATCAGGATTGTCATACCGATTGTCATGCTAGGCCATTTTCAATAGTCTCACCGAAAGTTACACTAGGAGGAGGATTGTCTTGCTAGTTCATTCTGATTGTCATGCTAGTTCATTCTGATTGTCATGCTAGTTCATTCAGATTGTCTTGCTAGTTCAATCCATTGTCCTACCGATTGTCTTGCTAAGCTTAGGATTGTCTTGCCAGTTCAATTCTATTCTGTTGATTAAAAAGAAGCAGACAAAAGCAGCAGTTCAATCATCCATCCAAAAAAAAGAAGTCAAGAACATACAGAGAGAAAAAAGCAGCCAAATATTTCATCTTATCTGCTAATTCAAAGATCAAATTTCTAGCTTGTAAAGTTAAATCCAATCAACTAGAAATCATTCTCTTATTCTTGTTCAACAATCTAGCGGATCAAAATCCCTAGAACTTAATCTCAAATCGCGTTTAGCATTTGATTCTAATTATTGCAAAAATAGAAAAAGTTCATGTCGAATTTATTCTAGATTTGTGATAATTGATTTGAGATTAATACCTTGTAATCGATACAGTTGTTGTAACACCTTTCAAGTTTAATAATATTTTTATTTAACTTGAATTTTGTTTCACATTTTTTATTCCGCATTTAATTCGATTATTCGGTGCTGTTTGTATTCAACCCCCCTTCTACAAACACATTGGGACCTAACACCAATGAAGGAATTGAAGAATGAAATTCTACAAGAAGCTCACAACTCAAGGTATTCCACTCATCCGGGAAGTACCAAGATGTACAGAGATTTAAAGGAGAATTATTGGTGGTTAGACATGAAAAGAGAAATTGCGGAATGGGTTAGCAAATGTTATACGTGTCAGAGGGTTAAGGCGGAGCACCAGAGACCAAGCGGATTATTACAACTGTTGGAGATTCCAGAATGGAAGTGGGAGCATATTGCTATGGATTTTATAGTCGGCTTACCAAGGACGAAAGTGAACCACGATGTTATTTGGGTTATAGTGGACAGACTAACCAAGTCAGCGCATTTCTTGCCTATCAATGAAAGATTCTCACTGGTTAAGTTGGTTCACATGTATTTGAAGGAAATAGTAGTTCGTCACGGAGTCCCTGTGTCTATTGTATCTGATCGAGATCCACGATTCAATTCAAGATTTTGGAGAAGTTATCAAGAATGCTTGGGAACTAAGTTGAATATGAGTACGGCTTATCATCCGCAGACTGACGGCCAAAGCGAAAGAACAATCCAAACAATTGAAGACATGTTACGTGTGTGTGCCATGAATTTTAAAGGAAATTGGGATGAGTATTTACCCCTAGTGGAGTTTTCCTACAACAACATTTATCATGCCAGTATCGGAATGCCTCCCTACGAAGCTCTTTATGGGCGCAAATGTCGATCACGGTATATTGGGACGAAGTCGGAGAACGTAAAATACTTGGACCCGAATTAGTACAATAGACAAAAGAAGTTGTGGAAGTCATCTAGAAAAGGTTAATTGAAGCAAAAGATCGTCAAAGAAAGTACGCAGATTAATCCAGAAAGGACATGGAATTTGAAGACAGAGATTTAATATTATTGAAAGTGTCGCCATGGAAAGGATTGTCTAGATTCGGAAAGAAAGGAAAGCTAAGATCTAGATACGTCGGACCTTTTGAAATTTTGAAACGTATCGGCAAGGTAGCATACGAATTGGCGTTACCCCTGCACATGGAGCACATTCATAATGTTTTTCATGTATCGATGCTTAAGATATATAATCCAGATTCTAGGCATGTAATTGAGTATGAGCCGATAGAACTTCAGGCAGATTTATCGTATGTAGAGAATCCAATAGAGATTCTAGAAAAGAGAGAAAAGATATTGAGAAATAAAGTTGTAAAGTTAGTAAGAGTATTGTGGAGAAACCTAAAGGTTGAATAGTCAACCTGAGAACTAGAAAGTTATATGCGAGAAAAGTACCCTCAGTTGTTTAATTAGGAAATTCTGAGGACAGAATCCTTTT
Organism: Apium graveolens; assembly: GCF_009905375.1. Classification (NCBI taxonomy): domain Eukaryota; kingdom Viridiplantae; phylum Streptophyta; class Magnoliopsida; order Apiales; family Apiaceae; genus Apium; species Apium graveolens. The sequence goes on from NC_133656.1 coordinate 86,231,128, forward strand.
AAGGGGGAAGGATGTAATATCCGGGATATCACGTGTAATTATTTTTATCAATAAATGAATATTATATTATTATGTGAATTTTGGTGAATTATCTGTTGATTGATAATAATATTTAGATGTTTATATGTGATAAAATATGAGTATGTTAATTTTAATATGTCCAGAATAAAATATAGATAAATGTGGTATTTTTTGGTAATTTTTGGAATGGTATATGATTTTATATTAATTTTTGAATTTATTAATTATTTTCTGAATAATTACAAAATTATTTTATAAAGTCGGGAATCGCCCAACCTCAACCGTTTTTACATTTTTATAACGCGAAACTCTTCTGAAACACTTTCCTAACCTAATCTGGTAATTCTGGACATTTTCCGTGTTTTGACTTTTTCAATCCGGATTACGGTTTGACCCATACGCATCCCGGCGTACAATTTTTGATACGATAATTATTTCGATATATCAATAAAACCCGTCTTCTCAAAAGATGGGATAATATTACATTATTTTCGTGTAAATAGTTTTATAAAAAGTCCGGTTGGGATAATTATCCAATACGGTATTAAATCGGATCATTTTTGCAGTTACTTAGCGGCTAAGTAACTAATTTATCGATCCAAGATGATCTAACACGAACCAATATTCCATAAATATATAGCCCTTTTATTATTTAATTTTATTCGTAAAATCATAATCAGTCAATAAACAAATAAGAAATACAGAGAGAAACCCTAAAAACGTTACATTTTTTAGAATCAAATGTACGAGCGAAAACATTATCGAACTCCGATTCGGACGTGCAATATATCAAAACGAAGCTCTCGAAAAACTCTTTCTGAATCAATCAACTATTTTGGTGCAGAAATCGAGGTATTTTTCTTATTTAATTATTTTATTTCGAATTAATTATAGATTAAATTATGAAAATTTGTTCTGGATGTTGTTGTTGTGATTTGATGATTCCATCGTGTAGATAATCTTTTTCTGGTCATTTTGGTATATTATATGTCAAAAACCGAGTTCAATAACATATAGAAATTGATGTTTGATTCCGAAAAACTAAAATAAGGGTTGTGAATGTTCTTAATTAAGATTGGGAACTTTTAATCCGTGAATTCTGGGTTCAATTGATCAGTATCAGTCAACAGATCATAATAAAACAAGCTCAGTCATGTGTTTGGTTTCTGTGTTGGAGGCCGGAAAAGTATCGCCGGAAAAACTCGAAGCTTCACCGACGATAATGGCAGTTTCACCGGGGAAGGTGAACGGGAACGCCTTTGAGAGTAAGGCAAGCTAGGTTGTGTTTCTCGATCATTAAGGAATCAATTAGGCTAATAAACGGACGAGAATCAAGAACGTTTTGGCCGGATTAAGCTTCGCCGGATTATTACCCCGGCCGTCATGTTCTTCAGAATCGGGTGACCCATTCGGGTCAATTTTTGACCCGGAGTTTAACTCGGTTTTGATCTGTTTTAATTCAAAATCATTTTTTAAATTTTGTTTTTACAACTTAAGCCCCCAAAGTTTCTGAACTTTCCAAATTCAGGATGTCTTTTTAAAAAACTTACAAAAAGGGGATTTCTGTTTACTTTATTTATAGAAATGATATTGTTATTATTTTAAAAATCATAAAAATAGTTATTTAATTATTTTAAATTCAGAATATTGTTTTAAATTTATTATTTATTCAATAAACAAATCTAATTTATTTTATTAATTAATTTTAGTTAGTTTATAATTATTTTAATTAATCGATTAATTTAATATTATTTGATTAATTAATATAATTTATTATTAATTTATTTTAATTAATTTAATAATTGGATTTAATTATTTATTTTTGATTTAGAAATTCCAAAAAATAGTTTCGAGCTTTAAAATATTATTTAAAATTATTTTTAAGCCTCGATAATTATTATAAAATTATTTTAAAGTCAAATTCGGGTATTCGAACCCTTTTATTTAATTATAAAATGATTCGGAGACCTGTTTATATTTCGAAAAATGTTCAAAAATGCGTATTAAATACGTGGAAAATCATTTTAACCCTGAATATTTTTTGAAAAATTATTGTGATTGAATATCTTACATGCTACGTGTTATATGTGATCTGATTAATGCATAATATGAGTGTACGTGCATTGTTTGGCTGTTTTATTCATAACTTTCAATTCGTATGACGGATTTGGGTGAAATGAATGGTAGTTAGAAGCTTGTAACGAATAAAACGAGATGAGAACGAGTATTGATAAGTACATGTGATGTTTAACAGAGGAAACGAGACGTAGAAAGGGAAATCAAGTGATTGAGGAGTGGGAACCAACTGACAAGTGTTAGTAAAGTAAAAGCGGATTTATAAGGCAAGTGTTCCCATTCTTCTTGATTACACTACAAGTATTTTGAACTCTCTTCATTATGTTTCAACTATTCGAAACAGTGCTTATTCTATATTGCAAGTACTTTGAAGTACATAACCCAAACTTTGATTCTTATTTATCTTAAGCCATAAGCCTGATTCTTCATAAACCATTGATTGTTAAATTCTTAGATACAAACCACACATATACGATACTACTCCACAAATACATATTTACCACATACTGATTCTTGATACGAGATTGCTTACATACCAACCCTTATATCGTGTATAACAGAAGACCAATTCTTGTAACTCTTGAACCCTTGGGTCTTCTGCTTTCTGATTATTTCCTTGATTAAAACCCAACCTTTATGATTTCTTTGTTATTTCATGGAATTACAAATCATCCTATACTTTAAGACAAATGTTATTTATGATTTAACTATTGATTTATATTGCTTATGATATTGTGATTCTAGAATTGATTTGTTTTTAAATATGGACCAGATTCGTGGTCGGGCCAGATTCATGGTCATAATAGGCCAATGTGTGCCTTGGATCCAGTATATAGAGCAAAGCTGGGAGCATTGCTCGGGGTTAGTGTGTGACTGATTAGCAGCCTAACCTTGGTTTTTAAAACGAAAATGAATATTTAATTCTAATCATTGCTTATCATAAACTTGATTCCTTATACCATTTCAATTAATCATGGTTAATCTCAGTTACTGTCATTCTGACTTGCTAAGCTAGTTAGCTCACTCTTGCAAATCTGTTTATATTCTTTTCCGGTGAAAAAGGAAACTGGTGGTAACGAGGATCCCCAGATAAGTGTGCGAGCTAGGTATCCAGGTTGAGATGGAATAAGCTAGCAGATGATGTTTGGCTTAGTTTGTATTGATAGTTTGTAATAAAGTTTAAACTTCCATTGTAAGATAAACAAATTGGGATTTGGTACGTTTGTGTAATAAATAAGGTTGTGGCTTGTGGGCATACTTTAAATTGAGTCGATCTGTGGATTATGGTAAGTAGGGTTCTTACATATATATCATTATTATATTCATAAACAAGTTTAAATATGGTGTGTGTGTGTATGTTGTGAACCCCCAAACTTCTGACCTGGGTTTGGAGGGCGTTATACATTCATCCAAAATAGATCGTCATGCCTTAGTTGTAGAATCCTTATCCTTCAGTAAGTTTATCATTTTTTTGATCTCTGTGGGTGAAAATGTGTCCATTAAGCCTTTGCCAAGAAATGTGAAGGTTCCATCCTGATATTAGATTCTTACTTCCCTTAATGTTACAACCCAAACTCTGACTATTTCTTCAGCTAATTGTTGAAAGTAGTCTTTATCTGAGATGCACCAGTTTAGAGGTAGAAAGTCACTTTAATTATAACAGAGCCAGATGGCCTTCTCAGTAACTTGCATTTTCTTTGGTTTTCTCCCAACAGACTTGTAGTGAATATTGGTGATGGCTTAACATAAGGTAGGTTTGAGATTTTCTTGAGAAATGTTTGGCTTGAGGTGATTGGTATTTTCAGAAATGTGTTAGCAGTTTTTTGTACAAGTATTTAGGCTTTGAGGTTTGAGGTGGTTTGGTATTTGAGTTAGTTGGCTTAGAGGGTTGAGCTTGATTGTTTTGGATTTGTAGGGTTTGTTTCTGTGGTTCTGAGCCATCTTGCCTTTTCTTCCTTCTCATTTCTTCTCATCTTGTTTCCTGTCATTGCTGTCAGTTGCTCTTGAAGATTGACTTGCATTTGAGCCAGAAGGTTTTTGCTCATTATGCTTCTGCTCATCATCATCCTTGTCATCTTTTGAGTTGTTGATTTTTAGATTTGGCAACATGGTATCAGCATTCAGTAGATACCTTTTTAGAATCCTTATCATCTCCACATCATCAGCCTTCTTGTTTCTTTTGTACTTTAGATCAGACTCAAGAGTTATGATCAGCCTCATGTTTGATTTAACACAGTTTCCGGGAATAATGAGTTGTTTGCATTGTTTGGTTGTTGGATAGATGTAGGTTACCCCTTTGTTTCGATATAGATAAGCTTCAGGAAAAGCTGTTATCTGTGCATTTTTAGCTCTATCAGCAGCTGTGTGTTCTCTAGAATGACTGGATTTACTCTATCAATCATGATATCTAGATCAGATGCTCTTAAGGTTTTAAGATTTGGAAGAGACACCTGGAGACATCTATCCACACCACCATCATTAATATTTACAACAATCCTTTTCTCCTAATAATTATCAATTTTCACAACCACTGCCCTAATGAAGTTGATGTTCTTGGCCAATGCTCTTTTGTAGGTGATGTAGTTATTTAGAAGAGATATTCTCAGGACTACAAGAAGTTCAATGAATTTTTGATCTTGATTTGGTCCTTCTACAGCTTTGTTGAGGCTGTCTTTTCCCACATCTTTGAATGGTTGAGCTTGTGAAGAACATTGGCCATGCTGAGTTGACATGATATGCTCCTAAGATTTACCAACATCTTTGGATTGTTGAATCCTAGCTTCTATCTCCCCCTTAGTCTTGTTGACAGGCATGATTAGGGGAGTTGGTATTTCTGGCCTTACATTTTCAGGCAATAAGGGCAATGGTATATTGAGCTTCCCCATGATGGCTCCCAAAGCCACAAAATTTTGCATTTGGAGATACTTGTGAGAGTCCACCAGAGTTTTGATGTTTGTTTGTTGAATCCGCACCAAGAATGTGAAAGCATGTACTTGTGCACTAAGTGAGTCATTTGAAGTTTGGAGAGAAGACACTTGATGTTAAAGTTCTTCAATGTGCATGTTAAATGAGGATTGAGATGTGTAGGAAGTAGAGACCCCAAAAGTATCCTGCACAGCCTTTTTAATTTCTTTCATGAGCAAGGCTGAAGGAGTGTATCTGCTAGAGTGTATCTGATCCAACTTCAATCTTGTGTCATTGGAGTGAGTGATATGTTTTTGAACTTGGTCATGCAGGGCTACAAATGAGGTTCTTAGATTTTTAACACTAGATTCCACTCCATTTAGATCAAACCTTACCATTTGATCAGCAAAGATTGTGAATTTATTTTTGATCTCTGTCTGGGAAGGAATGATTTGGTCCATCTTTTCTCTGACCATCTTCATTATCTTGTCCCGATGCCCAGTTAAAGTAATTTGAAGTGCTTTTCCAAAGTTGTGGAAAGCTTTGATTTGAGCCTTATATACTTCATTTACTCTATCATAAACTTCCTATGGAGATAATGATCTGGAATTGCTCCCCAAGATGGTTAGATACTCCTACCTAAATTGAGCTAACACAACATCCATTTCAATTATAAATTCCTTGTCCAGCTATGCATCATAGTTTGCATCCTGACTAGCTTCATTAATCATTTTAGCCTGTTGATCTTCAACATCTGTGTGGTTGGATAGCATGATGGCCTGGTAGTCTTGATTTGACATGTTGAATGTGAGAAGCTACTATGATATTTATGCAAGGCCACCAAGTTGGTCAACTATTAGATCATCAACTATTGAAGGTTGAGATGCAGTTTCTTGTAGCCATTGGGATATGAAGTGAGGTTCTTGTGGTTGAGAGGTGGAAGGTTGATTGGTTGGGTATAAAGGAGATAGGGTAACAGAACCACTTGTGACAGGAGTCACAGTTTGACTCACAGTTTGCACTGTGGTTATGACAGGGTGTTGTTCTCCACTTGTGGTGGGAACCTCCAGTTGAATTGGAGGGGATTTGACTGGGTTACTGTCATGTGTACCAGCCTCAAACTCTTGCTTCTTGCAGAGCACTGTCACATAAATGTGATGTTCTTGCCTCTCCCATAGCAGGGTCACTAGAAATTGTACTCCTAGCCTCAGAACGGGGTTTGTTAGTCTTCTCCTCTCGAAGTGTCTTCACAATACTCTGGAGCTCATCCGCCACCATCTAGATGATATACTGACTGGTACGGTCTCGGTGCGATGGCATCTCCTCAAGCTTAGTGTTGACGTACTGACCAAATTCTCATGTCTCGTAGTCATCTGCTCCTTAGGCTTCCCTTCATAGTTTTGGCTGTCCGGATACACGTTCTTCAATCGGTCATACTTGCCCTGAAGCATGTCAAACTCGCGCCTCAACTCAGCATACACGGAGAAAGCAATAGTGTCACCCGACCAAGAGGGTGATGAGGAGTGCGCCCTTTGCTGACAAACCATATATAGATATATAAGAGGAGTATTAATAATAAATTTACTTAACCTACTCTCTCGCATAATATCTATAACTTATACATATATCCTATAACCTATTTGGGCTGTCCAGGGACTCTAAACCGTAGCTCTGATACCAAAACCTGTCACACCCCCAACTTAACAATACATAATATAAAAACTATTACAATAGTTAAAAAAAAGTAAATACAACCGAATCCAAGATCTTACAGTTTAGGGTTTGGATCAGCCTAACACTATTAACTATTACAACTGGTTTTAATATCGAGTCTTCACACAAAACTATCTTTTATTCTACCTGAGCTCGAACATACGCATCGGCATCACAAGTCTTACGTGTTGTCTGCTTGAATCTAACCATAGAAGCTGGCTGTAATATCAGGGTGAAAGCAAGTAGTGAGCCAAATGATCAACAAGTGCTAAACAATATGGTACAAAACATAAATCGAGATATATAAAAGAATAATAATGTGAAGATAGAGCTAATAATAATAAGAGATGAACTTTTGGGTGATGGCATCATTTTTTTGTATCAAAACATTTCAAAAATCATTTCTTAATCAAAAACCATTTTATGACGCTACGGATTACAGCCGGTGAACAGCCGCGAAGTAATCCCGAACCTCGTTGGGTTCTAAAACATTAATGGGATCCCTAGGCAACTTTTAAGCCTACAATTTAAGCGTGGAAAGGACTCGCGTCTCAGCCCAGATCCACTATTTAAAGAAAACATTTATCCCCCGTTGGGACTGAAAATCCAATTTTTTAATCATTTCAAAAACTGATGCTGATTGACAATTAATTTCTTAAACAGTAAACATTTTTATCAAGGGGTATGAATCCACTTTGAAACACTGGAAATATGTCCACTAGGGCCATGATCCACTAGGCTTTACTCTATCAGGGTAATTTGGAAGGTTTCTATTTACAAGGACTTTGACAAGGAGATTTAGTAAGGTTATCGGATAATATGGAAGAGTAATTCCAGACTAGGCTTAAAGCAATAGTTTCATATAAGGTATAGGTATTAAAATATCAATAAATAAGCATTACTGGTTCCAGGTATGATATAGGTGTTAAAATACAAAGAAAGTGATCATCAACTCAAGGTATAACAGGGTATCAAGCTTTAGGGTAAGGATAGGGTTATCAAGCAATCATTAACAATCTTTAAGGAATGACTAGCTTCTAGGCTTCAAGCTGAGGTTACTGAGTATAACTTATACATGGTTCACATCACAATTACTTTGGTATGCTAGCATAACATGACATTTGATCTACTTCCATAAAAATATTCAAATAAGGCTAAATTACTCACAATAGACACTTGAGGGTTCATGGCATTTCTATATAATACGAAGATAGGTTTGAGAACCACTTGGTTCATGTATAACAAGATAAATCAGAATACTCGCATCATATATAGGAACTAGTTATCACACATTTGCAGTGTAAACTAAAAAGCAGGTTGAATCACTTGCCTTGAGAAAGGCTGGACTGGACTGGTAGGTAGAAGCAACTGGAAGCTTTACTCGACCTTTATGGCAAGTTTACCCTCGTCTCGAGATCCTACACAAATAATAATAACCTCATTATAATATATTCTCACCAACTCAACCTATTTGCAAACCGAAATTAAACATAATGGCACTTAGGCCTATATACACGTAATTTATAATCACTTTATAAACATAATAGTACACATAGCCACATATGCTCACATACCATATTTAAGTACCAAATAATATCACACACTCCACATTGCAACACTAGGCTTGGATGATCTCGCTCCACAACTTAAGTCACTTGATTGCTAAACTAGACAAAATCTCCAAATTTTGGCTTCCTAACTCGAAGTGCCTTTACTAAACCATCCAATTCCTATTGACCCTAACTTGGGCCTTTCACTCTACTGGATTTAGGCTATCTTGCAACTATAGTGGTCAACCTAGGCCTCACTCATAAGTGCTCTAAAACTATGTGGTAAGTGAAGGTGCTAATTATGGTAAATTTCAGAATGACATCTAAGATTTCTTGGGTGCATTTGACACTATTACACTTCAAGTTTACCTCCAAAACTTCCACACTAGACTCTTCTGATCATAAGGCAACTCCAAAACTTGATGTGGCTCAAGGTCCTGGCTTGGGCCTCCCTAGGCCTAAGCTTAAAGTCCATGGTTCCCCTGTTTTTCTGGGCAGAAAAGGTCCTGACTTGAACAAACTTGTGACACATTATTCTAACTCAAATCCTATGAAATATGGCTGAAAAACTCCTCTGATACTCCCTCTAACTAAGGCCCAATAGGGCCTAATGAGGGCCTACCTATGACATGGTCAAGACTTCCCATTTCTAAGTTGCAATAAAACTGTCCCCTGCTGGACAGATTTTGTGGTTCCACTCGTGCACCTAACCAAACGTCTTACAAACCTCCAACAAATACCTAAAACCTATTTTATACTCCTAGTAATAGCTTCTGGTGGCTTGGGCCTCAAAGTGCACAACAATGACATGATCAAATCTCACTCTAAACCTCAGGGTACCAAACTAATTTTCTGCAGAAACTAATACTCTCCTTTCACCAAGGTTCTTACTTAACAAACCCAACCAACAACAACCAAAAACCCAAACCAATCCTTAACTAAGGTGATATACTGAACTAACTCTCTTACACTCAAAATAGGCTTAGTGGAGATCATCCTTACCTAAGGTGCAACATAGCAAAATAAAAGTAATCACATTACACAAATTACAAGTCATCAAGTTTTCAAGGACAACAACTTTTACCTTCTTTATAAATATAAACGAATTAACATCACATATTAAGGAGAAAAAATCTTAATTAATATCTTAACTTAACTGAAATTAAAGTTTACTAACAAAAATATCAATCCACATGATCAAGAACTTCCAAAATTCAAGAGTGGTTTACATGCATGCATGCCTTCGAATCTTACAAGCCAAAACAACATGATTTCCAAATAAATTTTCATCATAATTCAACATGCAAGCCTAACATGGATTATAACTAAATGACCACCTAGCATGCAAAGGTTTTTACCAAGCTTTTACTACGAATTTCATGTTATCATCACAAAAACACACAAAAATGAAACAAGGCAACAAAACACCATCCATTTGGCTCCTATCAAGTCATGTCCGAATGGATTAGGGTGAAAACAACATTTGTATAAGTGTAACACACGCATGTCTAGCCATTCTCAACCCTATGATACTATAACTCATGGTGAAAGCCTTGGATTCACAAGAATCAAGGATGTCACTTTGAGTTTAACAAAAACACCACCATGCAAGGTCAACACATACGTTTTTCATTCTAAACTTTTGAGATATATAAGATTAACATGTAGGGAGTAAGATTACTTGATTATAGGATGATTGTTTGAGTGAAGAAATGAAGAAAGGAAGGGAATGGGGCCTCGGCTATGGAATGGCCGAGAGGGAGGGGGAAAAGCCGAGAGGGAGGGAGGAGGAGAAAGGGGAGGGTGAAGTGGTGGGGTGGAATGGAGTGATCATCACTCTTTGGTTTATTTTTATGTCCTTGATTTGACCAAAATGTGAGTGGATTTAGGAAATGACAAGAGTAACCCTCTAGCTAAAGTTATGCCATTTTGCATGCAAGGTCAAGGAGGTAATTTGGCTAACAAAATGTGAGTTAGTGGGGATGGAAATATCTTCTTTGCCCTTTAATTGAATGGAAGAGTGATTTGCATGCAAGGGTTTCCATGTAATTTTCTAATTATTAAACAACTAATTTTCAAAGATTTACTTTATAAAATAAAATAAAAGTACAAAAATTATAAAATTTATACCATAAAATAACATGGATTTTTAGAAATTTTATGAGATCACTTTTGAAATTTGTGAGTGAAATAATTTTTAAAAGATAATTTTCCAGGGTATAGAATATTCTTCATGTAATATCCGGGAAAATTATGTGAATATTATATGTTAAATAAATAAATATTGTGTGTTTTATAAATTTAAAGTAATTGTTGCTATGATATGAGATGTTATATAACTGTTATGTATGTTTCTGTACGGGCCAGAAAATTTTTCGGTTGATTAAAATATGTTTAAATTGCAATTATAAGAACTTATCTACAATCAGGACGCGTAATTATCAGCAACTTTATTAGGATACCTGTTTTATTTGATTTTATACGTGTTTGATTGTATTTTACGTGTTTTTGGAATTTTCGGGGAATTTAGGGATCGTTTCCGTTTTTCAAAAAAAAATCAACGGACCGGGACCCCACCGGGACGACAAACCCCACAAAATCGATGTTTTTATTTTTATAAAAATTTTCGTATTTCAAATACCCTTTATTTTTGTATTTTTAAATTATTCGCAATTTTCGGGGAATTTTGGCATTAATTTTGTATTTTATCGTTTTTAAAAATATTCCCCCGTAATTATTATTTTGGGGTCTAATTATTATAATTAGGGGATAAAAACACCCTTAATTAATTTTTGGGGATATAATTTCTGTAGATATAAATGGCTGCAGAATTTTCATTTTATTTATTTTATTTTCATAAAAATTCAGAAAATACAAAGAAACCAAGAACATTTTTGGGGGTATGATTTTGTTCTTCACAAAGATTTGATGATTCTGGGAGTTCTAGGAATCCAAATTGGGTGTTCTACATATCAAATTGATCGTCTTGAAGAGCCCGTTCTATTGGTATCAATTTCATAAACCGAGGTGTAGTATTCTGTGAATTCGATTTTTCTAGTTTATTGTCTAAATTCGTTTTTGATGTTAGAAGTATTGTTTGATGATTTGGTTGATTTATAATCGTTCCTGGGATTACAAGGAGTAGTTTAGCATCTTATTTCATTAATTTTGATTACGATTTGAGTAAGTTCGAATTCAAAATTTTTCTGATTTTTCAAGTTGATTTCTTGAAGTTGTTGTGATGTTCTTGATGATTTTGAGGTTATGAATAGATTAGACGTGTCACAAGCTTTGATTGGGTACCAAAATCATTGATTTTGGTTTAGAATTGAGTGATTTTGATGTTTGCCGGTTGTTCGCCGGAGTTGTTCGAGGTCGTCGGGATTAATGGCCATTTTGGCCGGATTTTGAGTTCTGCAATTTCGTTTTTCTTGCTGTTGACACCGTGATGTTGCTGAGTTGATGTGGGACTGATTCGGCTTTAAAATTTATAATGACAGAGCCGTTTTTGGCTGTAACTAGACTCGCCGGAGTCCGGCCAAACGCCGCCGGAATCTGGGCAATTTCCAGAAACCGGCCGGTGTTCAACCCGGACCCGGTTGGTTCCTGGTGACCCGGTCTTTTGACCCGGGTTCAATCTGTTTTCCCCAATTCAAAAATCCAGAAATCTGTTTGTGCAAATTTTCTTTTTATAATAATTCAAAATTCTTTTATTAATTACAAAAATTCATTTGTTTAATTTTGAAATTCATTATTTATTATTCTGAAAATTTATTTTAATTCAAAAAAAAAAAAAAAAAAAAAAAATCCAAATTATTTAATTAATTAATTTTAGTGAATAATTAATTATTTAATTAGTCAATTAATTTAAATGTTAATTGATTAATTAATTTAATTAGTTATTAATTAATTTTAATTGATTATTTAATTAGATTTAATTATTTAAAATTGATTTAAAAATTCCGAAAAATAGTTTCGAGTTTTAAAATATTATTTTAAATTATTTTCCAAACTCGATAATTTTTACAAAATTATTTTCAAGTGTTCGAGCCTTATTATTTAATTATTAAATGATTCGGAGACCTGTTTTATTCCGAAAAATGTTCAAAAATTCATAATAAATCAACCGTTTGTCCGTTTAATACGAAACGAACGCGTACAGATTCAGAAAAATATTGCGCTTTCAATAAAAATACTTTTGAGACCTAAGTTCTTTTGTATTGCAATGTCATTTGATTTGTGTATCAGTTTAAGTCGGTATTTGATCGGTAAATGCTAATAATGACCTAAATTTTATTCTGAACGCACTGAGACGTACCCCTTAATGATTTGACTTATGTGTTACATAAAATATGTGAGTACGTGTTATATAAATGCCATGATTACGTGTTACGTGATATACATGATATCTGTTATAATTTTAAAATGCCATGCTAGTTATAAACGATCGGGTAGATGTCAAGACGTATAGTTACGTCGATTGAGTTTAGATCTGTCAATTAAGATAGTCCTTTTGTTTATAGAATCAAGTAGCAAGGAGCGCAGTCAAGTGTTAGACGGAGATAGTAGCCAGCAGATAGAAACAGAGTTAAAGTAAGAGATTATTGAGCATACCAGGCAAGTACCCTAACTTCACTTATTGTTCCAGTGACGTTTATTTTGAATCTTATTATGCAAATATTTATATGTTCACATACCATTCAAGTGTTATTGACTCTAAATTTATCCTTTTAATTTCTCTACTATTCTAAGTTCGGAATAGTTAAATATTTTTACATTTCGCTATAACTTACTCTATACAGTGAAGCTTTGAATTGAGACTAGCGAATAACTAATTGTTCTGGTTATTTCGCCATTGGTTGTTGAGAAAACTCCGGACCATGAGAAATGGGGAGTTATGTGGTTAAGGATGTCATTTGATTCGACTCCTTTGACGGAAAATGGTTTTATGGGTTGGATGGTTGCGTAAGAGGCCGTGGCGGCGGTCCAGTGTGAGCTATGTGTTATACAGGATATAACACCTTGCTAGGCCAATATGTGCCTTGGGTACCTTTTGTTTAGTTGGATATGTTTCGGCATACCGGTGTTGCTCCGCGGCTGATCACCGGCGGCAACACACCGTCGTTCGAGGATTCCAATCCCAAAACATAATATATTGCAAATGTTGTTTATTATCAAATTTATATCAGTTTTGATACTGTTCAGTTATTGTAGTTGGTTTTGTTCATCAGATATACTGTTATTATTCCAAATCATAAGCTATTTACTACTTGCTGAGCATTTCTTTCGCTCATACTTGTTTCTTATCTTGATTCTTTCAGCTAGGCCAGAGCAAG